>NW_026590062.1:27714766-27759012 GCF_907164565.1 Psammomys obesus
TATATATATAAAAGGACATTTGCAGAAGCAAGGTTGAGACACTGAAATTAAAACAAACTTCAAGATTTACCTCACTGTGGTCTTATTTAGCCCTATCTGAACACTGGATAATATTATGTTCCTTTTGGATTGTATTATACCATTTTGAAATTTGGTGATTTAGAAAGCAACTTCCTCATGATACTCACCATGACTGTGAAAAGTGATCAGTCATATCTAATTTGATTCCGAGATCTGAGAAGTTGTATGGTGCCCAATAGGTACACCCTTGCCATTGTCGTTAATACATAAAAATACTCTTTCTCTTAACTTATTTCATTCATTTTCAAGTGGCTAAAGAATTGTTAGGATGACAACTTATTTGGATCTAATTATTTAATAAATGGAATTGTAGGTCTATGTTCAACGTAAAAATATTAAAGAGACACAAATAGTGCTAGGATAGAAGAAATTTGGGACACCATCATCTGTTCTTGGGTTTGAACCCTCCCTGTGTTAATTTCAGTTGCAGGATTCTGGTCCATGGAAGCTTCCTATAATTACAGATAAAGCACTCATTTCCAGGCACCCATCTACCATAGAGAAGCTGGAAGATAACTTGAAATAAAAACAGAAATGTATACAGGGCCCAAAACTATGTGCTAAATGTCCCCCATTGTCTCAGTTGTATGCATGCTTGGGAAATGTTATTCCATCAGGTGCACGTGGGCTGCCAAACTCAGACACATTTCCCCATCTGGGATGCAGAGGCCCCTCAACAGGGAACAGGCCAACCCCAGGCCAACCTCAGTCAAGCCAAAAGGAAATCAAGACCCATCACCTTGTGGGCTGCAATATTGCCATCACCACCACAGGAAGGGGCTAATAAAGATCCATTTCTTTGGGTGGTGTTTTTCTCACCAACACCTCATTACTCCTGGACTCCAGCCAGTCCTGAAATAAGTCTCTTTGAGTAGAGGACAGAAACAAATTGCCAGGCTTTTCAAGAAACAAAATGAACAGCAAATAAATTTTCTCAAACTACAGAGTGCTAACACAGCCCAAGCCGGAGAGGAAGCATTCCCATTTCAACCTGTGATCAGAACCTAATACAAGAACCAGTGGATGCATCAGCCTCTCTACCAGCAATGTTTCGGGGTTTCTAGTGACCTCTGACTCTCTGCCCAGGAAATGAAAGCAGAGACTGGCAGATAGCTCGATGGAAAAACCAGTGAGCTCATAGCAAGCCAGAAAGGCTGCAATAACACCTGGGAGTTACTCTGGGTCCCTGGTGGGGTTCTGCTTGCCGCCAAAACCTGCTGCTACTTCAGTTGCCATTAACCACTCCTAATGCTGCAATGAATCAGCCTAGGTGCCTGGGAAGTAGGAAAATGACACCCTCATTTTCTTGCAAATGTAGATTGTGATTCCCAGGATAGAAATAAGAAAAATTGAATGCCTTTCTCTGGGCTGCTAAAAATGAAGGCAGCTTTCAAGTTTTCTGGTGATGAGAGCCTTCCCAGGACAAAATAGTTCCCTGACCTCACCCCATAGTCACTCAGAGAAGACACAGAAGATCTGCCTCCCATCAGACTTCTTGGCAGGTCATACTTCTGTCCCCACACTAGCAGCCAGACTGAAATAACATTTAGTGAGCCAAGTCCACAGAACAAGGCATCGTGTTCCCAGAATTGCTTCATTTGATCTTCTTAACAGCTCGTCAAGGTGTGGGGATAATCCCCATTTTACTGATGAGGAAATTGAAGCTGGAAATCCTCGGGAAGTGCGAGAAGCTGCACAGCTGGCTGACACAGGGGTCAGGGTAGGAATCCGCACGGTCCCAGCCTTTACCTTCTGCACCCACGCTGGACATGGGGACCTCTCCAACTTGACACAGAAAGGGGCAACAGGCTCACTTACAAGCTCCCTGCCTCTAAGAGAATTTTAACAAGAGACAGATGAAAAAATATGCTTGTTTAGCATATATAAGTGTCTGAGGTCAACCTAGCAATACACAAGTTTAAAAAGAAAAAAAAAACACATTTTTATTTAAACAGGGTTTCTCAGTGTAGCCCTGGCTGGCCCGAAACTCACTATGTTGAACAAGCTCCCCTCAAACTTATAGAGATCCTCTTGCTTTGCCTCCCTATTACAAGGATTTCAGGAATGAGCCACTTCACCTTGCAGGAAGAAGTTTCTGAGTCAAGATTAATCATACTCATGGGAAAACTGTCTTTACATATTTAATAGGCAATAGTTCTGATAAAACTAACACTGTTGCCTGCTAGAAAAAGCATCATTATAAACACACACACATCTACAGTCTTTGTCATGCATTTAGTACCCAATGTGACTTGGATATGGCTGGAGTCTGTCCTCCACAGCTTCATAGTTTGAAATTTCATACCTATGATGAGGTATCAAGAGGGTAGAAGCAGTCAAAGTATAGTGTTCAGAGATGGGCCTTTGAAAAGTGGTTAAGGTCATATAAAGTTAACATGGAGTCCCATTGATGGAACACTGGTGGCTTTAGAAGAAAGACAGTAGAACATAAGTGCACACATAAATGCACTTATTCCATGCTCTTATCATAATGCCCAGTGCCACAACAAGGCTTTCACTCCATGCACATTCTTGATTCCTCAGAACTCAGGTAAGCTAACCTTCTAAGTGAATAAAGTACCCCAACCTCTAGTATTTTGCTATAGAAAGACAAAATGGAATGGCACTGCCCTTTTAACGGTGGCACCACCACACAGCATGTAATTAGTTCTACCTTTGTCTAGTCACCTTCCAGAATGGAACTAGCAAGCAAAAAGGGAAAACTTACTGAAACAAGTACGGAGAACAAGAACAACAAACAGAGATTCTTATTTTTCAGTAAATAAATGTTGGATCCAAGTGAACCATCATCTGTATCTTGAAGGACTTAAAACCATTACAGAGTAACTCAATATAATATATGAATGACTAGAGAGACAAAGGGTGGTCAATAGGACATGAACCCCATTCAGTTATCTGAAACTCAAGGAAGAGGGGGCAAACTGAATCTTCCAACATGAAAGGCAGATACACAGCATCTTTAACTCACTCCTAGGGACTGACTAGAGCGAAAGTCCCAGGGCTTGGCATCCCATTGAGCACAGGGTAAGGGATATGACACTCGGGGCCATGGTGTCTTCTGCATGCTGTCCAGCCTGATGGCTTGATGAGACTAAGTGTCTGTTCTGGATCATACAGTTGTAGTTCTAAACTGCAAGGGCTCCAGAACCTCCCTGGGCAGTCAGCCTGGGTCCATGGCGCCCAGGAAGGCCGTCACACTCCCTACCCATGTGTCCTCACAGTAGAGTTAACAATGGTGAAGGAAGCTTACTGTGTATATACCGATTGCATGCTATACTCAAACCTTTTGGCCAAACCTCGGGAATGCACTGTTGCTCCAACAACATTCGACTCATCTTCCTGTTTTCTATCACACTGGCACTACCCTTGTGGTGGGGTTAATCTGTCAGTTTCTCAGAATACCCTCCCCCCCCCAGCTAAAGATAAAGCTCATGCCTTCCAGGAACATCTTCTCCTATATGGCTGTGAGTGGCACATTGAGGAAATAAATAAAAAAATAAACAAACTGTCCCAAATGCCTCTATTAACATTCCACACCTCAGGTTAAATGTTAGTGCCATCTGATCAGACTCAGGTTGAAATTCAAAATTTGAAAAAAAATACATTGCACCAGCTAATGGCTGTAGTAAGAAGTTCCATTTCATCAAATCCTTCATTATCGAGGGTTATTTTTAACAGATGAACACTGGGTTAATAAAAACTATATAAAAATTGAGATTAAACAGGAGGTTCTGGAAGGTTAGTGGTGAAATGCACTTTAATGCAAGGGTATATTGAACAGAAGCCTTTCATTATTAGCTCAACTCAAAGAGACTTCATACTCCTGGCAGTTCCACAGCAGCAGAGCAGCCTTTATTGGTGGACTCTCTATGTTTGAAACATGTATTTTGAGCAAGTGTGTACTTAGGAAATTAATTGACAACATAGCATCTACTCCTACCAGATCAGAAGAGTTGAGAGATGCCCGGGCAAAAGCTGTGTTCAACAACCTCACAGTGGGAAGAAGACACAAAGATATCCCCATATGCTGGGACAATACACCATGGATTGCCAGGATCTACCAAGGCTGAGAGGAGGCTCCAGACGATGTTTTCTTAGAGATCATGGAGACCGGTTTTATTTCTCATATTTGCCCATAGCTTCATGTTCTCTACAATGTTTTCATACGGCCATATGGCTGCTCCTCAGAAACTTTTTGCAAGGAACACAAAGTATTATTGTCCCCATGTTCAGAGAAAAGATGAAGCAGCTCACCCAACACCTCCAAGCTGGTAAATGTGGAAGATCCCACAGGACCCACCAGTTCCTCTGGTTCCAAATCATTTCATGGGAAAAACTTTAGATCTAGCCGTGACGTCATCTGAGCACCAAAGCTGAGCTTTGGGTGTAGAATAAATTGCAATTTATTCTACCATACCAATGCATCATAGGTCACTTTCCATATGGTGTGGGCTTCAAGAGTCATACCCAAAATCAAGGAAAAGCTTTTTTTTTTTTTTTTTTTTTTTTTATTTAAAACATACTCAGGCTGGTATCCTGAGAAAAGCTAGCCAATCCATTATCTCACAGTGGCTACATTATGATACCACAGGGTGTTTCTTTAGACTCCTTACGAGAGCATTTCCCACCATGCTCAGTGCCATTGCCAAGCCTGAAAAGTTCTGATTCAGCGTTTGCAACACATCTTTTATGACAACTTGCCAATATGTAGATTAGCCCCAAGAATTAACTGGCTTCAGAAAGTGTGTATCATTCAATTTCAGCCAATTAAATGAACACCATCTATCACTAAGGCCTTCTCATTTGGGTCATTAGTACACAGAAAAAGGGGCTGCAAAGGAGACACCAAGCAGGAATACTAAGGGGCTAGGGGAATGAATTCATCTCTTTAAAGAACTTTAAAGAGCTCAGCCCACACTTGAAGACTGGCCATCGCCAGAGACTGCTGTAAGAGTGTAGAGAATCCCACTCCGCCTGTACTAGTTGGTGTTCTGTTGCTATGATAAATACCATGATCAAAAGCAACCTAGGGAGGAGAGGATTTATTTCAGCTTACTTGTTACAGTCCATCTACTGTTGAAAGCAGTCAGGGCAGAATTCCAGCAAGGCAGGAATTGAAGCAGGGCCCATGGAAGGATGTTGCTTACTGGCTTGCTCCAGGGCTCACATTCAGCTGGCTTTCTTATACAGCCCAGGCTTACCTGCCTAGGGATGCTACCTTCCTAGACTGCCTAGGAGGGCCCTCTTAGGCATCAATCATCAATCATCAAACAATAAAATGCTGCACAGATATGCCCACAGGAAAATCTGATAGAGGCAATTCTTCAGTTGAGGCCTTTCTTCCCAGGTGTGCCATGCCGACGACCAAGATTAGCTATCAAGCTGCAAAACTACAACTTTATACACAGGTCCATAATCCCAACATACGTTTACCCATCTTCTATGGCTTCGTCAAAGATCTTTCTATTTTTCTTTCTCACTTTCCTGAACTTTCAAAATAGTGTGCTCTTAAGAAAACTACAGATCAAATCATAAGATGGAGTTTTGTTTCAATGAAATGGCTGCCCTGTCAGCTACATGTGCTCTCTTCTATTAAATAAGAATACTGCGACATCTACTCAATGAATGAATAAGCAAAACTCAGTGTTTGTGTTTAGATAATTGGCAGAACATTAGGAAGATGTATGTTGACCACTTTTAACACTGAACACTTATTTAGCTCTCTTCCTGAACCCGTATGCATCTTCAGTCATTGATTCCCACCCAGGCATTTTAAATCTGCTCAATCTCATCCTCTCCCCAGAGACCCTGCCTTTGCCTGTGACTCATTGTGGCTAAGTTGAAACATACCATCTTCGTGTAAATAAATGATGACTTTTCCCTGGAAATTTAGATGTCTTTTTCCTCTCAAAAAGTGGAGCAAAATACACCAAGTTATTCTTGCCAGTCAACTAGCTGAAATGTCTGTGCTTTTCTACTCCTGATAATCTGCATAGCAAATATCTCATTAATCACTCTGCAATCCACTGGAAATATTATCATTGGTTTTTATGAAAGGGCCATGGGGGGGGGGGGGGGGGGGGAATGAGACAATACCAGCCTGCTGTGGCCTTTGTTCCCTGGCAACAAACTGTTGTAACAATAACAATTCCAGTATATTTTAAGAACTCATGCTATTTGAGTGTGAGACATACAATGGGGTAACAGCAAGTTTGCTTTATGGAGAAAGCTGAGGGCCATTTCTATTTCCATGAGAGAGTCTACAAGAAAAAAGCAAAATTGGATCCCTGCCTAAACATGGGCAGGTTTTCCTCTTTGTGGTCCAAGTTGTCATTTGGTTCCTTTAAATCCAAACAGAATCTCAGCAAACTCTGCCATGTGACTGAAGGAAGGGGGAGCCCTGTGACCCCCACCAACTTAGCTCTCAAATGGCTTGAACTTTTCAAGTTCAATTTTTACTGCCCTTGATGTCCTGAATCATGGTTTTCTGGGACGACTACACCTGTCCTCCTTTCACCAGATTCTTCCACCCTGAGTCGGTGCATGACAAGCTTCAGGTCAGATTTAGGGTTTGCTCTTTGCTTCCACTTTTTTTTTCTTTTTCAGCCTTCTTGGTTGCTTTAGTCAATAAAGAACTCACATGGCTTTTTTACGAAAATATTTCCTTTTTCCCTTGGCATATCAAACAGTTTTCCAAATACCCTGTCTATAGTGTGCCAGCTTTAATACACAATATTTGAGAGATAAAAGAGATCCGAGAATCAAAATTTTCCATGGGACAAGACAGAGCACAGTATGAGCAATGCCAGTTCCTGCTGCTTCATGGAGGCCCCAGTGATACTGATCAGCTTCCACTGTCAGCTGCCATTGACTAGTGCCTACTGAGCACCAAGTACTGGGATGAAGCACTTGATCTATAGTGTTTTTTTTTTTTTTTTGTAGTTCTCAAAACAGTGGTCTGAGACAGGGATCAGCAGATCTACTTTATATTTGGCAAAAAGAAGTTCAGAGATTTCCAGCCCCATATTCAATAAATGCTCTTCAAGTTTCTGTATAGAAGGCTACAGTTTCACTTCTTCTATCCTAAGAAACAGCTCTATCACATGTGACAAAGGACTTCCCATCCCCATGTAGGACACTTATTACCTATTAATTTCTAGAATAACTGGCATCACCATGTGTCCTTCACCAAGGACACAACCCTAGGAGAGATGCTTGGAAGTCAGGTAGTTAGTGAAGATGGTTTGTCGATTCTTATGACCTGTGACTCTCCTCTTGCTTGAATGTGGCAGGAATTGAGCAAATGCTTCTAACTTAATTTACAATTTCTATTTGTAGCAAAGATTAAGTCTATATCTTCTTGCCACTGGCCTGATCTCATGTCCTGGATCCTAACAGAATAGACAGAGAAATTCTGCTATGCCCAACATAAACACTCTTCAAGAAGGGGCATTCAACAGTGTCATCATATAAACTTACTCTCCCCACTCAGATTTACAAGGCCACAAATCATACCTAAGCGGTGAAATCTGTCATGTTCTCTCATTGTCCTGAGCAACTCAGATGGGATGTTTGACAGTTGAGTTTGCAAACATGGTTGATGCTTTCAGGGGGGAACTTGGATGCATGGAGGGTGAGTCAGACACCTCCAAGCCAAATGAGATCATCCTGGGACAGAACATCAGCAAGGCCATCAACAAAGCTAGTACCCTGGGAACACAGTCCGAATGACTCAGCAAGGATGAGCATAAGGCTTTACCAGCCTGGGAGAGGTCAGTAGGTCCTTGAGAAATATGTGCTAAGAAATACTACAAAGAGGGAGAAGATAGACTTGGAGGCTGTGTTTTTGCTACATGTGGGTGAAGTTCCTCCCTCCCATATCTCAGGGACTCAGTTCCATCTAGAAGAGAGTATGATTGAACCAGTAGAGGTCAAAGGGGAATATATTTCCTGGGAACTTAGAGTGGCATTCTTAGGGCAACTCAAAGGAAAGCTAATATCCTATTATGTCATCTCCTGTCGTCTATCCCTGATCTCAGAGCCCTTGGTGGGATGATAAGACTAGACAGAGTTTTCTGGAAGATGATTCTATCATAGATTCCAAATAAGATACAGATTAATGCTGTGACAAGGAAGAGTCAAGAATCTGTAACTTAACATACACCCATATTAGTGAGGGCAAGGTGTGGTAAGAGCATGCCAAAGTAAGGAAATAGAAGGAATGTTGGAGACATGAGAAGGGCTCCATTGTATTAGCTCAGTCTGTGGATATGGCTTTCTGGTGCCCTGAATCCTCTTCAAAGTAGTCCCTAAATCCAAATGCACCTGTGGACATCTCTTTAAAGGTTTCCAGCAAGGCTTTGGCGTTGCCCTCCTCTCAGACCTGGTTTCTATTAATATCAGAGGAGTGTCCTGAGCACTCAGCTATTACTTTTAGGAGAAGAGTGGGAATCTCATCCAGGAGTAGGGTTTTAATGTTTTCTGCTACCACATTTACTCTGGAACAAAACCAGTAGACCCCTACTTTCACCCCAAAATGTATCTATGGAGCAACAGTCTCTCCTTTTAAAGAGCTCTACTCTCTGGGCTCTGCAGGAACTGAAGCTAAAGGCCTCGAGGCCAGCAGCAGATGTGCATCAACACAGTGCTGACAACTCCTGTGCTTTCTGAAACTTGGGTACCTTAAAGATGCACATTAGTTCTACTCACTTCTCTGTTTGATGGGCACATGGAGAGATTCTGATGGCAAGTTTCAAGTTCACTTTAGCTTTGCAAAGGACATTCTCTGCAGAAAACCCAGTCAACATAGTGTTTTATGAACAGTTCTTCTTCTAATACACTAGGCTTAGCCTGCTGTCAGATATTCCAGGCCCTAAGGAAGGCAGGTCACTATTTCCCTCACACCAAGTCAAGCTCAGTCTCCATGCTGCTTCATCTACAGACCGTAACCATACTGTCTGAAGTCACAAAGAATAAATCTTCAAACACTTCAGCAGCCATTCAGGTATTTGAAGATCTTTTTTTTTTTTTTTTAATGATCCCTGGAGGCAGTTTCTCTTTCATTGACAAAGTAGCCCTACACTCTTACAAAGCATCCACATGGGACTCCTAGTCACCCTGACCACGATGTCCCTATGTGCCTCTACATTTTAAACTATCATTTACAGACCAGAAGTGTTCCAGATGACTGATATTGCTCATTGGCCAGATATGGAACCTTAGGCAAATGCCTCCTCTTTATGACTCAGTTGGCTCATAGTCTCAAAATTGGACCAGAATCTTACTTTCAGGTCTAGAGAGCAGAAGAAATGTGTATTTTATTTTTTTACATTTCCTCCTTTACAGGACACCCCTCCCACACTCTCTTCGGGCACCCTAAGCTGCAGAAACATTATTTTCAATCAGTCAACTCCATTCTCTACCAGTGAGCAGCAGTCTCTGGATTAAATGGAAAAGGAAATGGGGAGGATGGGAACACACAGGCTGTTTTCAATGAAGTCTTCAATCAACAGCTCTTAAAAGTCTAAAGCCACAACCAGAAAATCCTCCATGCTGCTAGTCATTGTATGCAGCAACCTAGCTGGTTTCTCCCTCAAACAGATCTGGTGAATGCTACTCATGGCTCATTTTGCCCACAAGTGATGTTTCTAGAGTGCCTTCCACCTGCAGGGAAGAGCACAGAGAGATGGAACAAGGGTTTCCTCAACTAGTCTCACTAGGCATTTCTCAAAAGGGAGGCAAGGTACATTCTCCCACTTGAATAAGCTGTTTTTCTGGGTAGAATTGTGCTGAGAGCTGTAAGGCCAAGTAGCCACAGAGGGAGAGATTGTTTTCTTTTTCTGTAGACCGGATTCTTTGAAGGGCACAAGCTCATCCTGTGACATTTACTAAGTACAGTTGGCCTTGAGCAGAGTTGCTAAAGGAGGAGCATTTCTTTAGTGTGCCTAACTCACAGCACAGGGGAGTTTGCAGAACCTCTTTGCCTCCAACCATATGGCACCTTCTAGAATGGTTCTTGGCTTCTGATAGCTCTTTTTCTTTCTGTCTTCTCTAAGGCTATTTTCTCCCAAAACACTGTTCCATTTTAATGATTTATTTCTTGTCCAAGAACACTGAGTAAAAATATCCCAGAGATTATTTACCCTATTATAGTCA
Organism: Psammomys obesus; assembly: GCF_907164565.1. Classification (NCBI taxonomy): domain Eukaryota; kingdom Metazoa; phylum Chordata; class Mammalia; order Rodentia; family Muridae; genus Psammomys; species Psammomys obesus. Next base: position 27,725,024 of record NW_026590062.1, read on the forward strand.
TGTAATTGTGCTTTCAAAGACACAATAAAAACATTGGGAGGAACTGCAAGGGTCTGCAGCAACCAAGGAAAGTGGCAATCTACACCCTGAAGTGTTGTGATTTCTTTCACATCCCAGCCCACTCAAGCTGCTGTTTGGGCAGTGCTCAACATGGTCTGTCTCACCCACCATAAAGTTTTCTCTAAGATGCATGGATTGTCCAGATGTACTGTGTACTCATTAGTGAATCCATGCTTTAATTTCTAACATGATCCATGAGAGCTGTGGAGAGGTAGATGTATAAGGCCCACTCACTTTGTGATCCCATTTCTCTAGTATTAGATAGTTTCCCCTCCTCATGCAGTGTCTATTACTCTTGGTAAGAGGAGACATATGCATTTGTATCTGGATACATAAGACCAGCAGATCTCTGGGTAGAGATAGGAGCTCTAGGGGCAGACTGGCATATTAAAAGTAGTAGTGTAGGAAAGTAAGGGCAACAGAATTGGGGATTAGATAAATAAGGAGTACAACAGCAGTTCCACCCCCAGAGACAAATTCCAATAATTTGACTTCACTACAATTATCACCTCTGGAAAATGGTCATATCAACGAATGTGGCTTGTGAGGATGGGACCATTTAAGATAGCAGACAGAAAACAAATGGTGGTTCCCCTTTCCCTGTCTGCTCATTTCTATAATGTAAAACTGGGCAAGCTCTCAATTTCTGTCACATTAGCAAAGGCATAACTGAGTTACCATGTTAGCTAATTTATTTTTAGATTCATTTGTTTTATAGGCATGAATATTTTGCCTGTGTGTATATATATATGCTAATTGTGTGCAAGCCTCGAACCTTCAGAAGTCAGAGGAGGACTTTGGATCCTCTAGAATTATGGATAGTTGTGAACCAGCATGTTGATGCTGGGACTTGAACTTGGATCCTTTTTAAGGGTAACAAGTACTCTTAACTGTTGAGTCACTCTGCCAGCTCCTTACCCCAATGTTGGTTCATTTTAAATGACAACCTGAGACTAGATTGACAAAAGCCCAGGAGATGAGCAAGCTGTGCCTGTGAGGGTGTTTCCAGAGAAGTCAAGATCACAAAGGAAGGCTCTGACCTCAAGAATTGATCAATGCCTTCCTAAGTTCATGATATGATAAGAATATTGGGTGCTGAAGGCCAGTGGTAAGACCAATTGGAGTTAGCACATCATTGGGGAAGCACCTGAGTGTCCTTATCTTACCCTGCCTTCTTCTTGTATTCCACACTCTCAGTTTCCTTGTAAACGTGATTTGAAATGTGCTCTCTGCCTTAACTTCCCTGTTACAAATGGTTGATACCTTTGAAACTTTGAACCAAAACACTTAAGTATTTCTTCTTTAATTTGCTTGTTTCATGTATTTGATCAGAGTAACACAAAAGCCAAAAGAGTAACACATCTACTCAGCCTAAGACTAAGAAAATATGAAGAAGTTCAAACAAACTTAGAAACACAGCCATTTTCAAATAACCAAGGCACTATTTATAATACTTGATAAAATATAAACTATTATAATACTTGATAAACTATTGTCCATTAAACTGAGAACTCAAGAATGCATTTGGCAAAATTCAGCTTCCTCTGGATTACCATAGTCAAACATTATTGAAATAAGTACAAATACTCATATGTAGTTTCCAGTAATCTGTAACTAAGAGCTCTTTCTTCTGGTTCTTTTTTGTTTTTGACTGATTCAAATAGATTTGCCTGCAATCAATTAAAAATTGTTGGCTTTTTCTTGATATTTCAAAGCAAAGAATTGGTTTAAAAACTCAAAATCTTGCTTTGCTGACCTAAACAAGGCATTTTCTGGGACTGCAAATGTTATAATGTGATGTGTACTGTCAAGATGACAGCAGTCGCTAGTTAGTTTGCAGGGAAGAGAAATCTTTTCCAAACAGAAAGAGTGCCATAAAGATGGTCTTTAAGCAGGCACACATAGGAAATAGTTCAGCAACCTAGAACTCCACTTGTTTGGGGCTGTGCAGATTCTTCTAATAATACACATAGAAGCCTAAGACACTTGCCTGAACATGTGATGCATGTGTGTGCGAATGCACATGCGTACACACACACACCTCTACCTTTTTTAGCAACTCACCAAGACATTTACTTTACTGTGAAGACTTGGATGACAAATTGCCTCATCCTTAAATAGGAACAAGCTCTACTTTTTTTTCACTTGACTTCAAAGAGCTCAATAAGGAGAACAATAAGAGAAAAAGTGGGGGGGGGAGTCTTTGGGTATCCAAGCCTGCAGTAAAAATTGGACTCTTGAAAGATCAAAACAGAACCATTACCCTGATGATGGTGGGTGAACTATCCTCTGTGTGAAGTGCATGGGAAAGAGAGGCCTTAGCATCTTTTACCTATCTATACCTGTGTGCTACTTAAACCCTTCTACAGAGGGTTTACAGAGAGTTCCAGCAACTGACAATTTCATCAGAGCCATGCCTATGACAGCTGCAGACATTCCTCCTCCAAGTATTGTATGGTGTACCTGTGAATCTGCCTCAAAGCAGCATGGGCACCACAGAGCCCCCACAACTTGTGGAGTTAAAGCTACCCTTCCAGCACAATCACTTTTCATTACCGCCCTTTGATCTCCTCCCTTCTTGGTACACAACACTTCATCACCTTTATTTTCTGCCATAATTGCATGTGAAAGATTTCCCTTTTGATAGACGCTGGATGCCAAGCTGGGACAGAAGAGAGTGTTGAAAAGTGTCACGTGACCTGTCTGCTTCAGAAGGAGGCCCATACACCTGTGCAAGACAAACAATTTTTCAGGGATCTGACATATCTATCATCTGTCCACAGGATATGAGCTCTTCGGTCTGCTTAATACCAAGAGGCTATGAATGGCAAAATAGGCTGTGTTGAAAGAAATCAGTAGCACGCAGCCCACTGTCTGGCAGGCCTCCCCGGGGCCCACCTCAGGCCCTGCTAGGTAGAAATCCGCACACCACCCATCTCTGTGGTTCTGTTTCTGCTCCCTGTCACACTCCCATTCAGAGGCCATCACCTGCTGACAGGGCCACATGATTCTCAATTATAGCTCAGGTCTCCATTCACACCTCATCACATTACCATCCAGGAAGATCTGACATCAGACACGATTCTACATAATATTCCTGTCTCTGGCAGAGATTATTGTCAGGGCCTGCCTGCTCCTGTCCCACCTACCCCGAAGGCTTTAGCCCACCCCCACCCCCAGGTGTGGCTAGTCATGTTTCCCTCCTCAATCAGAACCTGGCAGCTCTGTGTTCAAAGATCCCAAACAAAACCCGGAGGCTGAATAAGCTTATGAGCTCAGTGACCCTGTTGGTTGGTACCTTGCCTGTGTTTGTGACTCTTTCTTGCTAGGATACCAGTCTTAGCTGGCCTGTCAACAACTATGGCTACACTAAGGGCTGAATCCACAGCAATAGCTTTAATTGTAGCAGTGCATGAATGTGGAGCCTTACTTGCAAGTGCGCCAGACACAGCTTCAAGTGCTATGCAAGTAAGGGACCTCATGTGAACTCCACAAAGACAGACATGTAGTATGGGTAATCTTATTTCACAGACTACGTAACTAGACAAAGTCTCACAAGTAAAAGCAGGACAGAACTGGTAGGGAGGACCACAATCCTTTATCCCTGTTTTTGTTTATATGTGTGCACATTCCCGGAAAGACAAAAAGTTGATGTTGTGTGTCTTCCTCAGTTGTTCTTTATTTTTCAAGACAGGGTCTCTCATTGAACGTGGAGCTTGCCAATTTGGCTCAATAGCCTGGCTAGTGAGTCCCAGGGATGATCCTGTCTCCATCTCCATTCAACTAGCTCTTTATGTGGGTGTTCAAAATGAACCCAACTTCTCAGGCTTGTGCAGCTTTTTTTTCCTGACTGAGCCACCTCCTTCACAGAAGGAGCCCCCACTCTCACCCACCGTGATATAAAGTCACAAGGAAAGCGGCAACCCACCGCCAATCCACCACATGCTGGTTGCTTGCCTCTTCCTTTACTTATTTTACCATTCAGGCTCAGAAGGATTTGAATTCACAGCATACCTTTAAGACAGAGGCATTGCATAAGTTGCCTCCTGAATAATGAAACCTGGATTTGAACACTGCTGGTACCCAATGTGAGACGCGTATAAGGCTGTAAGAACAGATAGATCATTAGCAGATTCTCCAGGTCCTGAGTCCTTCACCACCTATCAGAAGGCAGGTAAGGGTTCTGCAAGAATGAACATAAGCTAGAAAGAAATTTCCTCTTTTCAACTTCTTTAGTTCTTTATATATACTGGATAATAGCCCTCTGTCAGATATAGGGTTGGTGAAGAACTTTTCCCAATCTGTAGGCTGTCGTTTTGTTCTGAGGACAGTGTCCTTTGCTTTATAGAAGCTTTTCAGTTTCATGAGGTCCCATTTATTGATTGTTGCTCTTAGAGCCTGTGCTGTTGGTGTTCTGTTCAGGAAGTTGTCTCCTGTGCCAATGAGTTCAAGGCTCTTCCCCACTTTTTCTTCTAAGCGGTTTAGTGTGTCTGGTTTTATGTTGAGGTCTTTGATCCACTTGGACTTTAGTTTTGTGCAGGGTGATAAGTATGGATCTATTTGCATTTTTCTACATGTAGACTTCCAGTTAGACCAGCACCATTTGTTGAAGATGCTGTCTTTTTTCCATTGAATGGATTTGGCATCTTTGTCAAAAATCAGGTATCCATAAGTGTGTGGATTTATGTCAGGGTCTTCTATTCGATTCCATTGATCCACCAGTCTGTTTCTATGCCAGTACCATGCAGAAGATGACAATGCAGCCACTACTGATGAGATCTGATAGACTAGGATCAGAAAGAAGTGGAAGACCTCCCCTATCAGTGGACTTGGGGAGGGGCATGTGTGGAGAAGGGAAAGGGAAGGTAGGATTAGGAGGTGAGGAGGGAGAGGTTTATGGGGGAAGAGTCCCTGGGCACTCTTCAAATCATTTTGCATTCCTAGAAATACTCCACTGGGCCACAGTACATGTTCACATGTTTCTGGATTTGGTTGCAACAAAACATCTTTAAAGAACTGTTGCATCCTTATTCAGAAGAGTCATTGGCTGACAGTGCAGATGCCATAGAATGAATAGAGGAGTGTTCACTCTTCAATTTTCTAGAAAAGCTTATAAGGTAATGGAGTCAGCAATTTTCTTTACTTTCATTGGGCCTTTGGGGTTGCTTTCTCCTTTTCTATCTCACTGGCATCTTTTTGTTATTTGCTGAAAACTTTAGAATTTTAATACCAAACACACTTACCTGCTTGAAGATGTTTCATAGTGCAGTGTCTTTGCTTCTTACATATTTGGTAGAATTCACTGGCAAAGCCATCTTTGATCTTGATTTTTCTTTGTGAAAAGATTCTAAACTGAAAAATCCATTTTGAGAAATGTCATATGGCTACCAAGCTTGTCTATTTCCTTATCACATGACAGTTTATGTCTCTGAAGGTATTCATTCATCCAAGTTATTATGCTTCTTGGCATCAGTTGTTCATAGCATTCTGCATTACACTTTCGCCATGAGGGACGCTTCCTCCTTTAGTCTCGTTTTCTTGTTTGCTTTCATTTATTCCCACTCACTCATAACTGTACTTTTATTATTTTTCTCCCTCCTGGCAACTTTGAAACTCTAATTGAAAGCATATTCATTTACTTGAAGTTGTCACATTGCTCAGTCTCTTTTCATTTTCTACATGATTTTCCCCCATCTGTTTCAGTCTCTTCCTTTGCATCTTCAGATTCTCCAATTTCTCCTTCTGCTAGTGTTTACTCTGCAGGCTCCACCCAGTGTAGTTTTCATCTAGATGCCACACTATCTAGAAGTCAGCTTTGGGTCTGATCCCACATGTCTTCCCTGTACTTTGTCAACTTCTCCCTTGTTTTTTGCCTTAACTTTCTAGTAAACACTTGTAACAACAATGTTCATGTCAATCATTACCAATTGTTCTCATCGGTGACTATTTCTACTGATCTTTTTGTCACCATAATGGATTATATTTTTTATATTTCTCTGTATAACAGATACTGTGAATTTGATGCTGTAAGAATGTGATTTTCTTATTTTTCAATCATTTCAATGTTTTTGAAGGTTTTTTTTTTTTTTCTTTCTGAGATACAGGGAAATAGTTTGGTCCTCTGGAAGCCTGTCATCAAGTTTTGTTAGACAGGAACAGAGAGGTCTTGGCTTTGCCCTCCAACTGAGACAATCCTCCTCTGAGTACTCTCCAAGATATCCTATGTACCCTGGTTTCTCCACTCGGACTTTTCATCCCAGTGAACTGGCCATTCTTTTGAGGAAGTCTTCCCACATTGCAGCCTTGACTGACTTTCTAGACAGCATGCTGGGCAACTGTGGGACCCTGTTTGTCCTCTCTGAGACCTGACTTGCCTCTTGTCCCATATTTGACTACTACTGTTTCCTACTGCCTTGTTACTGTGTAAGGCAGGAGTGTTAATTGAGTCCATGTTGTTACGTCAGGGCTTGGACTAAAAATGTGCCCTACCCCTGCCTCCAGCACCTTCTTGGAGAGGTTTTCTTTCATATCCTGGGGATCAGGGGAGACTTTTAGAAACATCACCCACTGGTTCCAGAACTCCTTGTTGTGTTAACAATGGGAATTCTTCCCTTTTTTTCTGCTTCCTTGATTACAAGTATGGGAACAAAGACCAGAGCAGAGTGTGGTGGAGGGGCTCCTGCCAGTCATGAGCTGCATTCAGGAAGCAGGAGAATGAAGGCCCCATTTCCCTTTCTTTTGTGAAAGTCCCAAAGATAGCATCACCGAAGGATGAAGCAGGGCAGGAGAGCCAGACAACTTCCCACTGAACCACCAACTCCTTGGCAAAAGTACCTTTCGACTCTGCAGAGAGTTAAGTGAATTACCTGCCATTTTGTTTAAATTTGGAGTCTTAGGCACACTGATAAGGCTAGCCCACACTTTCCTGGACTCTTTGGTAAGAATCATGCCTTTATATAAGTAGCCCCGGTATCTACTGAGCTCTGGACAATAAGAAAACAATCAGTAATTGGTGTAGGGACTAAAGTCTTTTAGAGGGATGGTTTGGTCTATAATCTAGCATGTTTTAACTTTCAGGTTTTCCTCTATATAGCCTCAGGAATGGGTCACAGACTCTTCATTGCAAAATAGCCAATGGCCAAGGTGAAGATGAAGTAGGGCTTTAAAGAAGAAGTGTTATTTTGTTTTTACTTTTTCATGACAAAGAAACTGTAAATCTGTCAGCACTTTGTTGTGTTTGTTCAGGGACTACTTGTGCTCAGTGGACAAGAAAGTGAGGCTAAGCTCTTAGAATGCATGGGCTGGCCTCATATTGGAAGATAAGACCTAACCCAAATGGCAATGTAGAATCCGCTGTCTCTCACCATTGTTGGAGCCTACCAGTTCTACTCAACAAGCTAGGATTCACAAGAACCTTGCACTGAGAACCTTGAACACAACTGAACTAGAAACTCACATTCTTTAGACAACAATGCTGTGAACAGTCCTCCATCAAGATTCTGCCACAGAAATTAACCCAGTCTTTCTTCTGTTTCTTCCCAGAAAAACATCAAGGTATATCCCTAAGAAAACAGTTTCGTGTCCTTATTCTTCAGGAAGGCTGACATCTACGCTAGTGCCACTCTCTGTCTGCTTTAACAGAAGTGTTGCTCCAACCAGTGGCTAGAGATAAAAAGAGGCGGCAGAAGAAGGGTCAACTATTGACAAAAGTCGACTCCATCTTGGGATGCCCTGAAGTCCATGGCTGACAGAATCCTCTGGCAGTTTCCCTCACAGAGATCAGAATGGATTCAGGCAGATATATCATTTTTTAAATGATTATCCTGGGAACTGAACACAGTGAGGAATGGTTAGTTATAATAAGATTTTAGTGTAATGAATTATATCGGCAACTGATCTGATGTGGCCAGTGACCTTTGCAGAGTGACTATAGGCGCAGCAACCTGAAGGAAAGGTGACTGCTTAGCAATAGCTCTTATTGCCCTGTAATAGAGTCCCATGAATCAAGAGTTCACTCCCCTTCCCTCCCCCACCCCGGACCCACCCATTGGATTTCTTTCTTTGTTATCCTTTCCTTGTTATCCACAAACAATAAAGTTAACTGGATGCCTTTCAAACTATCATTTGCTTCTTTTCCATTATAGTTATTAAGCTTGGGTCACAGCTTCTTGCATATTTAAGAGTGCCAAAGCCAATGATAAAGTAAGACTTAAATTCAGAATGTGGAGCAAAAGTGTGAAAGAGGAATATGAGAGCAGATCATTTTATGCTGTAAGATGTGATTCATTAAGATATATGTAAGTTCCTACCTCCTTGCTCCTTACAAGTTATTTGTTATAGTTTCTTAAGAGAACTTCTGTTGTATTTGAATTTTTCATCCAATTAAAGGTGATGAAAATTTCTTAATAAAAATACACCAGTGTTCTCATTGAGAAAGGCAGTTAGAAATATTATAGTTTGTCAATCTATAATCTTTCCCTTTTCTTGCCATCTTCATCTTCTTAATACTGCTTAATACTTATATTCAGTACCAAATTCTAACTGCCAAATATCACAACTAAGTCCCGGACTCCAGAACAATGCTAACATCGAGCAAAGTTGTTCAAAACAGTAGCATCAGAGAACTGAAGGACAGTCACTCAACTCAGGGAGCTGAAGCCATGAAGATTACATCACACACGCATGCTCACAAGTCATGTTTTCTGTGTAACCAGTGAACATGGTTTTCTAGTTAACATGGGAACCCAGAATAATGCAGACCAGATTCCAGTAAAGTAGTACATCAACTCCTTAACCAGAATTTTCTGGAGTTCAGGGGTATTTTGAGGTGAGTCGAGAAAGAGACGTTGGTTTGGTGACAAATTATACAATTAAACATGCTCTGGCTAAAAAATAAGCACATGTTCTGTGAAGAGAGGGAACAATGGGGCCACCTGCATGTCAGCGAAGAGTTCTCTGTATAATTCAAAAGCAAGTGGGTCCCTTCTGCAAAAAAACAAAAAAACAAAAACAAACAAAAAAAAAACCAAAAATCAAAACAAAAAACCCCACCATATATCTACAGTTATCCACAACTAGGATAAAAATTGTTTCCCTATTTTTTCCTACAAAGTATGATACTCATTCTAAAAATATAATACAGGGGCTGAAGAGATGGCTTAGTGGTTACAAGTGCAGGCTTTTCTTCCAATGAGTCCAGGTTCGAGTCCCAGCATCTTCCTGGTGACTTACAACCATCTGTAACTCCAATCCTAGGGAATCTAACTCCTTCTTCTGACAGCAGGCATATAGTGGTGCGTAGACATAAAGTCAGGCAAAACACTTATATGCATAAAATATTTTTAAAAATCAAAACAAAAAGATACAAAGAGAACTACACAGAAAATCAAAGGATGTATTTATCTGAATGTTCTAGAACACAGATAGCATACTTTCTCTGTAAAGAGACAGTGCATAAATACTTCAGGCTTTGCAAACCCTATACATTTCTCAACATGGTTGTGAGTGTGCACATTTAAAAGTGTAAAAATCAGCATCTTCAACAAATGGTGCTGGTCTAACTGGAAGTCTACATGTAGAAAAATGCAAATAGATCCATACTTATCACCCTGCACAAAACTAAAGTCCAAGTGGATCAAAGACCTCAACATAAAACCAGACACACTAAACCGCTTAGAAGAAAAAGTGGGGAAGAGCCTTGAACTCATTGGCACAGGAGACAACTTCCTGAACAGAACACCAACAGCACAGGCTCTAAGAGCAACAATCAATAAATGGGACCTCATGAAACTGAAAAGCTTCTATAAAGCAAAGGACACTGTCCTCAGAACAAAACGACAGCCTACAGATTGGGAAAAGTTCTTCACCAACCCTATATCTGACAGAGGGCTAATATCCAGTATATATATAAAGAACTAAAGAAGTTAAACAGCAAAAAAAACAAGTAATCTAATTAAACAATGGGGTACAGAGCTAAACAGATAATTCTCTGCAGAGGAATATCGAATGGCAGAGAAACACTAAAAGAAATGCTCAATGTCATTAGCCATCAGGGAAATGCAAATCAAAACCACCCTAAGATTTCACCTTACACCCATCAGAATGGCTAAGATCAAAAACTCAAGAGACAACACATGCTGGAGAGGTTGTGGAGAAAGAGGAACCCTCCTCCACTGCTGGTGGGAATGTAAACTTGTACAACCACTCTGGAAATCAATCTGGTGCTTTCTCAGACAACTAGGAATAGCGCTTCCTCAAGATCCAGCTATACCACTCCTAGGTATATATCCAAAAGAGGATCAAGTACACAATAAGGACAGTTGCTCAGCCTTGTTTGTAGCAGCCTTATTTGTAATAGCCAGAAGCTGGAAACAGCCCAGATGCCCCTCAGTGGAGGAATGGATACACAAATTGTGGTATATCTACACAATGGAATATTACTCACCAATAAAAAACAAGGAAATCATGAAATTTGCAGGTAAATGGTGGGATCTGGAAAAGATCATCCTGAGTGAGCTATCCCAGAAGCAGAAATATGCACATAGTATATACTCACTCATATAGACATATAATATAGGATAAACCTACTAAAATTTGTACACCTAAGGAAACTAATTACGAGGGAGGACTCTTGCTAAAATGCTCAATTCCTATCCAGAGAGGCAAAGAGGCTGGATATCAGTAGAAGGAGAAAAGAGGGAACAAGTCAGGAGCCTGACACAGAGGACCTCTGAAAAGCTCTGCCCTGCAGACTATCAATGTAGATGCTGAGACTTATGGGCAACCTTTGGGCAGAGTGCAGGGAATCTTAGGAAAGAAGTGGGAAACAGTAAGATCTGGAGAGGACAGGAACTCCACAAGGAGAGCAACAGAACCAAAAAATCTGAGCACAGGGGTCTTTCCTGAGACTGCTATTTCAAGAAAGGACTATGCATGGAGATAACCTAAGACCCCTGCACAGATGTAGCCCATGGCAGTTCAGTATCCAAGTGGGTTCCATTGTAATAGGAACAGGGACTGTCTCTGACATGAACTGATTGGCCTGCTCTTTAATTACCTCCCCCTGAGGGGGAAGCAGCATTACCAGGCCACAGAAGAAGACAATGCAGCCACTCCTGATGAAACCTAATTGACTAGGATCAGAAGGAAGGAAAAGAAGTCCTCCCCTATCAGTGGACATGGGGAGGGGCATGCAGCAGAGGGTGGAGGAAGGGAGGGATTGGGACGGGAGGAGGGAGGGAACCACGGGGGGGGGGGGATACAAAGTGAATAAAGTGTAATTCATAAAGAAAAAAAAAACAAGTTAAAGTCATTAAACAAGTTATTTCTACCACCAAAAAAAAAAAAGTGTAAAAGCCATTTCTGGCTTAGATATAAATAAAAATAAAAATAAAAAACTGGGCACAAACTACAGTTGGTCCATGGGCTATCATTTACCAAACCTTATTCAAGAAAAACAGAAAAAAATAAAGAAGACTACATTTCTGGATGCAGCTCACTGGCATAAAACCCACATTTACTCTCGTCTCCCTGATGTACCTATGCTTTGATGGGACTGAGAAAGATATACTGACACAACTTTCAGAGTTCATTTTTTCACTGGATATTTGCACAGTTGACAAAGTAGCTGTTTCTTTGTAAAACATGTTGTTTCTGCTTGGTCTTTTAGCTGCAGTCTCCTTTCATGACCTACAAGTTTTCTCCACTCCTGAGCTCTCCTTGACTTAGGCAGTTGACAAAAGAATAAATGATATATTTGCATTAAATGATTGCTTGAGAAGGTTCTAATCAAAGTTCTTTAGGAGTCCAGGAAAGGACCTAGAGAACTCTATTTGCTTAAGGAAAAATCCTCAAATACATAATTCACTCACACTGAGAAAAACATACTAGGAACACTTGCCACTCTACCTAAAGTCTTCCAGAAGTAAATTGTCCTCATTTGCCTTGACTAATAAATTATGCCTCACAGTAGGTGACTTGGTGACTTTTCAGTAAGACAGTGGACTCAGGGCTTGTCTGTTGGAATAAGAGGTGTGGTTTTGCAGGAGTAGCCTTGGGGAAGACCCAGCAGTGCATCCCAGGTATTAAAGACTATGATTCTAGAACTTATTTGATTCTACAACTTTTTAGTTCTTTGTGATCTTCAGAGCTGCTAGAAGTCAAGTCAATAAGAAAACGTTGCTCTGATTCTTCATTTTATACTATCATGATTCCTCATAATAAGAAGTTGGCTAAGACAAATTCAAATCAAGGGAGCTCCTCCCTGTATTACTTGCCCAGAAATGCTTTGTAAGCAATAATACAGTTTTCATGTTTTTAGAAAGAAAAATGTTTAACTTCTCCCCACTCAGTAAAACATGGTCAATGGAGAATGCATAGATGTTCATTGATTCACCAGAGGTACCTTTAGAAATGAGCCCAACTGCCTGGGAAAGTCAGATTAATAAAACATCTCCCATCCTGCAGTCGGAAACACTCAGTCCAGCTGAGATTTCTCCACCACTCAAGCTCTCTCTTGATGAATGAGCTTTTTACCACAGAAAGGAAACAGGTCATTTATCTGACAACACATTATTTACTGACATTAAAAATGATAATATCCATCAACAATGAACCCAGCCCTAAGTGGGTCACACTGAGAACAAAGCTGCAACTGTCTATCTTTGATATAGGTACAAGAACATGCTTACTGAGCTGCCATTTATGCTCCAAGAATGTCACTATTTTCACAAGAAATGTACACATTAGTGATGTGCATGGAAATACTCATGCATTTGCTTCAGATAACATGTGTTTCGTTCTTTTCGGGACTCTTACAAGACTAGAACCTGGGATTAGAATAATGATCATGATCATCTCTCTCTCTGTCTCTCTCTCTTTCTGTGTGTGTGTATGTGTGTGTGTCCTTCTCCCTCATCCCTCCCTCTTTTATCTTGCTTATATTTAAAAATGAGCATCATTATCTTTAACTTTCACCACTGAATAAGAGAAGCATATTAGCTCCGGTTTCCATAAGGAAAAAAAAAACTCTGAAAGTAAAATAAAAGTTATTTTAAAAAATTGCCCAAATTCACAGAGCTCATAAATAGGAGACTCAGGACTGAAAACTGGATTTTATTTTTCTATTTCGTTGTTCTGTTTGTTTCTGATTCTGTATTCGTCTTTCCTCTTTCTTCCCTTTCTCCCTGTTTCCATCTACTACCTGCTTTCTAAAAACATAAAACTGTGTTCCTCTAGAGATCACTGTGTTACAGCAGTTTCCTATCATGACTGATTCTGTCCCCAGGCAAACACCACAGCACCCAGCATCTTAACAGGTCCTGGGGTTGTGTGAACTGTGTGCAAATGGTGGCTCGCATTGGGGATTTTTGCCTTAACCTCAAGGAAAACCAACTGGCAGGAATGGTCTGCCAGCTGGAGTTAGTCAGTTCTCACATGTAAGTAAGAGTGAAAAAAGGGGGGAAAGCATGCTGAAGAATATTGTGCTGTACCCGGAAGGAGGTAGCTTTCTGAAACTGGAGCTGAAACTCAACCACTAGTGAAAAACAGAGCAGGCATGGACCCAATTTTCTTCTATTGTATTCTTTTCTTTTTCTTATTTATTTATTCATTACATTTGCTTTATTTTCATTTCTGGTACCATCTCATTTCCTTTCATCTTCCTATGCCCTATCAAAGGACAGGGCAAGAAGGCAAGCTGGCCACGTACAGACCCTTGGTAGAACTAGTGATTGCCTGTGTCCTTCACCTTTTTAACATGGCGACATAGGACTGCTTTTTCAGGACCCAGCAGCATGGTAGGAAAGGAAAAATACCCCACATGAGTTGCTTGTCAAGACGGCCTCAAAGAATTGAGTTCACGAGTTTTGTTTGTGTCTGAGCCTTATCCAAAACTAGAAGAGCACCTCCCTGTTGTGGAGGATGAAGCCTGCCATCAGTACAGGACCGGCCATCTCCTTTCTGACTAGCAAATGGCTCTTGGCTCTCGAGCCACACTCTGATCAGGGTGAATTACACGCATAATTCAAAATCAAGAAAACTGCTCCAGTACAACTCGTGAGCATTCTGCCAAAGCTGCAGATTATTAGGAAGTGTGATTTTGGCTGAGCCCTCAGCTCCGTTTTGCACTCTCTTATTTCTGTGTTATTGCTCATTCGCTTAAAGAGAAATACACGAGTCAGAGACAAGATCTCTTTCCCTTCTCATGTTTCTCCAATTTATCTTCCGTGGCACAATGCATTTCTCAAGCCGGAGAGTTGAAAGTGCTGTCTCGTCCTCCTCTGCTTTCCCCATTATCTCACTGATCTCTTGTTTATTCTTTAGTGTTTTTCTCTTATCAGCACAGTTTCTGGGGACATCACAAAGTTGGAATGAGTTGGCTCTCACCTTCCGAGGCTGTTTATTGGATATCTGGGGCTTCCCACTTTCAATCACATGGCTCTAGGGCTCTGGCATGGGGAGGGGTTGGGCAGAAATCTTTGACACACCTCCACTAGGGCTTATGATCCCACTGAGGACTACTTGTTATACATAAAAAGGACTCCATATATTATGCCTTCTCTACCACACCAGCTTACTCTGAAGAAAGGAGGGAATATTGCTAATCACAGTCTCCCTGTGATACCTTATAAAAGGCTCTGGGCAGGGAACATTGATTGGTGTGTGTGTGTGTGTGTGTGTGTGTGTGTGTGTGTGTGTGTGTGTGTTGTTCATCCGTGTCATGTGGTTGTATGTGGGCACTTGTGCATGTGGAGGCATATGCATGTAGAAGCCAGATGCCAACATCTTCCTGCTAACTTCTCCATTTCCATTTTGAGACAAGATTTATCACTGAACCTGAAGTTCATCAATCAGCAAGCTTAGCTGGCTAGTGAGTTCTTGGGAGCTGCTTGTCTTTCCCAACCCCATCACTGATAAGTCAGAGGCATGCTGACACAGTCAGCTTTTGTATGGGTGCTGGGGATTCAAACCCAGGTCTTTTTGCTTATGCTACAGGTACGTATCAAGTGAACCACCTTTGCCCCAGCCCCAATTACGCTTTATTTTAAAAAGGTTACTATTAAAAAAACTATATGGGGGGAAGAATTCTCAAAAGAATTCGTGCTCATAATCGCATACTACAATGTAGACGCTTTTTATGAATCTAAGCATCAGCACATAGCTAACGTGTTTCTACTCTATCTGAACAATTCATTTGAGAAATTTTTGTAGCCTGTCATAAACATCATACCATTTCAGTAATGCATATGCCCAGGTATTATAAGAAATAATGAATTCTGTATTTAAAATATAACATCAATACCATTGTTGTATCTAAAACAATCTCAAAATTCCTTATGTCAAATAGTCACTAAATGTTCAAATTTTCCTAATTATCTCACAATTCATATTCAAGAACTTTGCCTAGAATTGTATCTTTGATCAGAAAATACCTAAAGTCCACAAAGTATGAAATTTTAAGTAGCTTGAAGGAATCCACCACCAAATTTATCTAATATTTACCACAGATTCTTATCTTGTAAAAGATATCTCCCCCTACAGCAGTTTTGCTTTCAAAGCAAAATCAAGTAGACCAGAGTTTTCCCAAATATGCCTGATTCCTATGTATGCATAACCTTCCCAGTGATCTACTAGATTTAGCAATTAATAGCCTTCTCCTGATACATTACTGTCACCTGAGTTGTTTGCTCTCCATTATGGTCCACCTTTGATACTGAATGGGTAGTGACTTTGGACAAATAGGTATCAATCATGACCGTGTTGCACACTGTATTCCCATCCTTTCTGCTGTGTCTCTGTGGCTGTTCCTTCAGACCCTTAGCAGACACAAATGTTCTATGGAGTTCTTCTCTCTTTTCTAGAGTGGCATAGTTGAAACTGTATGCGTCCTCCCTTCACATTCACCTGTTACTTACTGATATGCCTGTAAGTCCTTCATGGCTGACCATGGTTTACCAGCTCCTTTCTCTACAGTGACAGGTAATATTCTCAATGAATTTCCAGTCACCTACTGAAAGACACCCTGGTTGCTTTCAAGGACAGGCCATTAAGATCAGGGTTATTCTGGTCAACATACAGAGAGTGAGAGAATGTCTGTGAACTGCTCATCCAGAAATGGGGCATTTGTATCACAACCACCACAAGGCTCAGGAACCAGCAAAGAAGAGGGAGAGAAAAGGCAGGTTCCAGAGATCAGAAGGGACCAGATACTGTAAAGCAGTATCTTCTGGATGTGATAGAACCACCCTTCCCATGAATTCATAGCAGCTGTGGTTGTCTGCATAAGATCTGCACAATCTCAAGCCACTCAACAAAGACTTGCACAAAATCAGGGAGTCAATGTTTCAGCACAGGGGCGGGGCGCTCGTGTGTCGTACGCCCAGCTGAGGGTGCAGGGGCAGTTAATTGCCTCTGGGAGAGTTTCCTTTAAAAGTGTGACTGCTGGTAGGGCAAACACACTACAGTCGAGGGCTTCACACTCAGGAGTATATGAGCAAAGCAAACTGGACTCAATGGCTGTTTTTAAAAAGTAGGGAGATGAAGTGGAGGGTATCTTGGAAGAGTTAAGGTAAGAATGAGAGATAAAGATCAAAATAATTCCTAGGAATTTTTTAAAGAATTAAGAATATTAAAAATGAATAGAGTTATAAACATCACTGCCCAGGCTTCTGTGTGGGCAAAAAGCTTCAGTTCACTTCCGTTCACCAACAGAAAAGATCACACTTTAAGACTTAGGTTTCCAAGACTCTCTAAGACTATCTTCAAAACTCTTTTCCATTTTGCTTCCCAATCAGCAATGAATCAGAGCCCCCACACCTCTGCACAGTCTTCCCATCATGAGCCAAGCACCCCCTTTACTAACAAAGAACAAAGGAACAAATATTGAGAAACAGCTCACAGTCTCTGATGAATAATGAATGTGAGTGTGCACATGTGTGGGTGGGAATGCATGAATGTGTGTATGCATTATTTTCTAATTCCACACAGGGAATGATCCTGTGACACACGGTGTGATAAGGAAGGAGTCTGAAAACAGAACAGACTATGTGGGACCAGGACTGCAAAGACCTTAGTGTGAGGTTATTCTTCTTTCATTTTTGTTTCGTTTTGTTTTTGTTTTTGTTTTGTTTTTCAAGACAGGGTTTCTCTTCATAGCCTTGGCTGTACTGGGCTCACTTTGTAGATCAGGCTAGCCTTGAACTCACAGAGATCTGCCTGCCTCTGCCTCCCTGAGTGCTGGGATTACAGGTGTGCCCAGCTAAAGTTACTCTTTACTATTATCCTGGTTGGGTTTGGAATCGCTGTAAACACACCCCTGTGTGTGCCTTTGCTGGAGAAAAGACAGCCCGCCCTGAACGTGGGTGGCTTCCCTGAGCTGAAATCCCAGAGCAAAGAAAGGGGGGGGGGGGCAAGCTGAGCACCAGCACCCATCCCTGCTTCCAGACTACAGATGCAACATGATGCGCTGCCTCATGCTGCTGCTGCTACTTCCCAACAGGACAGAGTGTACCCTCACACTGTGAGGCCAATCATTTTCTTCATTAAGTTGCTTTTGTCAAGTGTTTTGTCATGGCAACAAGAAAAATAACTAACACACTTGCAAATGTTAAAGGAAGAATGGCCAAATCCAATGACTGAGCAAGACAACTCATATCCAGCCAGTAATTTAATGCAAAAAGGATCAGGTATGATGTCACCAATAGACAAGAATAGAGAATAAGTCTTAGCTGCCTTTTCAGGCAGGTGTAAAGTATCATTATCAATCACAGTGACATCAGAGACACCTGAATCTTCTGACAACTTCCAGACATAATAGTTCATACAGCCAACACTGGAGCCTGATACTTATCATAAGATGGATGGGCCAGTCCAAGCTTTGGGGACAGCAACTCTAGGGAACAAGAGCGCTGACAGAAACCTCATGTTAGTGTGTGAACTGAAGTAGGTCCAGCTAGTACTAAATCTCCATTGTCAGGATTGCATTTCTGGACCGTGTTCCCAGTGAAGATGAGGTTATATGTCCTTTCAGTCTAATGACGAGACCACTTTATAATTTAAACTCTCATACTAACATAGCTATGAAGGAAGTAATTTAACTGACAAATAACTGATTCAAATGAAAACCTAATAATATGCAAATCCTTTGCAAACTCAAGAACTTTCAATAACTATATTTGACAACTGCTACTTCTGTAATAATTCCTCAGAATGCTGAGTTTGCATGTGACCCCAAAATCCCACTCCTAATTATCTACCCAAGAGAACTGAAAGCATGCTTACACACATAAAAAATATTCATAGGCACATGACTCAAAATAAAAAAGTGGAAATAGGAAAGTTATCTATTAACTGAAGAGCAGATAAACAAAATATAAATAATCCAATGCAATATGATTTAGCCATAAAAAAGAAGTTCTGAAGCATGATCCAAAAATCAACTTTGAAAATGTTTGCTAAGTGAAAGAGCCAGACATTTATTATCTGATAAATGAAATGTCCAGAACAGACAAAAATCACAGAATCAGAAAGTAAATTATGTTTTTTCAGGGTCTGAAAAAAGAGGAAGTCAGAGTGGTTATGTAAAGTTGCAGAATTTCTATTAGAATGAAGGAACTATTCTGAGAGTGAATAGTGATGATGGCATGACCTTGTGAACACACTAAACACCAAACAAAAGGACACTCTGAGACGAGGAATTCATTATGTGAATTGGATCTCAAAATGTTCCTAAAAAAATATCAGGGCTCCACATTTCTGTTCTTTATTATGCTGGAGGATTCTATACAGTATAATAAGATAAGAAAAATAAATTAAACTACACAGATTTGGAAGGAAGAAATAAACATCTGGTATATACATGATTTGACTGCCAACTCAAAAAACCTGTATTGTTGAGTAAATATAGGTAAGTTGGGGTGACATACATACATAGCCAATTGCTTTTTTTGTAGATCAGCAGGGATTAAGAAACACAGCCCAAAGTACATAAGCTCCCTGTTAAGATTTGTATCTGGAATGTCACTTAAAGGCCATATGTTTAAAATCTGGTACCAGGTTCTAATCTACAGGGTGAACCACAGAACATTATCAAAAGTGAAAGAAGCCATCACAAAATACCACATGCTATATGATCATGTTTGTGTGAAATGTCTACAATTGGTAAATCCATATACAGAGAAAGCAATTTTGTGCCTGTCTCCTACCCACAGGAGGTAGAAATAGAGTGGAGGTATTAATACATACAGGCTTTCTTTATGAGTGACAAAAATGTTCTAAAATCCAACATTGGCAATGGCTTTAAAATGCCATAAATATACTGACATCCTTAAAAAATACACTTAAAAATTAGAAAATGATAAAAACCATAGGTATAGACAGGAAGACTCTATCTCTCCAGTCTGATGTACATGTTTTCTGTAGTTAAAATAAAAACTTCACTTGGACTTCTAGTGAATCACAAGTAAATTCCAAATTTTACATGAAATGTGAAGGGTCAAATTCACTCTGTAACAGTGGGGAAGAATTTGTTCTTATATATACATACATATTAATTATACATAATATTATTATATATCATTAGCATTTTGTAATAAAATGTGAATGGCTTTGACTCAATCAGTAGAAAACATATTAGTGAAAAAAAATAAAGGATTCAGAAGGGAGTCGGGGGAAGAGGTGACTCAGCAGTGGATACTTCCTGCTCCTGCAGAGGACTTCCATGTGAGTTCAGTTCCCTATTCACCAGGTGATTACACCCACCTGAAATTCTTCTAGGCTATCCAGGGCCCTCTTCCAGCCTCATGGTACTGCACCACTTTGGAGCGTGCACACACACAGACACACACACACACACACACACACACAATGGACTCATTGCCCACACATAATGAAGCAACCAGACACTGATGAAAGCAGGAACCACCTATTATGTGGCACAGAAATAACTAATTGTCTATTAGGAAAAACTTGATGCTACATAGGTAAGTGAAAATCTGAGGTTGAAGTAGACATACCAGAAACAAAGCCACAGGTTTTAAGCCTTATCTAAAAGTCAAACAAAGATTGATAGATCCTCTAGAACAGTGACAGAAGATGGGACAGGATGAAGGAAGATGTTCCCACAATGAATAGAAAGTACTTTATATAGAAAGTACACTTTATATAGAAAGTACATCCTGGGGCTCTGAACCTACGCTTAGGAAAAGCTACTGGATTGCCCACCTGGGGAGAAAAAAAAAATCCTTACACTTATTCACTCATTCATCCAGCAGTTCAGACAGAGAACATCAGAATGTGAACTCCCAAACATGCCACTTTAACAGACTGATTATTTTGACCTAAAGACCATTGAGATAAAGCATATATGAGATTGCAGCTCCTGTCCTATTTGCCTAAAGCAAGACATAAATTTTTAAAGGAATTTCTTTCTTCCCTGTACCAGGGGGAACAGAAGATTAATCACAAGAGATAACTCTAGACCCTAAGTCACAGGTGGCCTTGAAGAACCCAAGTACTTCTGAGCTTATCCATTCTCTCTGCCATATCTTACACATTTTCTAAAAATGTATTGCTCTTTCTTAAAGATGTTTCTAAGGCCAAGTTCTAATTGTTCTTTCTGATGACACACTGCTGAGTGTTTCAGTGATAAACTTCCATGTTTGTTTGTTTTGCTTGCTAACCAGTTTGCAGTGCTCCCATCAACGAACCATAGTCGATAAGTAAATAATAGAACGTTCCCACCCTTATTTATGTAAGAGATATATTGAACTTCATGCCAGGCAATGGTCTAGGAGCTAAGTGTTAAGCACCCAAAGACTAACATTTAGGTTTCCCAACAGGCAGAAAATTCATTAACAAAACCTAATTCTGACGGTGGCAGATTTCACAGAGAGAATAAAACTGGGTAGCGCAACAGAAGTGACTGTGGGTGGCCACGAGCTTCAATGATGTCTTTGGCATCCATGATCAGAAAAGACTTCTCCAGGAAGGTGACACTCAAAAGACAAGGAGTTGCAACTGCAAAGTTAGCCAGAGTCCAGTGGGAGAGAAGAAAGGTATCGGAATCTGACAACAGGAGTCTCTAAACTTTGGGAAATATAAACTCAAAGATTGGAAGAGCCACACTTAGACCTCACCTCTGAGGCTGCCAGCCCTGTTTCCCTGCTGAGGTCTTGAGCCCAGCTGGGCTGTCCAGGCATGCACACAGGGTTCCTGAACTGCCCGCTTAGCTGGGTTTTGATAGACTGCCTCTATTAATTATGAGAGTGCGGGCATTGCTCTCCCCAACTCCCAGCTAAATAAAGCCACCCCAGTTGCTTGGCTGAAAGCTCTTAGAGTTTGAAACACATGCACACACACAGCTTTGGTGTGTGCAGAAGCACTTGGCTCTTTGCTGAGAGTTTTGCCTTCCTTTTGCAGTTAATCATTAGCTCTGCCTTGCTCCTCACAAAGGGTGCCACCCAAACAAAAGCATACGCTAAGTGTGTTCGCTATACTTGCCACTCGAATAAATAGGCAAAGGGATGATTAATGAATGAGGGGGGAATTCCACACAACAGTGAGCGAAAACAAAGGCCCGTGGGTCTGCTGCCCACAAACCCAGACAAGCTCTATCCAGAGGGAGGTGACAGAAAGCAAACCCCGAAAGGTCTGGTTAACGGACAGGTTGTGAAGACTTCATTTTGCCTTGTTATGACAGCAAAAGTGTTTTTAGTACACTCTGACATGCTAAAGGGCCAGGGTCAGCTGAGGCAAAAGCACAGGTTGTTGGGGGAGTTGTCCGGCAGGGGTGGGGAGGGGCACATTTTTGTGTGAGTGACAGAGGCAGTCCAAATGCCTCAGACAACACTCGTGAGACCCCTTTGTGAGGCAGGCTGAGCAGACATTTTCAAAGAGTTGTTTTGGATGTCAAACAAAAGCAGATGAGGCACCACACAAACATCCCAGCTGAAGCTGTCTGACAGAGTCTGTCCAGGCCTCAAAATGGCTGCCTTATACAGCAGGCTGGGCCTCAGCTCCAGCTAATAAAGAACTCAGTTGTGAGGCCTCTGACATCAAGTGACAGGAGCTGAAGGGCTCTCTGCAGAAATGTGTGGGCTCCGGAGGGTCCATGGCTGACTGGAAACCTTTGTGCACATTCCCCTCTAATTCACTCTAAGGGAAACACCCCCAAGGATGCAGCTATAGCCTTCATGCATATGGCCAAGTTAGACTTTAATGGTCTGTGTAGGGATGAGCTGGTGAGGACTGGCAACTGGCCAAACCCAAGAGAGGCTGGGTTGTCTTTCTGGGCACAACGTTCACCTCTTCTTTGTAACCTCCCTCTCCTCCCTGAGTTTTCCCTGTCAGCCAGGTGCCCATTCCCACAGGCTCTGTTTCCAGCCAGGTGTCTGATGGGAAAGAATCTGATAAATTAATCCCCATGGAAGATTTAGGTGATAATGAGCTGAAAGGGACATTTGCATTTTAATGGAGGCCTCTAACAGCCTCAAGGCCTCCAAGAACCAGCAATGCAAGGCTCTGGAGTTGAAAGCTGTCAAGCAGGCCAGAGGAGAGGTATTTACCAGCAAGATGCACCTCCTGTTCCCAGAGCAGCTGAATCACATAGACTTCTGCAGGAATCTATAGGCTCAGATTTCTCCTTCCCTCTACCTGTGTTACTGCTGTGTTGGAGATGATGACATGGGGGGAAGTGGGTGCCCAATGCCCTGAATATAAACACCTGAATGAGTAGGAGAGGGGGTAGAACCCAGCAAATGATGGAAATTTAGACTAGGGCTTACTGAGATCACCATTGTCAGCTAACACTTGAGGCAGCAGAGATGCTGAAAAATGATGCTTGCATGGGAGTCACAGAAGGAAGCTCAGATTAGCACCTAGGCCAGCCACTGATTGTTCCTCCTGCTTCTCTTTCTGTCTTCAGAGCATATCCTAACAATTTCTGAACTGCTAAGGTCCCTATTCCTTAACCTTCGAGGTTCTACTTATTTATTCATTTATTTATTTTTATAGCTTGACAATGAGTTATTACTTTATGCAATTTGAATTTTGGAAATGACACCCACATGATCAGGTAGAGACTATGGGGAGACACCTCTTTATTGAGACACTACTTCATTGTTAAAAGAGAACTCTGTGATTACTTACAGAGGTAGCTCAGGAGCACCTGGTTTGCATATGTAAGGCCTTGGGATCCAATCCCTGACCCTGTATATTTTTATAAAAGTTTAAAGACTAAGCAACATATTATGTAATTACATAACTATGTAAAAATCTTTTAAAATTGGTAGGTATATATCTATTATTAATTTGAGGTTTTGTTTGTTTTGGTTCTGTCTATCTCTTGCTCTCTCTCTCTCTGTCTCTCTGTCTCTCTCTCTTTCTTTCTTTTTTGAAACAAGTCTTGTTATAGATTGCTGGCCCAACTGGAATTCACTCTGTAGAACAAATTGGCTTTGAAGTTGCTTCGATCCTTTTGCCTCTGCCTCTTGAGTGCTTGGTTTACAGGTATAAACCTCATCACATCTAGCTGAAATAGCATATTAAACACACAATTCAATGTTGTGATTATACCAAATAAGTCTGGATAAAAAAATATGAGAACATCTGTTTTCTAGTTCTTAGGCTGGCTCATTTATTATACTATTAGAAATGTGTGGTAGATGGAATAAAGAGTGCTGCATGCAAACCTACTGATGACTGTGTGACATTAATCAAGAATTAAGATTAAACTGCATGCATCCCAAATCTACTAAAAACAAAGGAACCCATCCCCATAATGAGTAAACTAAGTCCGAAAGGCTTGCAGAGCTTCTGCCAAATGAGAAATGTCTGCTAGCCTAGGAGAAGCCATGAATGGAGAGAAGGGGAAGAGGTGAAGAGACTTCTCCCCCAATCTTGCCCACCTGGAAAAGCGCTGTCATTCAAGAGGAGAATCTGGTCAAGGAGGCAAGCCTGCAAGACAACTTACAGGCATGCTCCACATGGAAGAGTCAGTGGAAGTTCGGATGAAGAACTCTGGGAAGAGCAGAGCCAAGACAGAAAGGGGTTAGATGGCAGATGCTTTGTGTCTATGGTCAACGGCCAAAGGTGAAGAGGCAGCTGGCACTCTGGTGTGCAGACCTCAGAAGGAAAGATGCACTATTGCTGAGCAGTAAAAGGGCTCACAAGCCAGATACAAGTCCAGTGTCAGAGAGATTTGTGACAAGACTATAATCTCCAATCCAGGTCACCTTTCTAATTTAATAAAGTCTCATTAATTTGAACAAACCTAATTTGGAATGGCTGGAATAATCAGGCTGAAATGAAACTGATCTTTCAACTATAAAAAGAGTGTTTACTCAGCAAATTAATGGCAGGAGACACATCAGGTGGGGAATACTTAACCTATTTTGGAGTAGGAACATGGCATGCATATCTGCATTCATTTACTCTATAACAATCTGCATGCTAATTACAGATGATCTTTAGTCATTACAAAAGACCAGCAATCCAGAGCAGAATATAGTAGGCAGTATATATTGCTAGACTAGCTCAAAGTAGTAAAACTGGGTTGTGAAAAGAAAATATACATTGTTTTTCTGTTATCCGTTGCTGCTTAAAGGGTTATAAGGAAGAAACCCCTATTTTGCCTCTATTCTCCATATCTCTTGGCTGGGTTAGATCCTTGAAACAAAAGATCAATAACACAGGACTAGGAAGAGAGCTCAGTATATAAGATGCTTGCTGAATGAAGCTCAGAAACTGCGTTTGATGGATCCTAAGGGTAGAATCCATGTAAAAAACAATCCAGACACTGAGGCACCCACCTATAATGCCAGGGCTGGAGCCAAGTATCCTTGGGGCTTGGTGGTTACCTTGTCTGGCAGAATCAGTGAGTGCCAGAATTAGGGAGTGATTCAGGTAATGTGGAGACTCAAAGTGTTGTCCTGAGGACACGCTTGGCATCTTTTCATTGCTGAGAGTCTCCAGCAATAAAGTAACACTTCTTTTTTTCTAGAAAAGAGGTGGCCTTGTGCATGGACATTTCTTTATAGATGTGATTTCTATTCAGAACTTCTCTGTGTTTCCAGTCTTAGAAAAGAGATCAGCAGCCAGGCAATGGTGGTACACACCTTTAATCCCAGCACTCAAGAGGCAGAGGGAGGCAGATCTCTGATTTCAAGGCCAGCCTGGTCTACAGAGTGAGTTCCATGTCAGCCAGGTCTGCACAGAGAAAGCCTACCTCAAAAAGCAAAACCAAACGAACAAAAAACAAAGAAAGAAAAGAAAGAAAGGAAAAGACAGGGGGATGGGAGGTAGGGAAGGAAAATGGAAGGGAAGGAGTATGGGAGGAAGGAAGGAAAGAAGGAAGAAGAAAAGAGAAAGGCAATTAGCTCAAAATAATCCTTAAGCCACACAGGCATATATTGGGGTAGTATAGTCCGTGCCCTTCACAGATAAATTGCCTCACAAAGAGACAGATCATAAACACAAACCTCCAATCTCTGAGAAGTTTCTTTTGTGTTCTGGAAGAATAAACCAAATAGAATACAAAAACTGATTTCAAGACCCCCAGAGAGACATGATTTCTCCACAACTCTCCATGGAAACGGGATGTAAAAGACTCACCTTCTTCTCTATGACCCAAAGTGGGCTAAGAAAACTGAGCTTTTTTGCTCATCCCCGTAACTGTGAGAAAGCTAACACTTGTTCTGTTGGCTTGGTGTAATAGTTAGGTCTTGCCAGGTCCCAGGAGAGTGTCTGTTTCTGTCAAGACTCTATAAGAAGTTAAGTGAGATTGGAGTGTCAGCAAGCCAGCCAGTGTCCAGTGCGGCAAGTGTGGCTGTGCAAAGGTAGCCACATGTGGAAGTTCACTTGTTCAAATTCAAATAAGGAAAGGTCAAGGGGATGTGAAGTTCTTTGAGTATTTTGTTGAGGAGGAGGCATGCATGTAGAAGCTGGAAGAGAAGTCTGTCAGTCTTCGGGATTCTTCCACCTTGGTTTTTGGAGATAGTGTGCCTTGCTGGCCTGGAATTCATCTGCTAGGCTAAACTGGCTAGACAGTAAGCCCTGAGGATACACTTCATGTCATTTCCCCAGCCTTGGGATTACAAGTGTGAGCCATCACATCTGGCTTTTTTCCTGAGAGGGGGATTGAACCCAGGTCTCCATGCTTGCACAGTAAGTAAGCACTGTACCCACTGAGCCATCTTAGTTCTTGAAGTTCTCTGTAACAACGAAGCAAATTACAGGTTTATATATATCAACTCAGCCTGCAGCATGTTGTGGTAGCAATGACTGGGAAGTTCCTATCCACACATTAGAAAACACAGTTCCCAAATGAAAGCCTGTGTATGCAGAATGCATTATGGACAATGTGCAAGCAAGTATGTGCATGGCCGCCACACAGAGACACATGCACCCAAACGGCTAAACAGTAGAACAGTTTGCAAAAATTATTATGATGTATGACTTAGTTGAATGATTGATGTGATAAATGAGCTGGGTCTTGCAAGGTCATCTGATTCATCTTCTGAGACATCACTCAAGGTCTTTCTGTCTAAAGGTTCAAACAGCTCTGTTACTCTGGGGCTGGGCAAAGGAAAGAACTATTTTCCAGCCCTTTTAGCAAATTCATATCAGAGTGAGCTTAATTGGTCCAAAGTCTAATGCTCTCTGTCTTTGAAATGATCCAGGAAGGCAGACACAGAGGTTATTTTTTTATTTTGTTTTTCTTATTCTTTCTCTGATTTGGCAGCAACTGGGAATGCTGTGTGTTTATCTCTGCCTGCATTTTAGAAGTGTGGATGAATACACCAAACTAAAGGGCACTTGAAAGATAAGTTTCCATGACATTGACAATAATTCTTTTATATCGCCAACTGGCTATTCTATATGTAGCATTCAGAGGCAAATATAAAAAAAATGATGTAAAGGCAAAATTATTTCCTTGATAACACTTGTTTTAAACACCCCGCCACTAAATAGCTAAAAGTCTCAAAGTGAATGCCTAAACCATATAAAAGCCACAGGCACACTTACATAAATTCTTAAGATTAAAGTAATAACTTCTAGAAAAAGGTGGGAGAAAACACACTACAATAAATCTGTTTGTAATGGTATTTGGGCCCTACCAACTGCTTTCATTGGTCTCCGGTGGCTTACATATAAAACAATACATTTGATGTATGATTTCAATTCCTTATGGAAAACTGTTCTATCTACAAGCAGCCTGTCAACGAGAATACCACAAAACCTCTGAGTCCCGACATGAGGTAGGATTGTGGGATATAACTTAAGGTCACAATTTGTTCTCGCTTGGTCAGGTTTAAGGCTATAATTGAGAAATGCCTGACCTGGGGGAGGTGAGCAAAAGTGGGGCAGGTCTGTTTATTTATGTGAACTAGAAATGGGAAAGATGTCAGAGCTTGAAGTTAAATGGCATTGCTCTGCAAGGAGAGGAGTGACTGTAGAGAAGGGGCTTAATCCAAGGAGTGGCTGCCAGGGGAGTCTGTGCCCCACCTCCCAGCCCACAGCATGTAGCAACTCTCAACTCTGGAAAATCAGCCTTAAATGGGGAAACCCATTTTCTTGATAGTGAATGGATTCATGAACTGGGGGAAACTGGGGGTGGGCGGTGAGAGGAAATACAGAATGATAACAAATACCATTTCAACTGGTCTCTAATTCCCTCTGTGTGTCAGCCATCATTTTTAAATCCCAAATTAAACTTGTACAGATATAAACAGGGAATTATACAGTAAAAACTGCCTATAGTTGAAAGAGAGCTGCCTGTAGTTCGAATACAGCTCCTGTGGGCTATTCTTGAAATGATATCTTTTCCAAGCATTGTCCTGGTTCGTACCATTCCTTAAATTGTCCTCCTGTTCCTTGCTTTAGAACCACAATCCCAGGAAAGTTAACCAGTATTTCCTAAGTACCACATTGGGGGCAGGGCAGGGCCAGCCTTGACTAGTTGCTTCTCACCCATTATCCACTTTGTTTGCTTTGTTTTGTGAAGAGGTCTCTCACTGGAACGCACCAAGCAGACTTGCCATTTCTGGCCACAGAGCCCTAAGCATAAGCCTTTCTACGCTTCTCCAGTGCTGGGATTACAGGCATTGCCCAAGCTAACTGACTGCCTTCCTTTTTCTCTTCTCTCTCTTCCTCTTTTCTTCTTTTCTTTTCCAAAGACTCTGGGATGAAACACAGGTGCTTGTAAGGCAAATGCTGTACAAAATGAGCTATCTCCCAGCCTCCTTTCCTAATAAAATTTCTTAAAGGAATTCCCTAACTTCGGCTGAATCCCTATGCATTCTTGCCCCAAGTCAGAGTTGAGTTCTGCTATCTACATGATTTTAAACTGTGTCTACAGTTATATAGCTATAGCTATATAAAAACGTGTACTTACACACAGAAAACTTTAGTATAAAGATGTTGAGCATCTATTTTACACAAAAGGTCTTACTCTGGGGTCCTGGTTTATCCAGAACTCACTATGTAGACCAGGTGGGCCTTTTGAGTGCTGGAATGAAAGGTGTGCACCATCATGCCTGACACAAGTATATATTTTTTAATTTCTAAATGCTGAATCTAATTTCTCTAATTTCTATTTTGGCATATTTTTAATCTAATATAGCCACTTATTTCTTATTTGCCTATTAATATATATTTGTTCATAATTTAAAATGTTTCTGGAAGATAAAAGGCAGGTGCTTATCCCTTGCCAACGCAAGATTCCATCATATTTCAGAGTAGACAGCTTTTCGCTATCAGGGCTCCAGTTGGAGTCCAAATGATACTGAGTTTGTTGCTGGTGATTTTATTTTGTTTTGTTTTATAACAAAGTTTTAATGAAAGGTTCCTATGGGAGCATTTTCTTCCTCAAGTTTTCTCAAGAAAATAAACTCCCTGACCAAAGAAGTTCTGTTAGAAACAAAACTAGTAACTGGGTTTCCTCTGCCCTGGGTTCCATAAAAAGGAAGATCGAAACAGTTACCTATGAGGAGCTGTGTGTGATGCATATTTCACTGGAAAACCCTTTTCTAGGTTTCTTAGCCTCAGGGGTCAATTCACTCACTTCATGACTTGTACGTGCATAAGCCCAGTACAAATGTAAACTGAATATTCAAAATGACCTGTTGGCCAGTTACAGTGGTACATCCCTTTAAAGGCTTAAGCCTGGCACTTGGGACACAGAGAAGCCTGTCTGAAGTTAGCTTAGGCTACACAGCAAGTACATATCTGGAGCAACCAAGGACTGAGCCTGGAGTTCAGTGGAACACCCCAGCAGAGGAAAACCAAACCAAACCAAGTCTTTCCCCTACCTTTAGAAAATATAGAGTTTTAAGTATTTTTTATTTCCTAATTTAACAAATGTTCACGAGCAGCTATTGCATGTCTAAAATATGGTCTTTCCAAGACAAATTCAGCCATAAATTACAAAAGACATCAAGAGGAAAATTCTTGTGAGAACCTTACTGGATGCTGAATGTGATGTTACATGCCTGTAACCCCAGCACTGAGGAGGCTGAGAGAGGAAGACCCCAAGTTCCAGGCCGGTAATGGGTGTACAACAAGATCTCATCTCAATAACTAGAACTAAACAAAATAAGGGTCCCAAGAAACTCAGGTGGAGCTTGAACTATGACCTCTGAAAAGACAGCAGAGTTCTAATCCGGTCTTATGACTGTTATCTTAAGTCATCACAGATGAGCCAGCTCAGTTGAGGTGATGAAGGTGGGTCCAAATGCCTGGAGTATTTATGAAAAGGAAAAACACAGAAGCAGAGACACAGATGGGAAAGACAAGATGAAGGCACAATGGAAACCCACCTACAAACCAAGCAATGCAATGCTCTGGGTGTAGGAGAGTGGGGGAGGACGGATGGATAAATTCTCCTCACAGGCTGCAGATAAGCCAACCCTGAAGACACCCTCTTTTCAGTTTTCCAAGATACCACATTTGTGTTGTTTAAGCCATCTGGTTAGTGACACCGTGGTGTAGTAGCCTATGAAATAGCACCAACACCTTCTAGAGTTTTCAAAAGAAATGTCAAATAAGCGCCTGTCTACCAGATGGATGGTTTGAGTGTTGTCAAAACAGAAAAAAGTGCATAGTCCTAACCACAGCTGTACACAAGGCTACCATTTCATTCTAAAATAGTGGTTCTCAACCTTCTAATTCTGTGGCCCCTTAATATATTTCTCAGGTTGTGGTGACCCCAATCATAAAATTATTTTTGTTGCTACTTCATAACTGTAATTTTACTACTATTATTGATCATAATGTAAATATATGTGGTTTTTGATGGTCTTGGGTGACCCCTGTGAAAGGGTCATTCAGCCCACCAAGGGGTCACAGGTAGGGGGAAACCACTGATATGGACTACAATTCATCTCAAAGCAATCACATGTCCCGAACTCGGTGGTTTGACTCTACAGTTTACCTCTCCTTGTCATACTGAACCCTATGTTCTGAATCTATGTTCAGCTCTAGGATGTAATGATATCTATCTTTCAGTTAGGCCTCTCCTGGGGTTTTTTCTAAGTCAGACCCCTGGGGGATGCCTACATGTGGGACCTGTGAACTCTCGGCCACCTTTCTTCACTGGTCCCAAAGGGCCCATGATGATGCAGGCCTCCGTGAAATTTCTGTGACAACACTTGATGTCAGAATGATTAGTCATCTGTCCTTTCATCCAACACTTTAGTGCTGCTAAAGCTTCATCTAGTCATAGTAACAAAATCTATCACCAAGTTCAAGATACTGTTTTAGGACTTTTAAAGGCCAGTGAATTCTTGTCCTGGACCTACTGGTGATGCTAGGATTTTTGTAGTCTTTCATGATCAGTAACTTCTCTAGACCATGATGCTACCTCAAAACACCTCCATCTCTTAATAATTACGCTCGTGATTCATCACTATTGTTTAATAATTCTAACAGAAGGAAATTCCCATTACATTATAAAACTGAGGATGTCTTCTTTAATTCCTCTTCACCAATTACCAAGAAATCTGTTTGACCTATTTTTCAAATCATATAACTAAGTCACTTCCCTTTCTATTCGTTAGTACCCTCTCAAAGAAAGAAAAATCGATGTGTGAGAGGCCTTTAAGAGAGAACCACAGAGATAGGCCCATGGAAGAACTTTGTTGTTGTTGTTGTTGTAGGGGTTATTGGAAATAATGAGCATCATCCTGGTTTGTTGCCATGTCAGAGAATACTGGCATGGCTGAAAATTCTATAGGACCCAGTATTTCCTGTTTATCTCCCAGCATGAATGCTAAGGCTAAGAGTAAGGTTCCATTCAGGTAGGGAAGGAACAAGACACCTGCATTGTCACCACTCTTTTATTTTCATTCTGAGAGAAAACATTTGAGCTTCAGCTTTAAGGGAAAAAAAAAAAAAGTAATCCATCATAAATTTTACTGCCCAGCCTGGCATTATCAAATAGGACCAATTTCCCCAAAACTTGCCTAGACACCTCTAAACATACATGCGTGCACACAGACACACACACACCGCATAAGTCAGGCCAACTGGCTGACTGATTCCTCTCTGTCTTCTAGCACAAGGGCACCTGTGGAAATGGCTGCAGTGCTCCCAAAGCTCATGCTAGGTGGTGCCGGATTAAAGTTGCATGCCCTTCTGGAGTGGACAAAGAGCTTTTGCCCAAAATCAGAGCTGCTGGCAAGGGCCTGGAGAACTTGGAGGCAACATCTTAGCATCTCCTCACCCAAGCTGGCTTCTGTGGCCCCCCAAGAGTTCTGCCCTCATCCCCTTCCCCCCATGCCTTCTCATCCCCGCCACCAGTGTGGGGCTCTCCTATCTTTTGTTCTGGCAAAGATAAGATGTATAAATGATGAGTGGTTGACAAAGTGTACTCCAGCGCCGCAGGCAGCTCATCAATCATTTTCCACATGTCGACAGATAATTGATGCAAACCCTGCGGGCGAAGCTCCATCAGGTGAGAGGAGGGAAGAATTAAATCTGCTGTCAGGAGCCAAGGCAGCTGATCTGTAGTTAACATTCTTTTTAATTTAGTACTTGTTTGTTTTCAGCAGGGTTTGCTGGTGGGTTCCACCTCACACTCCACACTGCAGAAAGTGTCCTGGGTTTTGCTGCCCCACCCCCACCCCTACTCATGGATGGGTTTTGGGGTGGGGATGAAGAGCAGAAAGGACCACCCAGGACTGCTGAGGAGGTGCAGGAAACTTTCCTTACACCCAAGTGAAGCTCAGCATCAAAGGCTTGGCTGTCAGGCAAGTATCTATCAACAGGTCAGGTTGGCAGACGCTCTCTGAATACAAGGACAAAACCACTTATGGCATTCCTCAGAAAAGAACCCACGTGTTGCAATGAGAATAATGCAGCCACACATTCCTTAATGAAATGAGACTGAGTAAAACCCTTTTATCATGGAGTCCAAGAGCTTTGGGTTCTCTTGCTTCCTGTGCTTCTGCCAACCTTCCAAGGCACCAGTGAAGTGGGATAGATAGTGTGTGTGTGTGTGTGTGTGTGTGTGTGTGTGTGTGTGTGTGTGTTTGTGTATGGTATCTACATATTCATAGAGGTGGCATGCCAGTGTGTGTATAATCACATGGAGGCTAGAAGTCACTGTGAGGTGTTGTCACTGATGGCTTACCACCTTACTGTGGTGCTTGGCCTTTCTGTGGGTCTGGGGATCTGAGTTCAGGGTCTCATGCTTTCAAGGCAGGCACTTTACTGACTGAGCTCTCCTCCCAAATCCATCTCTGAACAGTCAAGATAAATGGAAACCGTCACTCTTCAAGTTGACTCTGACTTACTGTTGTATTCTTACATTCAGGAATACAAACACACACACACACACACACACACTTCTCCAAGGCTAAAGAAATCTTTGCTTTGGTGGTGACTCGGGCATTGTGGCAAATAGAAAATGACCACATCTGCCACAATCACCAACTTTCAAAAGAATGATAATGTGATTCAGAAGACCCTTAACTCCAAAGTGACCCTGAACACCATCTTGCTGTGCCTTGGGGTCATTCGCAGGGATATGATATAATACAAAATGTTCCACTTGATAGAAGGCCAGATAAACCAGTTTTTATCGGATTTCATTTTCTACAAGGAAATGAGCTGACATCTAAGAAGACGCAATCCTAATAGCCAGGCATCAGTCCCCGACATTGTCAAGATGCCATCTCAGCTCAAAAGCAGACATTTTTCAAAGCAGAGACTGTTCTGCAATGCCTTCCTGCTGCCTGGCTCCAAAGCCACTGGATCTGCTTGTGTAACTCTAGCAATGTGAGTCCCAGTATGCAGCATTCAACACTCCTGCCCTCTGAGTATCTTACTCCCATTCTTCAGCTTTCAACCGAACCTGGAACTCTCCCAGTCACCTTCACAAGCAGGGGGCTGTGAAGGGAGAGATGCTGTGGAGGGAACAGTCGACGCGATTCTTGTCTGGGGGCTAAGGAAATGGTCTGGCCAGATCAATCAGAGTGCTTGCTGTGCAGTCATTAGGACCCGAGTTTGGTTCCCAGCAGTCCCTAGGTAAGAAACCAGGAGCAGCCCTGTAAAGCTGCAACTCCAGCACTGGAAGGGGACAGCTGTGGAGACAGGTGGATCTGTGGGCATCGCTAACTGCCAGCTCAGCTGGAAAAATGGCAAACTCAGGGTCGAGGAGAGACACTGTTTCAAAGAAATAGAGCAGAGACTCACAGGACGCCCACCCTCGATCTCTGGTAGCCATACATGTATCTCTGCACACCATTGTGACCACACGTACATACACTACACACACACACACACACACACACACACACACGATTTGCATATTGACTTGGGTAGAAGATATATTAGAATCTTAATATTTATTTTATTATTTATAGCAGAGATAAGGTTTGAAACTAGGTGTGTGTGTGTGTGTGTGTGTGTGTGTGTGTGTGTGTGTGTGTGTG
>NW_026590062.1:27759022-27822481 GCF_907164565.1 Psammomys obesus
TGTGTGTGTGTGTGTGTGTGTGTGTGTGTGTGTGTGTGTGTGTGTGTTGGGTAACGTCTGAGCCAGTAAAGCACAGCCTCAGCCCTAGACACTATTAAATGTTTAAGGAACATTAACTACCACCAGCCACAGTCATTCATGTAATCTTCAAAAAAAATGTTTAGTGTGCCCTTTTCAAGTGCTGGAAGGGAATACAGCTATCTATCATCCCATGCAGGGTACTGGCCAGTTCATAGGTATGCTGTGCTATTGAATGTCAAGTACCCTGTCAACAGACTATTCAGAGAGAATGTGAGGACTAATAAACACAGCTGTACGGTGGTCAGCCTCGCTACAAATTAGAGCAATGTAACAGAATTAAGATAAAAGAGTCCTCTGTGGTTTTAATTACTATCAAAGTAGCCACAGTGGGAGAAAAAAATAATATGCAGGATTGCAGAAAGTGTGGGGGGACTGGGCCCTAACACAAAGACCAGAGAGTGGACAGATGAATAATGCTTAAAGTCCAATCTGGCAATAAGCATCAAAGCCCTTAACTAATTCTAGAAATTGTTCATAAACTGCTCACTAGGTAGTGAATACATTTGGAGAGTAGGTGAGCGGGAACAGAAAGGGCATATGGGAGAGCAGAGCACGTGGGTGAGCATTTGTGACAAATAGAGACGTCTAACGTGGAAGCACACAGTCCCAGTGGGGCCATGGAAAGTGCAGATCCCTGAGCCACAGTGCTGCTGGGCTGGCCGGGACCAGACCAGGGACAGGCATATTTGGTGAACAAGGGAGTAACCCAGCCTGCTCCCCTGCATAAAGCACACACAGGCAACTGACTTTAGAAGAGTAAGTTGCCTGTAGTGTGTAAGGTCGGATAGGCTGAGTGGAGCCAGGGAGGAGAGAAACTGGGTGGATTGTGACAACAGTCTGTGGGCTGTGCACCTAGGAACACTATGTTCCCCGTGGGCAAACCAAGGAAAACCAAGGCGGGATTTGTTTCACGCAACAGCAGCTTCTGACCTAAGGAGTGTTTTCAGAAGAGACTGCTTATCAAAACATAGGTCAGTCTCCGCTTACAAGTTACCAGAAGCTGCTATCAATTGCTAATTAAAATTTCAAGATACAAGGAGCTCTGAGACAGCATTTAAACACTCAGAGTGAGGACAGCAGTAGAGACGTTCTTCTAGCAGCCAGCCCAAATGGGGTTACTAACAACCTGATGGACAGGGAACATGGAGGAACTCATGAATATTTATGAATGAAGACATTCTTATGAAAAGATCATTTTCATGAAAGGATGGATGTCAGCAGAGACACATGCTGCTGCCAACTGCCCAAACCCAGTTAGTTCTCTACCTATTGATTTATAATAGTTCTAAAAGAGCCTTACGATAACTTTTATAAAAAGGCCTTGGTGACCGGTGTTCATAGATGATAATGATGAAGTGGAGGAGCATAATTATGTCAGCAACAGTTCATACTTACCAAGCACAACCTACCTGCATTAATGTAGGTGTATGGATTAGTTTATAAACTGATGGAGCCAAT
Source organism: Psammomys obesus (assembly GCF_907164565.1). Classification (NCBI taxonomy): domain Eukaryota; kingdom Metazoa; phylum Chordata; class Mammalia; order Rodentia; family Muridae; genus Psammomys; species Psammomys obesus. The sequence continues at coordinate 27,760,562 of NW_026590062.1, forward strand.
ACTTTTATGAGCCTCTTTTGCAGATGACCTCAGAAAAGGTAGGTCATTTATGCAGGGTAGCAAACTTAGAGTCGAAAGACTAAGAAACAAACCCATATTGTCTAGTTTTAAAAGATGTTAGCAGTAACTGCTACTACAGACCAGAGCTTAACTTTATGTGACCCAGGTATACAGGTTATAAAATAGGCATATAAATATTTGCTGATAATGAAACATAAAAATTATTTTAAATAATTTTAAATTAATTGTTTAGAATGCATATACTTTTTCATTTGCTGAAGACTAAAGAAAATCTGTATGCCAATGTGATTGTTATGGTTTATTTTTACATGAAGACATAATATTGGTTGACTATTTAATTCTACAGAATGTAGGAGGATATCTCCAACATTTTTCAGAGCTGATACATACTCAGATTTTATCAACATCAATGCTAAAAATTCTGCTTCATATACATATACAGCGAAAATGACAGAAGTATGTTCAGGGCTTTTTCAGAAGTTCACATGCCAAAACTCATTTAACTGTTTTTGAAAAAATTCAAGTGAGAACTTGAATCACAATTTTAAAAAACAAGCATTCTACAGAAAGCAATTCAAAGATAAACTAAATTTGATAGTCACATGATGAAGAATCACTGAGAAAAATTAAAATGTTTTATAAGCAATTTATATGTTCTATGGGAGCAAGGAACTTGGTATGCAGAGTGAAAACAGTGGGATCATAGGATACAACAGTCTGACTACACAGTTTCTAACAGCACTTGTTGGCGCTGTACAGTATGCTAGCATGCACAACGCAAAATGAACATACATTCAGAGTTGTAGTGAAGATGCTCAGTGCAACATAGGCAAGCCAGCATGGCCAGAGACACATTGGATTCATTATAGGTTTGGTTTTAAATTATTCTGCTGCCATTGCCCATTTAGAGAAGCTGTGATGAGCCAGAGTGTCTACTGTGAGGGAAGTGTGGCAATTGTGACGGGGCAGTGACATGCAAAACAGCTGGAATGTGGCATCCCCTCTAGAGACAGAAGGGCAGAGCTAAGGGTCACACGGCCTGTCAGCCCTGCTGTGAGTCCCCTCTGACCTGGGGTCTGTGTTAGGAGACCCACTTCTTGAGACTTGTTTACCAGGAGTGATACAGATGGGATCTACTTGCACCTGAGTGAAAGGAGAAGACCGAATTCTAGTGATCGGATTTCTAAGGCAGCTGTCCTGGCATCCTAAAGGGAGGACCTCTAAGGAGCAAAACTTCCAAAGCTAAGAGTTTCAACAGTATGGAAGTAGGTCAGCCCAGAGGCAAGTGACAGAAGAGAGCATTCCCAACCAGACCAGGGCTCACTGGTGAAGTGGGTAGCACTGGTCCATTGATGCTGCTTGGTGAAATGGGTTAGATATGGTTTGTTTCCAAAAGGCTTATGTGTCAGGAGCTTGGCCTCCAGTGCAATAGTGGTCAATTGTAGAACCTTTAAGAGGTGGAGCCTACATGTTGCCAAAAGTAGTATATTTATTTAATGCAAATTACATCAAAAGTCCAATGATATTATTCATAGAACTAGAAAAATAATTGAAAATTCTCATGGAAGCATACTGCTTGATTCCTCAAAACAGAGTAAGCTCTCTACTGTGAAAACTGGAGGTATTGAATGAAGAGAAGTACACTATTTTAGATGGTATATTTGAATGATTCATGTATGCAACAGAGTTTGCTTACTTCCAACAATTTAATCTCCTACTAGATCCTACTGAGTATTCCTCCCGCATATATGTGTATGTATGTATATATGTATATGTGTATATGTATTCTGATTTACATATATCAGAATATAATATATCAGAATATAACATATGCTCTTGGGAACTCAGACAAGAAGTCTTATCATAAAAAAATTTGCACTATGTGGACCATAACCTGTTAGCGAGTACCTCTCTGGTACAGCACATTAAGGTAAAGTATGGCTCACACCAACAACACAAAACTCTTTGTCCTGTATGAACAGGGACACTCTCCAGGGCCATCTACAGTCTTTGGACATCAACACACATTTAAAGGATGGATGTCACTGCACATTTTCTTCTCTTCTGGTTGAGTACAAACCTCAGCCATTTTCACCATTAGAACAGAGCCAAGTGATGCCTGGCCTCTCTCCTGGAGGAGCCCTTACTTTAGAGTGCTGCACCTGGGAGGCTCTTTGTTGACAAGGGAGCGGTATGGGCTGGTGTTAGAGGCCAGGTTCCCTAGCTGCTTCATGGCCACACCCAACTTCCTTCTGATGACAGAACTTTACTTCCTCCTTGTCCCTGTCCACACCAGCTGTGCAGTGTGTCCCGTCTGTGTTGCCCACAGGCCAGCCAAACACATGGCAGTAGTAACACAGTCAGGCACACAGAACCAGATGCCCCAGAGATCCTATGGGGAAAAACATTTTCTTCTAAAGACACCTCTGAGCAAATGTCTGCTTGCCTGTTACAATCCAGCATGATAGTTTTGCAGTGAAAGAAAGAAATGCTGACAGGTTGCTGGAGATTTAATTAATTTCTTGGCCAATGCTCTTTTCTTCCCCCAACACAAATACCAGACTTGGATTTTATGGGCAAATATAGAGAAGCTTTTATATATTATGACATGTATGCCCTCATGCAAGTGTGTAGGGGTGTGTGAATGGGTATGGGTAGAGGTGTATGTAGGTGTGTGTGAGGGTATGTGCGTAGGGCTGTGTGTGTAGGTGTATGTGTGTAGATGTATGTGTGTGCTGTGTGTGGAGATGTGTGTGTAGGTATGTGTGTGTGTGTGTGTCGGTGTGTGTGTAGATGTATAAGTGCTCATCAAGGCCAGCGTCAATGTCAAGTATCTTCCTCTTTTATTTTCCTCCATTTTTTGGACAGACTGTCTCCCTGAACCTGGACCTCATGGACTCATCTGGGTGGGCTGGCCAGCAAGCCTGAGGGAGTCTCTCTCTGTCTCTCTCTTCCAGTTCTGGGATTCCAGGAGTGAACTGTTGTGCTCAGTGTCTGACGTGAGTGTTGGGGACCCAAACTCACTCTCATGGAAAGCAACCCACTGGCAGAGCCAGCTCCCCAGCTCTCTTGTTCTGTCTGCAGTTGGTCAAAATGCTACACTCTCACTTCAACACTTAATTTAAATCATGGGAAACAAGTGCGTTTGTGGATGTTCTGGGGCCTTGGCCTCATTTACACTTGGACCTTTGTATGGACTGTGCCCTACGAACTATCCACAGCTTCTAAACTGTCGTGTTTTGTTCTCTTTAAAGAAGCAGCAGATCTTAAAACCCCTGGTAAGGCATTTTGAGTACAGGCTCCTGGAATTTGATTCCTTTTTGTCAACCTTCTAGAGCTGCCTTGTCTACACTAGACCTCAATGAGTTGCCTCAAAACACTTAATGTCTGCGAGGGTGCCGGCTCTCTGCAGCCTCACATTTTTGTTGGTTTTATAACTGCATTATTACAATATAAACGTAACCAAAGCAACCAGGGTTAGGAGCAAATTTAACTCTTGGTCCCCAAAGAGTTCACATGTAAGTGCAGCAGAATCCCCCAATGGATGCATGGGACAGCATGATCAAGCTGCATATTTCACAGAGCAATGACAGTGTGGATAAACACCTCAACTTGGAGGGGCACTGTTCATGTCCACATTTCCACATGGGTTCACAAGCACAGCTGGTTGAACACTCCTACTCTCAAAGACCCCAAATCTGTATTATGAAGCATTTTCTCCACACAATTATTAAAACTGTGTAAGATTATAGCTAGGGGGAGAGGAGGTCATTAAGTTGCTAGACTGCTTGACTAGCATGCATTAAGGCATGGGTCCAAGCCCTTGAACCACCATATAAACCAGAAATGCTGGTGCATGTAACACAGAACTCTAGGAGGCAAAGGAGGAAGGATCAGGTATACAAGATCATCAACTTCAAGACCAGTCTGAGATCCCTTGTCTCAGAAAAAGAGGAAAAACTTATACAAAACTCCCCTTAGTATCTGTGTATATGCTATATATAAAACTTGAATGAACTTTGAATGTAAACTTCGGTCCTATCCCTAAGACATATGGATATGTAACTGTTCCTAAACGTGCAAAACTCATGGTCCAAAGCACATTGGACAAAGGACTAACAACCTCCATACATATTTTTCATGATGGTATTGAGTTTTACGTAGTGAGGTAATGTTTTCAATATTATCTGGCAACATCAATATGAAGATATGCCTCGTTGCTCTGTGCACAAACCAACAGGGTTTGGGCAGCAGTCAAATAGCCCAATGTCTCTGTCAACAAACATCCATGTTCATGGCACTTGCTTGGTGAGCCTGTACTTGGCATTCTCCTGAAAAGCTGGAGCCTGATCCCTACACTTGATTTCAGGAGCATATTCAGCAGGTGTCTGGTCTAAGAGGGTTTTATCTTCTAGCACAATCTGCTGAGGGTAGTTACTTTGGTTGGCAATTGTACTGGGGAGAGGTAGGCTGTTCCCACTCTCTGTTCCCAGCTCTCTGGTGGCTTGTCATATACAACCCCCTCATCCTGTACACTGTTAAACAGCATAGAAGAAACTCTTGAGTTGAACAATTCTTCCAGCAGGGTAGCAGAAGCATAAGCGGTCCCCCGCATGGGATCAACAGGAAATAACAAAACCCATGACAAGATGAAAAGACTACTCTATGGGTCACAAATAGAGCCACAGAAGGTAGGATGTCCAGGATAGAGTGATGGTAATGTCACCAGAGGTGACAACATTAGCAGGTTGAGGGAAGGATAAAGGACTCACATCACGAGTGGATTCTTTCCTTCTCCATATTTCCCTGCAATGGCTCACTTGCTACTGAACAGGATCCTGCCAGTATTTCTACAGTTCTGGCAGTCATAGGTTATAGTACTGAGCAAACAAATATTTCCATGGTAAAAACAAACTTGGGCCAAGGAGATGGCTCAGAATGTAAAAGTGCTTGCCACAAAAGCACAAGGACCTCAGTTCAGTCCTTAGGACACATGTGGAAAAGGTGGTGATAGCCAGGAGAAAGAAACAGGTAGAACTGGAAGCCTCAGGCCAGTGAGAGTCCCTGTCTCAAAGAGAAACAAAGAACAGGCGGGAAGCTTCTGAGAAAGTACACCCAAGGTGGAGTTCTCGCTTCCACAAGCATACACATACACAAGCAGCAACCTATCCCCAACATACACACACATACAAACACACACACATACATGCACATATGTGAGTGTGTGGACGTTTGTGTAAAAAAACAGGGCGTTGAAACTCTCAGAATGTCTGTTATTATCTATAAATTTGAGGGAAGATCCAAAATTATTACATGCAACCAAGAAGAGAGAAAGGAGGATGAGAGGATCCCACCGGGACAGACAGTGTGAAAGCCAGCTTCAACATGATATCCTCAGTGGCCCTGGAGGCAAACAAATCACAGGGATGGCTCCTCTCATGGCCTTCTGGCTCATTACCGCCTGTGCATATATACATGTGTTCTGTCAACTTTTGTGACAAGTTCCAGAGGCGCACAGCTTTTTGTTGCATGTCCTCAAACTTTATTGCTCTCTGAGCACACACAAGAAAAGAAGGGATGTGTGTTCTTTTGACAGAGCCTTTGTTGCTCCTCCCTTCAGTCCTCCAGAAACAACCTAGAACACCTAGTGATGGCTTTGTGTTGGCTCACTCAAAAATGACAAGGGACGTAACAACCCATTGTGATAGACCAAACAGACCATTCTAGGCTTAGTTCATGATTGTACACAAATGAACACTCTCATGGAAATTAGGACGTTGTCCTTGAGTCTACTCCATCTTGGGTTGGCTTGCCTGCAGCCCTCTCCTCTGGCCCTATGTGGTCACTGTGTACAAACAAAGACAATACTGGCCAGCTCGTATACTCTAGCCAACACATAAGAGACACACACCTGTTGGTGCCCCACCCCCATCTTGACTTTGCTTTGACAGGTGTAAGTAATTTTATTCTGGGCTCTCGAATAGCTATCAATAGTGTCATATTTTTCTGTTAATTTATTTAATCACTTTACAGACTGATCACAGCCCCTCCCCCTCCTCTCCTCCCAGTCCTACTGTTACTCCCCCTTCCCACATTTCCCTCTCTCCTTCTCAGAGAAGGGGGGACCCAGGTTACCAACCCATGGCACATCAAGTTGCAGTAGGACCTAGTGAAAGAGCCAAACAGAATTCTCTAATGGCAGAGGAATCTCTAATGGCAGAGAAGCACTTAATGTTCTGGCCTCAGTGGGATGGGATGTGCCTAGTTTTGCAGTGACTTAATGTGATTGGTACCTAAGGAGGACCTCCCCCTTTTTTGAAGAGGAGAGGGGAAATGGGGGGAGGGATGTAAGAGGGGGGACTGGTAGGAGAGGAGTGGGGATAAAATCAGGATATAAAGTGAATAAATAAGTAAATAAAGTAAAGACCCCAAAATGTTGAATGTCCTTATTCATCAGGAAAATGCAAGAAAACGACACCTTTTGAAAGTCCATCCTATGCCTGTCAAAATGGCTAAGATCAGAAACACAAGTGACAGCTCCTGCTGGAGGGGATGCGAAGCAAGGCCAACACTCCTCCAAGGGAATGCAAACTTGTACAACCACTGCAGAAATCAATGTGGTAGTTTCTCAGAAAATTGGGAATGTTTCTACCTCAAGAACCAACTCTACCAATCCTGTGCATATATCCAAAAGATGTTCCACCATGCCGCCAGGACACTTGCTCAACTATATTCATAACAGCTTTATTCATAATAGACAGAAACTGAAAACAGCCTGGATTTTCCTCACCTGAAGAATGGATAGAGAAAATGTGATACATTTGCACAATGGACTACTACTCAGCTATTTTAAAAAAAAAAGGAAATCATGAAATTTGCAGGCAAATAGATGGAAGTAGAAAATAGTGTCATTTCTTATAAAGAATCTCTCAACATTTCAGTTGTGACAACAATAAGAAATCTAATTGACACTTCTAACCAGATATACATTCTTTAACCTAATGAATGTCCTCCCCACTCTGAATGCTTAGCCAGATGGGCATTCATCTCATGGCAGCCTGCTCTGAGAAGATGGAGAGGAACTTCTGAAGAGTGGAAAACTTCCAGAAAATTCTCTCATTTTCATGCACAGCCCAGCCAAACACAGGAAGACTTACACCTGTCTTGGCTTCCCTGTAGCCCTACACTCTAGGAAAAAAAGTGTTAACAAACAAACACACATAATTAAAAACCTGGTGCTATTTCTGCCACAGATGACTGAAATGAATAAAATCAATTAAGTATTAGTAAAAAGAGAAAGAAGTGAACTAAACATTTTTTTTTTTTTTGCCTCTTCAAAGCCAAAAGAAACAAAGGAACATAAACTAAAAAAAGTATCCAGATTCTGAATTCCTTTTGAGTTTATTGCCTAAGGTCACTGATTTCGAAAACACCTTCTAAAAATATCCACTCAACTAAGAAAAACTATCCCCAAAACAGCCATTATGCCCTTTGCTTCTCTGCTAATCACAGGCAGCAAATCTCTGTTTATGTAATAAAATGGAGACTGAGTATCCCCCAGCTGCTGTTCCACAGAGGATGGGTCAGGTTATCTAGAGAACAGGCTAGCGGGCAGGAGTACAGTCCTTGTCTCAGATGATAAAAGAACTCAGAAGTTAGTCTTCCTCAGATTCCTAAGAAGTCAACAGTGGAAGAAAACTTAAATCCCTCGGCCTCCATAGTTCTGAGGATATCAGCCCAACCTTCACTTCTCCTGAACTAAAGAAGCTGAGTGCAGGCCTCCCATAAGGGCGCAAGGCCCCAGGATTCACCCTGCTACAATTACTACTGGGTTTTGCCCGTAAGCCCAGGAGGGATTCTTTTCATTGTGAGCAAAGGCAGTGTGTGTGTGCGCGCGCACACACACACACACACACACACACACACACTCCAAAATAATAGCATTAGCTGTCTCCCTGACATATTACCCTACTGTTCGTTCAAAAGCAATGGCATTTAAACAGCAGCAAGCATAGAGCAGAGAGAGGCAGCTGAGGAGAGGTGTAAGGTTCATGTGTCCTGGAAGCACCTGTTTCAGCCATTCTACATTTAGCAAAATTGCTTGAAAAACACCACCACGAGGATGTTGAAGGAATGGAGGCCTCATGATTTGATGACCCCATCTCATACTTCTAAGTAGTCCTGAGATGGGAGAGAGGAGGTTTATGCCCTCTTCACCTGGGCCAAAGCACTGTCATTGCTCTCAACTTGGGCCCTATGGGAGTTCAGGGGTACTTAGTTCTTGACTTTAAATCAAAAGAGATAGTATTAGTTGTGGCAAGATGTAACTGGACCCAGAGTGGATGGAAGATGGACCACAGGAAGAAGAGGAGGTGAAGAGTCGTAGCAGCAGACAAGACAGAAGAAAGCAAGAATTATGGGAAGTTGTAAATGATGAGGGCTGGGACTACAGCTCAATGGCAGAGTTCCCATGTGTGAAGCTCTAGGTTTAATCCCCAGTGAAGGAAAAGGAATTGGGATGGGATAGGAAAGGAAGAGAGGGAAGGAGAAAGGAGAGGAGGGGATAGGAAAGAGGAGGGGGAAGGGGAGGAAAGAAACAAATTAACTCATCTCTTTAGGAGTCTTAATAAGAGCCATCTCATCTCTCCACCCATTGGACCAAACAGTTAGTAATTAATTCTGTGAATATTTACAGGATTACATCTACTATGGCACAGAGTGTGAGGTGCATAGGAAGATGGCATACTTTCAAGAAAGTTACAATCCATGCAGGTGATGGAAAGTCTGAACAACTAATTGGACCATGAAGACTAAGGGCATTGCCAAGATTCTGCACCTTAAGAGGCAACAACCATGGTCACTACAGAAAACTGCAACACAATTTCCTTCTAATGGGAAGGGTTCTGCACCTGCCTGACTTTTCAGGCTTTACAGACATAGAACAGTCAGCAGAAACATCAACAGCAGCAGCATCCAGGACAAGCCTACACTGAACAGCAACCAGTCTCCTTCCTAAGTGCTTTCCATGTATGGACTCATTGGCCCGTCTCAGAAGGGATCACTACTGCCCCCGAGGTCTTGAGGCAGACGCAATTCAAGCCACTAGTGTCGACTCTGGGGTCTTTAGTCATTTCACCCCACCAGAGACCAGCATGGAGAATGCGGGATTGCACTGAAAAGGACTTAACAAAAGCATGACGTGGATAAATTCACATTTTCCTGAAGCTCCAATTTAAATTTAATGACAGAGAAAAACATTCAAATTTGGGGATCCTTTGGATTATCTTACATGATTCAGGAGAGGAAAAAAAGTGGGTTTCCATGTCCCTTCCCTGAAGGAGCTTGGTATTGAAAAAAAAAAGACTCACTCCTCTAAACAATGAGGAGAAACATGGTCTTCAATTTCAACCCTGAGACTAAGGTATGCTTAGTGTACCTCGGTGCAGACTGGAGAAAGGCAAACACAATTAAATCTTAGTGCTCATATGCAAGTTCAATCCCATCCCTCATCTTTTAAAGGATGAGTTGATTCTGAGAGAAAACTGAACTTACAATATAGGAAAATTTTCTCATCTATTCAAATAAGTTGACACTTTTGCCAACAATAAAGAGAGTATGTGTGAATATGACACATACTTTGTGCAAGTGTAGGTCAAGCCTTTCCAGGTATAATTCATTTGATCTCTGAGCTAAGGACAACTACTGTCTATTTTACTGATTATGCTAATACTTTGCTTAATGATGCACAACTGTCAAGAAGCAAAGACAAGATTAGAACTCAGGCTGCCTATGAATTACCCACACATGCAGGCAGGAGAAAGAAGGTACATGCAGGTGCTGGTGGCTGAAAGAGACTGCTGGCACCCAGAAAGCCTGGACACAGGCCAAGCTGGAGACAACCTGCTGCAGCAGCTGCTGGGGATGCATGTGGCACTGAGGTGGCCCCTGATGCTCGAGCCTCTCTTCCTGCCTCACACACTGACTTGCTGACCCCAGAGCCTAGAAGAGTTCGCTTGCTCAAACGTGATCCTACTCACATTATTTCGCATCAGAAGTGCAAAACTGACCTTCTCAAAAAGATCACTTCTATTCCCATGCGCCAACCGGCATGGCTGTCTACATTCCAGGCTGTGAACCCTCCTTAGCACACATCCATTGACCTCATTCGACAATGTTTTCCTTATCTCCCACATCCCAGAAGGTAGATGGTCCCAGGCTCTCTTCACAGCTGGATTACTGTGGGCTGGGGTGGTACCTGGTGTACACTGGGTCTTGGAAAATGTTTCTGAACAGACTCAAGATCCTCAGAATCACAGTGGGATTGAGAAGAGGAAGGAGAATAGGAAAAATGACTCCTACTGAGAAGCTGCCAAAGTAATTTAAAAGACATTCATTCCCTTGGTTATTGGGTTCCCAGCATAAAAGAAACAAAGTGACTCCTCAGAAAGAGGCCCTAAACCCAATCATAGTAGAGATGTAACCACCATCTTTTAACAACCTAACTACCATCCAGGAAAGTAGAGAATGGTGGCCTCTCACAATAGCCAAGAAGCAAAAGAAAATTTGGTATGGGAAAAGGAAGTGAAGGGAAAGTTTCCTGTTATTTCATGACAGGCCACACAGCAGTCAGCAAAGTTGCAATGTACAACCAGAACACAGCTGCAACAGAGAAGCCAAAGCAAGGCATCGCCTCCACACGGCCTGCAACAAAGACATTCCCAGGCAATCATATACCCGCTGTTTTCTGGCCTCTGCTTTTTGGAAGCCCACTTTTGTCTCCTCACTAAGTAACTGATTCAGTTTCTAATGATGGCACCTCTGACCCATAGAAGTGGACTTAGAAATACTGAATGAGTACCATGAGCCAGAAAACTGCCCAGTTAACTAAAGCAGCTAATCCATCTTAACTGTGCCTGCAAGTTAGAGGCTCCTTTCCCACTGGTACCCATTCTTATCCTATGGGAATATCCCCTACACCCCCTCCTCTTGCCTGTCTCTCACAGACCTGGTTCATTTGCTTGGCCTGGCAATTAGAAATCCCATGCAGGAATGGAGAGGGATGCATACACTAGACTTTCCACAACTGATGTTGAAGACAAAGAATGACAAAGCAAACCTAACAAACGTTTGTGTTTTTATTAGCCTAATGAGTTGCATTATTTAAGCTTTCCCCCTTCCTGTGAAGACACTGGTGGCTAGTCACACTCTTGGTATATGGAGCCAGAAGATAATAGTAATGTACTCCAAGTGACAAAGAACATGTATTATTTTGGTCTTTGTGTCACAGATACATGGAAAAGATTGCTGAGTAGAGCCTAAGACAGCCCAGGGGAGACAAGAAGAGCTACAATAAAACTGAGTCAGGTGCAGAGGGGCTGCTAAATGTGGTTGAGTAGAAAATAATAGAATTTCAGCACACAGGAAGATGTTGAAGGGATATAACTGAGAGAGACCTGAAAAAATGGGAGCTCTTACCTATCTGATTCCCAAGCTGGTTAAAAACAAAACAAACCCTTATACTTGAACAACATACTTCACATATGACAGTTCATATTGAAAGGACCCCCTGGTGAATCATGGTTAATATAGAAACAGACTTAAATTAAGGTTGATATACATATGCCAAATTCATGATCAAGTATCTTGACACATAGGAATATGTCCTCAGGAGGAATCCCAGAAACTCAGGAATGAAGAAGACTCCAGACTGCCACTTTGCTGTCGACCCTCTGGGAACAGAGTGTTGTATTCAGGAGAGGAACAGGCTCTGAACTTGAGAGTGCCAACCTCTAGTGGAAACAGTGAGTGAGTACACTTCACCAGGACGGCAAAAAATGTGGCTCCTTCCTGATGTTCTCATGGGAAGAAATACAGGGTGCAGGACAGGTACAAAATTCAGTTTCTACCTTCCTTCCCATACCTTCCATATCTTTGGAATTTGGCATCCTGGATAGACTTATAAATAATAGTAGTAATAGTAATATTAACAATAACAATACATAAAACCCCTTCTAGTTGCAAGAAGGATTTCTAGACATTTCCCAGGATGCTTCCTCATTTGTGACTTACTCCATATGCCTCCCTACCCACAGGCCCCAGCTTCGGCAGCAAAAGCAATCTATGCTGCCCTGCCATTTCAGCACCAGGAGCCCTGGTGCTATTGAAGCTTGTCATCTTGCCTATTAGCTTGATGTCTTTATTCACAGACCATCTGTACCACCAAGAGATACAGAGGCAGCTAATGTCAATATGAACAAATGCCTTCTCTTTTACAAGAAATGTCAAACACAGGACAGGCTAAGAATGACCCTAGGAATGCCAACAGATGTTCGCTACAAGCTTCTCAAAAATCAATCCTTTCTACAGGGACTAATTAAGATGAAATAAGGAGCAAAAAGTAAAGAAATTTGTGTCATATTATCAGGAACTTCATCCTCACTTTCCAAGCTCATTATGGGCAGATTGGCCTGTGCCCTTTGAAAAAAAATGCTAAAAGAAGGGATAGGGCGACCAGGGTACCACAGGGACCTTCAGTTGCCTCAAGTTCCAAACTGCAAAAGAGAAAATCGTTGCTCTTTAAAAGAAGAACATGTACTTATACAGTCTTAAGGTTTTTTTTTTTTTTTTTTTTTTTTTTTTTTTTTTTTTTTTTTTTTTTCTGGGATGGTTTCTTTAAACAACCACATAGAGAGAACAAGTCCATTTTCAGAAAGTCTCCAAAAATATAAAATAACAGGATGGAAAAGATACGTTTTTCAATCTGAAGAAAATTAGAGGGTTTGCCTTTCACACTCAAGAGGCCAGGGCATGGTCCCCTCCTGCACCGTGAGAGAAGTGTTGCCTGTTGAAGGTCTCCCTCGGGTTCTCATTCATGAGAGGGCAGAATCTGGTCCGTGTGTCAGCCTCCGTGAAAGGGTTTTGTCTCCTGGATTTTAACCACAGCTCCCTTTGCCTTTCAGAAGTAGCTGCCATCCAGAGCATTTCTCGTTCTTGCACTAAGTCTCTACCACACATTCTTGTTGAGGTACAACACTGGCATAACATATCTAGATGTAAAAGGCACCGTTTCTCAAACATCTCTCTGCATCTGTGCTGGCTAATACCACGGAGCACAGACTTTCCAAGGGTTTCCCTTGAGGCGAGGTGTGACCTTATACTCCTGACTCCACTCTTCTAATTTCTCAAAAATATTTTAGATGACGGCAAGCAGTATGACTCAGCTTTTATTCATGTGACTTGTGCAGCACTTATTTGTTATCATGTTCTTTCTTACCTTTAAGAATGTCCAGTCTTTAACAGAATGTGACAGGAAGACCTCAAAGTGTACTCTGGGCTTGTTAACAACAATACACAGAGATGCCTTCACAGCACCATGGGCCCAACCTAGAGCTATCTGCTACAGAACAGTCCATGGAGAGGGAAGGAGTCAATCCTGTGGAAAGGCAGGGGGTGATTCGTTATGAGGTGTCAAACTCTCGGTTCCTCACCTCTCTAGCTGCACTAGAAAGTTACAGGGGCTTTACAACCCACAATGCCAACACATCACTGGTTCCTATCAGTGTGATCAGTGTGTTTTGGTTCACAGCTGAAGGGGACAAGTTCATCCTGGTGAGAAGTCACAGTGGAAGAAGCTTGAGGCATTTGTCACATCGTGTTCACAAATAGAAAACAGGAAGTAATGAATGCTAGTGCTCAACACACTTGCTTTGTTTGATTCCGTCTAGGGTTCCAGTCTGCAGGAAGGTGCCAGCCAGCGCAGTATGTCTTTCCAATTCAGTTTACTTAATCTAGCTAATCTCTTACATATGGACCTGGAGGCTTGCTCCTAGGTAAATCTGGAGCCTGGAAGTTGACAATCAATACTAACTTAGGCTCCAATTAATTCAACAGTAAAGTATAACCACTCTATGACCCACAAAGACAGTCCTTCTGGGGACATCCTGCATCCTATAGCAAGAGGAAGCATCCTTTTATGTCCATCCGCCAAGGTTCCCTGGAACTGTTCTATCAGTTCACAGAAGATTCTGGTCCTGGGGGACTCCCACACTGTGGTATAGACCCAACCTCATGTAGGCTTCACTCGTTATCACTTCAGTGTGGGACATTGTCTTCCTGGCCTAGTGAGGCTGGATAATTTTAAAGTACTACCCACAGAAAAAAATTAAATACCAGAACCCTAAAACCAAGGAACATTTAATACAATCATAACTGACCCCCTCCTAGCCTGGGCTGTGGGAGTACAAAGGCCACTCATGGTCAGAGGACCCTGCCTTACTAATCACCTACTCTGTAATACTGCTTGGTGACACTAAGGACTCGGAATGCTTCAGTAGTCTCTGTACTTTACCCCCACCTGGGCCAAACCCTAGTAGGAGTCTAGCCACAGCAGCAATAACAACCACCACCAAACACACACACACACCAAAAAAACAAAAACAAAACAAAACAAAAACCCAAGAGAACAAAACAAAACTACTTAAGAACAACTAAAACTTGCCTGCAGATATGGCACAGTAGTTAAGGGCACTGGCTTTTCTTTCCAGGGGCCAGGTTTGATTCTTGGCAGCACAAGACAGCTCAGAATGATCCATTACCTCCAGTCTCTGGGGAACTGACACCTTCTTATGGACTCCAAGTGCACTATATACACATGAGGTGCATAGGCATTCACGCAGGCATAACACTCATACACATAAAATAAATTTAACTAAAAGAAAACTGTAACAGTGGACATCAAAATCTTAACAGTCTACCACCTTGGGGAACTGAAATATGAACATGCTTTGATAATGTCTCTTTCATCTCCATCTTCCTTCTTCATCCTTTGTAGACATGATAATGAGTGTAGTCTTGAAATTAAGTTCATAGTTACAGTCCAGGGAAGCATGTTCATCATCTGTAAGGGCAAAATTAAGGAGCAAGAGGAAATGTTCCTATCTATCAGATTCCCAATTCAATTAGTAAACTTCTGTTCTAGAGGACAAGTATATGAAAGGAACTGGTCATTTCCCAGCTCTAACCCATTTAGTACTATAATCAGGTGAGCATTAGAATTGGCGTTATCTGGTAGACATGTTTAGCAGAAGGAACCAGAATCTCATCAGCTTCCTGCAAAGAGTTGCAGATGCTCTACATGATCCATCACAGGCCTAGTGTAGCTGTTCAATGTGAGTAATGTCCACACTCCACACGGGGCATCAAAGAGAGAAGGAGAAAAGCCAGGCCTGCCAGATGAAACCAAACGTAATCCATTTCACCTGAAGGCCAAAATGGCTACCCTCCTGAACTTTGTCAATGAAGACCACCATCATCCTCTTTCCCAGTTCAAGGAGGCTTCAAATGGGGTCTAAATAAGCAAAAGTCCTTGGAGATTAAAGAGCAAATTCATAGCCTGGCCAAGTGGCGAAGACTCTTAGTTTTAGCACTGAGGCTGAGGCAGGAGGATGGAAGTTCAAGGCCAGCCTGGGCTACAGAATGTGACCTTGTCTCAAAAGAACAAAGAAAAAGAGATGGAGGTCATGTTGGTTAGTCTGTATCTAATAGAATGATTGGAGACTTACCATCTGAGGTCCCAATGGCCTGTTATACAAAACTGGAAGCAGAAAGCCTGGGATTCTAGTCTTGCAACAGAACCTGAGTAGCCATCTCCTCACCTACAGTGTGGGTTCCCAATTTCTACACCTCATTCTAAATATAAACGCCTGTAATTCTGTAAAGCCAAGTGAGGCTTCCAGAGAAACATTTTTTTTTCCTCCTAGTGATTTATTCCTTTATTTTTGTGGTGTTGAGGATTGAACCCAGGGCCTCATGAAAGATCAGCAAATATTTTACCACTGAGATGGTTCTCCAGCTCCATATCACCTTTCTCAGGGGGGTGCATTCAAGACTGTGTAGCTGCATTGGCCCCAGAGAGCAGCAGATTGAAATATCAACTCTGCCCATTTGATGTGCACTTAATCCCCTGAGTGAGGCAAGCGCTTGTTCAGGCACTCACAGGCACAGGTGTGGGTGCCCCACATTAATCCTGCAGGGACCACAGGGGTCCCAGCCCAGCCCAAACACAAACCATGTGCAGCAACTAGCACGTCACAGGCACTTTCCTCAAGTCCAAACTGGCAGTCCTTGATGCACCGAGGACCTGGAAACATCTGCAGTTTTGTGCCTCTTCCCTGCTTCCATTCCCACAATGCTCCCTGTGCCTGCTTGGATCACAGAAAGGTCGCAGGCTCCATCTGGCTACCCTGCCCCCTCTACTCTCTCCCTCATCGCTCTCATCCCCCCTAAGGAGTTTCTGCCCATTTTGTCACTTCCACCTGTTCTGACAGGTTCCCCTGCCTGACCTCAAGATAGCCCTTGGGGACATTAATCATATAACAGCCGGAGCTGTGAAAGAAACAAGGGTTTGGCTGGATACTGTTACCGTCCCTGTCACCTACTAATCATGTCTCATGACTCGGAAGGGCTTAATCAGACGGCCTGCCCTCTCATTAATCATCCAAGGTTCTCTCAAACTTCACAGAGAGATTAAAGTTTAGTCTCACTGGCTCGCCATGCCTCCTCCCACCTCACCCTCCTCTAAAAGTTTCACCAGGGGGAGGTCTCAGGTTCCTCCTGCTTTGCCAACTGTCAGGGTGACTGCAAGGGTCTGATGCCTACCAACTGGACACAGCTTGAACAGAGAACCCTGCCCCCTTCCCCCACATACTTCTTCCCTCTCTAACCGTCCCACATTACAGGGGCACAAAAGCTCAACCTGAGTGAAATGGGAAGTTTGGGGACCACCAGATCTGGGGAGTCAAACAGAGCCCTCAACAATCTCTTCAACTACCTCAAAGGACTAAGGAAAAATATGTCCGTGTTTTGTCAACAGCAAGAAAAGCTAACCAAAATATTTGTATACAGTTTTTTCAAATGTGCACTTGTGGCACAGCCTGCTGAGCAGTAGTTCCCTGGCAGCAAAGCCCGCCCCCGTCAGAGGGCGTCAGCAGCCCCGCATCACCCTCACTCGCTAGTATGCCGAAAGGAGAGCTCCCTGTGAGTCAAAAATAGCCTGCATCCTTTACTAATAAAAATGAGGCAGAGGACAGGCCAGAAATTCCAGGGGCATGAAAGCAGAGTGCATTGCTGATCTGTTCTTTCCGGGGTTGCAGCTCTCAGGGCTTCAAAGGGCTGGACAAGGAGGTCCCAGCCAACGCCCGCAGCAGCTGCCTCCTCTCTTCCACTGTTGGCTTTGCGCTCACCCCCGGTGCTGTTGACTTACAAAGTGCTGTACAATTATGGGTAAAAAGGATAATATTTGCCCTCAGAGCCAGGAGAGAACAAATATTTTATCAACATCTAAATCATCTCTCATCTGGCAGAAGAGGAGGAGCAACGGCTCAGTGGTACATGCATAAGCTGACAAGGAGCCGCCTAGGGACTCTACCTGTATCAACCTGACCTGCCAGAACCTGGGACTATGCCCATTGCAACCAGCTCTCCCTGAAGATCCAAAGTGCCTGCATCCTTCCAGGCACTGCCCGCCATCACTTCTTATCCCACAGTAATCACCAACGTCCTGTCCTGATGCCGGGTTCATTTCCAGAAATAGGAACTAGACTAGGGCTTGGGAAGGTGGGGGATTTCTGAGGATATTTTGGGGGTGATAAGGGCTTGCCCTGTTGTTGTGTTTGTTTCCATTCACCAATCCTCCACCACTAGCCCAGAAATGACAGTAGGTGGAAACACTATCTTTCATTACACAAAGTATAAATAGTGTAATCTATCAGCACCGTCAATCACAATGATTGATTACACGCTGTCATAGAGAAGAGTGACATATTAGAAAAGTTTTGTTAACAATGCCTATTGCTAGTCAGCCTGCCACCGAGGCTGGTGATTAATGTGTTGTCAGCCTGTAATCCCACACCCTTGGCTAATGAGGCAGGAATTTATCATCTTTACAGAGTGGCAGATGTCAGGGAGAAAGGAATCCAAGTGCTGGAAACAATATACTTTTTCTTACTAGGCCTGACAAGTCTGACAGGCCGAGAAAAACCACAAAGCAGCTTTGTATAAGCACCAACCTAAAAGAGGAACTTTTCGTTTGGCATCTTAGCTTTAAATACTGCTGTAAACCAGCCTCTGTGGCTCTGGGGGGGGGGGGATGCACGATAAGAAGAGGACACAATGAGGAGCTCTGTGAACTTTGCACCTCATCCCTGACAGCCAGAGACCTGGAAAAAGGTTACCATGGCAAGCAGACAGCTTTCTCTGGGAGAGAAGCTTGTGGTAACTTTTCACTTTACCTGTGAACTTGTAGCTAAGGGAGCATGGTGTGGGGGCAGGACGGGGGAGCTGGAGCTGAGAGGGCAGCCAGCTCCCCTGTCACCTCCTTGTACTGGGCTTTTACCTGGAGACAGGGAGCTGTGTCTAGAAACACTGCTTTTTGTTGGGGCAGGAAGCTGGGAGAAAAATGGAAAAGGGATCTTCTCCTTGGCCAAGAAGAGCAACAAGGCAGAAAGAGAAGATTCATCACAGTTCTTCAGGCTAAAGCATTTTCAGAATAAATTTCCCCTCCCTCTCCTCACTGTCGTTCTTCCATCCTTCTTTTTCATAGGCGACCATCACCATTGGGTCTCCAAGCCCAAGGACATTCAAGAAGAGAGGAGAGAGAGAACCTTCCAGAGGCTCTATTAAGAAAGGCTCACTCAGCTGTGCAAGGTGGTGCACGCCTGTAATCCTAACACTCAGGGAGGCAGAGGCAGGGGGATCTCTGTGAGTTCGAGGCCAGCCTGGGACAGCCAAGAATACACAGAGAAACCTTGTCTTGAAAAACCAAAAAAAAAAAAAAAAAGAAAGAAAGAAAGAAAAAAGAAAAAGAGAAAAGAAAGGAAGAAGGAAAAAGAAAGAAAGAAAAGAAAGAAAGAAAGAAAGAAAGAAAGAAAGAAAGAAAGAAAGAAAGAAAGAAAGAAAGGGTACTCTGCTTTCCAACTCCACCTCAATTCTAGTGATGGAGAAGAGCTGCTGAGGCACGTTTTGAATTGCCTCAGACAGTCCAAGATGCTTCAGTCTGGTTCCACATAACCAGACTTCCACTCTGCCCTAAAGACCGTGTGTTTCCTATCCACTTCCCAGACATTAGAGGCACTACTGACTAGAAAATTCAAATGCCATCACCCCCACCCCCACACCGTCTCCTGATGCCTGAGTTTGCAGGAGGAAGTCAAAGGGGAGAGGCCTAAGTCCCCCAGTTTGGAAACTTCATGCCAGAGCCTGGCCAAAACGTCATGTGTTGCTTATTCTCCTGCCAGTTTCCAAGGAAGGGGGCAAATCCTAAGTGGCAACATTCTGACAGATGTAATCCTTTTTCAAACACATACCTCCACTAATGTACACAAATTCGAAGTAAAAAGAAAAGGGGTGGGGTGGGGTAGGGTGGGGGTAACAGCAACCTGAGGAGAAACACTCTGCCTTCTGTCAACAGCACCCTAGCACCCTCCGGCTAGAACACACGGGGAAACACTGAGTAATCTAATCTCCAAAGGCGGCACTCTGGCATTAAAACTGCACCAGGGTCTCCAGAGCTGGGCCACACCCAGTACAGTGAGAGATGGGTTTAGCAGGCCAGGAAAACCAAGGCCCAGAAGGAAAAGAAGGGTCACTCCCAGGCCTTGTGGGTCTTCCTCACCCCTAAGGTGATGAAGGCTGCCAACCTGGGAGAAGTGCTTCCCCAGGAGAACCTGGGGTCAGAGGCTGGACAGAGGGAGGCTCTCTGTGCCTGCCCTCCCTTCCCAGACTCTTTGTAGGGATCAATGCAAGTGGCATGCTGAACGCTGATGTTAATCCGGCTGCGCTGAGTGAAGGGTGATGAGGGCTTGTGCGGGCTCCACTCTGCCTGTCCAGGCCATCCTGGCCACAGATCTCCGTTGGTGATAAGCAGGAGAGCTGTGCAGCCCCCCAGGCCCTTACACCACAGTTCTTGATGTGCATACAGACAGGCCGCATGGGCCCGCCACCTCAGCCTCTTGGCAGAAGCCAGGGCTACCCCAGACTCCTTTGCTCAACTCTGTAAGAAGGCAGAGCCCCATGTGACCTTCTCGCCACCAGCTTTCGTCTCTCGCCTCTTGCCTGCACTCCTTCCTGCAGCTTTCCTTAATTCCCTCAGCCGGCAGTTTCCGCCCATCTGACTACAGATTAGAAGTGGGATTCAAAAGGAAAGTCACTTGACCTCCCATAATGTGCTTCTCCTAATTCCATGAAAGATTTTCAAATGTGGGCATACTGGCTTTGACAGGTGAGCTGTTAATCAACTTCAGGCGGCCACACTTAAGTGCTCTCTCAACTGGAGCCGCAACACTGGCTGCACCCGGGCTATCCAACGTGGTTCTAATTTAAATGACTAATTTTGACGCAAAGAAAAGATGAGCCCCCATGGGGACCCTTGCCCACATAGGTGGGGGAAGTTTTCTAAATTAGAAAATTAATGCATCAAGCTGAAGCATAGGCACAGGTTCTTTTTTTTTTTTTTAATTGGGGAGGGGTTGGTCCAAGTAAATAGCATTGATCTTTTGTGTATGTCTGCATATAATTACAGTAAGGTTTTCTTGTGTGTTAAATTATACAAACTCTTCAAAAGTGGGTACCTAATGTCTTTTTCTAAAGCTGTGTTATTATTTTGGTCAGAAGTTGTTTACATGAAACAAATTTGATTTACTAAACTCTGACATGTTTGTACAACTGCACAGAATTTATGCTGTGAAGTAAACGCTTGACTTTCAAGTGAACTTTCTTGGTTCTGACTTGGTGGGTTGGAGCTTGAATGTTTAGGTGTGATGCCTTACTCCACAACTCAGTTTTACAGCCAGACTGTGGATTACATTTTTCTCTCCCCAAATATTTGAGTCATTCAGGAAATGGGTATTGAGTATCTACTAAGGTCTAAGCACTACAGTGGGCCATGAGGGTAGGACAAAAAGATGTGCAGTCCCTGTCTCGAGTCCCCTATAAGGCTGCTTGAGGAAACACACAAGCAAAATCACACTTGAAGACACACTTTACTTTGCAAACGCAATGGGGCTAAGGAAAAGAAAAAAAGCCTGCTGCTTTGATGATCCATAGCAGAGTTGAAATTCGATCTTGGAGGAGGCTGCCCGGGGGGGGGGGGGGGGAGGGGGCTGGGGGGGGGGGAAAAAAGGGGAGCGGTGGTAAAAAAAAAAAAATTACAAGAGCTTAACGAAAAAAAAAAAAAAAAAAAAAAAACATGAGCAAAGGCGCCTGGTGGGGTGGAGAGTCACATCCAGAGGATGCAAGGTGAGTGGGGGCGTGCCTGAAATAAAAATAGATGGCTAGAGAATTGGGAGGGCCAGGCCAGGTGCTAGAGGGAGGCACAGAATATGTTAGGGAACATGATATTCATCCAAAAAGCAAGACTAAGCCTATGCAAGAGTTGAAGCAGGAGGATGCCATGGTTCTTTTGTATTTTGCAAGGAACTATTGAAAGAGGAAGAAGAAACCATGAAGGGGTCAAAGATGATGGATTGAGCCACTTTAGAAGCTTCATAATAATTCAGAACTAAAGTCACCCCATGAAGTGGTTTGAACATGTGAGGTGGCTTTGGGAAAAGGTAAGCAAAGAAGCTGGAGTGATGCCCAGATGGACCGGCCAGCTTAGACTTCCAGCTTCCACAGTTGAATGGGTGGCTGAGCCAGCTCCTAGGAGCCCAGGATTAATAAAGGCAAGACTAGATGTGAACCTGAAGAGGCTTAGGGACATGTAAAACTCGTCAGGAAGTAGAGAATAGCCCCCATGGAGCTCACAGGAGTGCCTCCCTGAGTGTGCTTGGCTATGACTGACACCCTGGATATGCGCTCTAGCAGGATGGCACAGACTGAGGGACATGGGTGCTTGACTTATCCCGGAGAGGCTGAGGCATTCACTGGCTGTGGGACCTGACGTGGATGGATCCTAGAAAGTGGCTAGGAAAGCACATGTGTCAGAGCCAAGGAACAAGAGTATCTCATCTGAGGGTGAGGCTAGGCCTGAAATCCTGCCTGCTTCGAGACTGAGGAAAGGAAGTCTTAAGCCCAAGGTTTGCATGGGCTGCTGAGTGAGTTCAGGGCCAACACACAACCTAGTGAGACTCTATCTTTACAAAAGAATCCCACCAAACAAAAACAAACAAGAAATAGTCAAAAAGAGGCCTGGACTGTTCAGGATATTCCTAGGAAGCATGAGGCATTATATTCGGTCCACAATGATACTATCCTTATCCCCACCCCAGAAAGAAGAAAAGGTGAACAACAGTTTCCAATGATAGCTAAGAGAGGCAGTGAAAGGCCCATTAAATATAGCAATAGGGAGGTTCCAGGGAATTATGCTAGCCTCAGAAAAAATAGGCCTGAATCCCCAGGAATGCAGACCTCAGTAAGCTGTTAATTTAAAAGAAGGTAAAGAAAGGGGCATCATGGGAATAGACATAGCTTTTGAAAATTCCCACACTAACCCACACGAACGAGAACAGAGGAGCCTAAAAGAGACTTGGCTTAAAGACAAGCTCAAGACTTCCCTGAGTCTGACACAGAGGATTGGATTGCTAGGGAGGGGCGGGCTCTGCAATCTATAGAAGGAAATGACGCTCCTGTAAGAAACCGATGACACCCATCAGACGGGTGAAGAACCGAATGGCGACGGACAGAAGGCTTGACTGATAGGCTATGTGTTGTGCAAAAAGATTTCTCCTGGGGATGCACTGAACATTTATTTTATCAACAGACCAAAAGGTGCCAACAAGAATGGGGTCCTGCTCTACAGAGTGAGATGCAGGACAGCCAGTACTACACAGAGAAACTGTCTCGAAAACAAAAAAGTGAGTGTGTGTGTGTGTGTGTGTGTGTGTGTGTGTGGTTTTGTAGCTGATCCTAAGGGCATCAGGTGGTTATCCAGAGTTGGATGTAAGGAAGGGAGAAGCAGAGAAGTCATAGCCATCCACTAGGGACCGAGGGGATGGTTCTGAGGACTCCCTGGCACTGCATGGCTCCTGGAGCTCATGGCTGTTTGGTTGGGAAAGACTACAGCCATGTGAATGGTAACTGCAGGGTATACGGATAAGGAGAGGGCAATGTTCTGCCCTCCACATTCCCTACACTTCCTATCCTTTTAGTACTAGGCTCCCAGTGGTCAAGAAGAAGCTGAAATGCATTCAGCTATGCTTGGCCTTGTGAGAAATAAGGAGAAAGACCATGGTTGTTTCTGTGTGTGACTCACAGGAGAAATTTGGAGAAATAAAATAATCATAATTGGCAGAGGAAAACTACACATCTGGTCTCAGAGATAAGGGGCCAGCCATGGTGAGCATCCGAGAGAAGGCAAGGCCTGAGTTGTGTAGTGGGTTAAGTTAGACTTGGACAAGTACCCAGGAAAGGAGAAGCCATGACGCCCTACTTCCCACACCACCCTTTAATTTTTTCTTGCCAACAATATTACACTGAAGAAAGATAAGAAAACACAAGGAAAATAAAAATAAAATACCATTCACTTGCAGTGGCACTGAGGTGGTTTGAATGGAAATGTCTCCCACCCCACGAGCTCGTTTATTTCAACACTTTGTCCTTAGTTGGCAAAACTATTTGGGAAGTATTACAGGTGTGGCTTTCCTGGAGGAATTGTGTCACAGGGATGGGTTTTGAGATTTCAGAAGCCCATGCTATTCGTAATCAGCTCTCCCTTCTTCCTACTTGTATATAAGAATGAGCGCTCCCAGCTACCGCCCTAGCACCGTGCCATGTCCGCCTGCTGCCATGCTTCTTAGCACTGTCATCAAGGACTCTGACCCTCTGAAACCGTAAGCTACAAATTAAACATTTTCCTTGGTAAGTTGCCTTGGTCAGGGTAGTCTTATCACAGCAGTATTTGAAAACACACACTGCCTTTCCAGCTTGCCAGCAAGCACCCATCTGTTCCTGAGAGTCAGAGGGCAATACCTCTCAAAGACTAAGATAAGCAATTCAACCTGCCATCTTGCCTTTGACTAAACTTTCCTCTGTAATGGCTTTAAACACCATAGTGGTTTGCCTTCTAATGCTGACTGCTAGCACTCCTCTCAAAATAAAGTCTTCATGATTTTGGCTTACCCTCTAGAAAAGAATTTTTTCTCTCAAGGAGAGAAATATACAAATATAAGATGCCAGTAGCAACCACAGATAATACAAATTTTTATATAAGAAAGCTTGAAACCAAAACAAATAAAAACCCCAAAGACATAACATACAGTGTTGGTACACACCTGTTATCTCAGCATCAGGGAGACTGAGACAGGGAGTTTGCCATGAGTCTGAAGCTAGCTAGCCCAGGCTACATAGTGAATATCAGGTCAGCCTGGGCTATAGAGAGAGACCATTTCAATAAGATAAACATAAACAAACAAAAACATTCTTGATGTTATGAGAATTTCACTATCTCAAAATTACATTTGCTAAGGAATCAGCAAGTCAGGTATGGTGGTAGGGGTCTCCTGTAATCCCATGTATCAGAAAGAAAGTGGTCCTCTGATGACAGAAACAGATCTGGAGCACCAGAGTGCTCTCTGAAACCAAGGGAGGAGGCAGAGGCCATGCCTTGAGTGGAGCAGACTAAAACTGAACCTTGAAAAAAAAAATTCAGAGGCTTAGTTTGGTAGCATATACCTGTAATTCCAGCCTGTGAGAGAGTGAGGCAGGAGGATTACCATAAATTTGAGAACAGCCTATGCTACCTAGGGAGTTGCTGCCTCAAAAGCAAACAAGTGAAAACAAAAATTAAAAGCGTGTGTAAATGGCAGGAGTGGGGTATCCAACAGGCATGGTAAGGCACAGGAGAGGGGCTACTCATGCCCCTAGTGCTGAAGGACAGGGAGGACTGTTAGCAGAGACAAAGAGAATTGCAGTGGAAGAAGGCCCATCTCTGTATCTCCTCCCAGAGGCACAGTGTTCCAAATAGATCCACGGAGTGATTCCAGTGCATTCCAGAAACAGAGTAAAACAAGCATTGGCCCAACCCTCAAAGGAGCAGACTGCTGGGACTTGAATCACATACATCATGGCAAGTCGGGTACACACTATCCAATAACAACAGCTCAGCAGCTCAGCCAGGAACCTTATGATGCTCCATGGACCTGCAGCATACCACCAGGGAAAAACGAAAATTCTCACACCCCACCCATGACCTGATCAATCAGCTGCTCTGGGGATGGGGACTGGAGACCTCTTTGACCAGTCCTTGCAATTCTCAGTTTGATAACCACTGTTATAAGCCCAGCAATTTAGCTATACCTGGAAGAGGTAAGCCAGCATAGCCAAGGCACCTGATACGCCAGGTGCTGGCCTCTGCCCCAGCCTTCCCCTGCCGGAGGCCCGGAAGCCAGGAAGCTGAGAGACATTTTCAAAAGATCAATGACTGAAATAAGCCCTCTGAAGCCCTCAGTGCGTCCGGGCAGAAACGGCTGCTTTGGGACTCCAGGGGGATATTTTAGAATGATGGACACTCTGTTACCAGCAGCCCCTGCCTCTGAGGACTCTCTCCTCACTCTGGCAGAAGAATGGACATGATCAGGACTCCGAGATTGCTAACACCACTGGGAGATGATGTATTTCTGCTAATGGCACCTTCTGTCGCTAGCGAGAAGCAGCTCCAGCTTCCTCTCCTCCCGCAGAGAATCTGGCAGTCTCCAGAAGATGTAAGAGAAACCTGAGGAAATTTGGAAGATGCACTGCCCAGGAAGGGTGTTTTCAATTTGATTTACCTTCACTTCCTACAAGGAAAGGATAGTTAGTACCACACTTCATCAGAAGCCCAGCATACACCAAGAGTAGGCCTGGGGGAGACTAAATAGCCCTTGTCAAGCATAGGAAGGGCAGTCACATGGAAACCTGTAACTGGCTCCTCCAAAGACACAATGGCTGAGAATTAGCTTAAGTGCAGCAGGAGGGATGTGGCTGGAAATGAGGAAATGACATCCGAAATGCTTTATGGTTAGAGACCAATAAGGGTTTCCACCCACTGCTGAGGATCAAATCATTGAGAGATCCACTCTCTGGTTGCCTTTAACATAACAGGTGCTAGTAAAAGTGATTATCTCTAAGATAAGTAAGACCTTGGGCTTTTAAGCGGCATGAAAGAAAACATCCCGTATGCTCAAGTCTTCTGGCCAGAGAGTACCAGCTTACAATCAGAATACATATTACATGTCAGGCTTGCTCATATTCATTCACTGGTGCTAGTAACAGTAGGAATAGAATGATTCCAAATGGAAGCTGTACCAGCATGAGAAGGCCTGTGCGTCCCCATCCCATACATGACTGTTACACACTGAATTAGTTTCCACAAACTTGGCTGCTTCAAACAACAAAGATGTATTCTTTTGCCATTCTGGAGAACAAAGATCTGAAATCAAGAATGTGGCAGGTCCAGAGGTTCTGGCAGGCAATTTCTCTTTACCTCCTTTAGCTTCTAGGGCGGTGGCATGCATGAGTTTTAAGCTACACAGCTTCAATCTGACTGTCTTGGGGGTCCCTTTCTTTGCTAATATGGGTTTGTTATGAAATTTAAGGGCCCACCTGGGTCTAGGAGGATTTCATTTTGAATTCTATAACTTCATGATATAAAGACTTTTGAGAAATAGATCACATTTGTATGTTGCAGGTGGATGTATTTTGAGGAGGAGATGCTATTTAAACTACTGTAGTCATTTGTCAATGAACTCAGATTTGTTCTGGGAGTGTGGGATATATTACTGGAAGAAAATGTAACACAAAACTTGCCTTTACAGATCTTCCAAAGAATTCTAGCAGATGACAAAGGAGGGTTACTAAACATAAAAAATAAGTTAAATATAGTTTCTTTTAAAAGGGGTAAAAAGAAAAGAGAGAGAGAGAACATGTAGAACCAAGTGCAAGACCCTTGACCACTGACTTGATTTATAGTTGGTAAAGTTTGCAACGTGAATTACAGTGGGCCAGGCCCATTGAGAAGATAAGATTTCAGCAGAGACCTAGAAAAGTGAAGGAACTGGCTGGAAAATGCAGTGTAGGCTGGTTGGGGAGAAAAGGCACTGTTGATCTTAACCAACTGTCAACCCTCTGAACTACAGTACCAACCTGTCAGGAAAGATAAGCCAACTTGTGCAGCAGTGGCATGACTGTTACAGGGTAAGCAGGAGCTCCCTGAATCCAAGGCCTGCACCACAAAAAGAAATCCATGCCTGGTACTTTAAGCCCTGCCAAAACTACTGGGCCTAGGTGGAACTTATTAACATTATCTAGCTAAGTTGACATAGCATCAAATTACTTTCTAAATATCTATATTTATACTATAAACAAATGGTTCCCTCAGCTTTAATCAAAGAAATCTTTACAGTACATAGTGATGAATTGAGGGATTCATGGCTACTCCAGGCACTTACAGCAACAGTGAATGAATGCTGGCTCCTATACTGCCCTCTCTATGATTCGGGTGAAAAGCCCATGGCAGACTACTAGATATGTCCTCCCAGTGATGGGTAAGACTCAGGGAGTGGATGGAACCCTGTCAGATGTAAAGTATGGAATGAGTTTAATGCTGGCATGTAATCTGTTTACATTACAAAGAGCATCTAAAATGGGCTGGTAGGTATGGAAGCTCTGCACTGACTTAAGTTTCTGAATGCTTACTCACGGTTCCTGAACTTATCTCCTGGGCCTATATTCATCTTCAGACTGGCACCACACATGCACAACTCTGCGAAGTACTGACAAAGACAATTTCCTGGAATGATGATGTAATAGATATTTTCAAAATTAAAAGTAAGCAATGTTGGATATTAACATAATGTATACTATAAAATATGGAATTTTTATTCAATTCATTTTTCCCTCAGCAGTGTTTCTGAGCCATAAGAGGGTATTAAAAAGTAATATGTAAAACAGAATCCTATCTTTATTTCATAAATATATCTTTTACATATATATAAAATTATAGGAGTTGATATATTAAAATATAAGTTGTTATTTTTAAGTAGGTATATTATATCTAAGTTTACTTCTCTTTGTATTTATTTTCTAATTTATCTATTAAATACAAGTTTGTGGAAATTGTCTCTGTTTTATAAAAAAAAAAGGAAGAAATATTTGGATCCTCTTTTATCTCAGAGGAAAAGTTTATCAAAGATCTATTCTTGGGTGTTGTAGCTCATGCCTATAATACAAGCTCTATGAAGGCTCACACAAGTGGTTTTCTGTGAATTCCAGGATGGCCCCCACAGTGAATTTCAGGAAAGCCTAGAATAAAAACTAAGACCATGCCTAGAATCAGATACCCATAATTTCTGTCACATCAGTTTAGCTCCTGGGGGACCAAATTCTAAGACTACGTGTTCTAGAAAGTACTACTCATCTCTAACATGTATCTACCACATTCTTCTTCAGTAAAAGGTACTACAGAGAGTGCACACACACAAAAGCTGATAGAAATTTGTAAATTTCAAAGACCTCTGAAAGTTTGGGGGTGTAAGGCAAAGAGGGAATAGAGGGCACCAAATGTCTCTATAGGACTAAGAGATTAAAGGTAAACAACCATGGTCAGTGCCATTCTGGATACAACTTGGCAATGTCATTAGAACGTGCCCAGCAAGAGCAAAAGCATGGGGAGAGGAATAAGAGCATGCCAGACCACTGTGATGACAATGAAGGTACACATCTGGTATACTTTTTATGGCTTGTCAATGATCCTGAACATGGGGGTCAGGAATATTACATGAGAGGAAGAGCACAAGCCAGGCTGCACAGAATGGTAAAGGGATAGGTGAGGCGGGTAAAGAAGAGAGAGACTGATTGACACCTAGATGCAAGGAGAGGAGGTAAAATGAGGAGAGGCATGGCCAAGATAGGGGTGGTAACAGCTTTGGTAAGACATGTATGTATGTATGTATGTATGTATGTATGTATGTATGTATGTATGCATGCATTTTTATGAATCAATGAAACCTCAACCAGGGAGAGAAAAAGGTGATGGTATATTGAGTTGTCTGTCTCCAACACATTACACAGGATCTGGCCCAAGTGTTTGTGGAGGTCTAATAGAGGCAAGGTTAGGAAGGCCCTCTTCGGGCTGTAAGGAAGGCTCACTGACTTCCTCAGCTCAAGGTGCCCTAAGGATCTCCAGATGTTTTCATGGAGAGAAGAGAGACCAAAATTCCCCACAGTTTCATTGGATGGAACAAATGATTGAGTAATTACATCATAACAACTTAACCATTTGACCCAGAATAAGCAGGATATCTGGAAGAACCCCTTTTCATTCCATCCCTCATGACTTACAGTTATTTATTAAGGGAGTACATATACTTATTGGCCCCTGTATAACATTCAGATCTGTTCCCTTATTCATGATAGGAAAGTGACACCTGCATTTTTTGTTCCATTTGACTTTTTTACTATTCTTGCTGTTTGTCCCATAGTTTACCAAAAATACACCAAACCAAACCAAAACAAACAAACAAAAAGCAAATCCCACACCTACTTTGCCAAAGCATGTAATATCATTATCTAGTGATGATAGCACCTGTCAAATATTGCATGCTGGCCTTTAAATATTTAGCATCTCCCATAGGAGAAGAGCAGTGCTAAAGGAGGAGAAACAGAGCTTGGAATGGGGCCCCTTAAGAAGGAGAGAAGGTAAGTCTCTATGTGTCAAAGCCTTTATCTAACTAATTAACATTGGCTATTAAGACCTAAAAGCCAGAAAGCTGGGTTGAACAGGTTGCATACTGCATAGCCTTATAAATTAAATAGCAATTTTGGGATTACCAGTTCTAACCACCCTGGTTTACCTGTAGGGTGTGAACGTCCTCAACAAATTTGTCTCATCATTCATTAACCAGAAGTAATTATTGAAGTGAACATTAGCTAAATATTGACCGAGGTCACCCTCTAACCTTCAAGGAAACGTGACCCTTGGCAGCCTGCATTCAGCCGACCCATGCCACAGGCTACGGAAATGCCAACATCTGCCTCCTGAAAAGTCCTGGGATTTCTTGGCTCTGGGCCTAGGCAGGCCAAGGATGTGTCAGCAGACAGTGAGAGGTAAAGTTTGAGGACAAAGAAATTTGGAAGGTGATAGTTTATAGCAAAGAATGAACACTGGGAAGTAATCATTGATATTGAATGCAAAGAGAGGAGCACTCATAGCTGACTGCCTCTGTTTCATGCTCATACGTCATAACTCAGTCACAGCACTCAGATAATATCTAAGTTCGCAGCTCCAAGACATCCCATAGTTACTTCAGCAAAAGGCATGCAGGGAGCTTGCCAAAATCCAAGGTTTTGGTCCAAAAAAAATCTTCATGAAGAAGAAGAAGAGATAGGATTAAGTTCATCCCAGAAAGCATAAAACTCTGGGTTTGATCCTCAGCACACCATAAATTATGCTTGCTGGTACATGCCTATAATCCTGGAAGTTATACGGTGGAGGCAGCAGGACTAGTTCAAGTTCATCCTCTGCTAAGTAGTAAGTTCTCAGCCAAGTTGAAGTACATGAGACCCTATCTCACTAAAAGAAGTCTCTTAAACTTACCCTATATGCAAAGATTGTGAATTTGTAAACTCGTGCACATGACATGTTTCTTTCATGAAACAGTATGAGGTTGACTTAGAGGTCTGGAATCAGGTTAGGACATGCGCATGGTTTCCCTAATAAACCAGGAAGGGATCATATCTTGCTTATACTCGATTCTGAAAATGCAGTCTTCTCTAGACCCAAATATCTTTCCTTTCTTTTACTAAGATAAAACATGCTGGTTTTAGAGTCTTTCTAATTCAAGATGGTTTCCTCCTCTATCCTTTAACTCAGTTACACTTGCAAAAACCCTTATTCCAAACAAAGTCACATTCTGGGGTTCAAGATGAACATGAATATTTTTGAAGGCATGTTCAGCCAACATTATTTATTTATATTGTTTTGTTATTGCCCATATGCTACAGTATGCACTTACATATGGCTCGTGTCTGGCTTCTTTGGGTTGACACAGAAAAGTAAACTAGCCAAAACACTAGTTACTCACACATGGAATAAAAAATTTCAAAGAACTGACACTATTGTAGGGAAAGGGGAGGTCTTCATACTTAGGTGCACAACCAATTACAGCGACATATCTCAAAGAAAGTTAGACTCTTATCTACTTAGAGTGAGAACAAGTCTTTGCTCCATGTTTTCCATAGTGAAGGCTCAGCAAAAGAGATATGACAGAGAGTTGGGCAGATGCTGGATTCATCCAATGACCTACCATGGATT
Source organism: Psammomys obesus (assembly GCF_907164565.1). Lineage (NCBI taxonomy): Eukaryota > Metazoa > Chordata > Mammalia > Rodentia > Muridae > Psammomys > Psammomys obesus. The sequence continues at coordinate 27,791,862 of NW_026590062.1, forward strand.
ACAGGCAACAGTAGGTTTCCCAAGGATGGGGCATGAGGCTTGGCATTGCTGAATAAGAAAGATGCAAACATACAAGGGAAGGTGAGCAGAGCTACAAAGTCTTCTTGCATTGACGCCATCCTCTGGAGACTACACCAACCAAGGTGTGATCTCTGGCTGTGAAGGATGAGGAATGGGAGAGGGCCAGCCAAAATCTACTTTAGGTCACTGCAGTCTACTAGGCAGGAAATGAATGCTCAACACGTGCAATTCCATTTAATCCTCACAGCGTACCCCTAAGAAATAGGTACTCTGATCAACACTCGCTGAGGGCTTGGGAATTAGTGTAAGTTGGTTACTTATGATCCTTAGCTTGCAAGTGGTTATGACAGAACTTAATTGCAGATCTCACCAAGCCCTGCCAAGGCCATGGTTCTTTTTTCTTTTAGCCCACTCCCTCATTCCCTCCCAATCCCACCCTTCCTCCCTCAGATCCTCCCTGCCCCTCTCTAAGTCCACTGATGGGGCAGGTCTTCCTCCCCTTCCAACTGATCCTAGCTTATCAGGTCTCTTCAGGACTGGCTGCATATGAAAGAAGGGGAATTTGATACGACCTGGAGAAGACAGGAGCTCCACAAGGACCAAATATATGTGGGCACAGGGGTTTTTTCTGAGACTGTTTCTCCAACCAAGGACTGTGCATGGATATAACCTAGAACTACTGCCTGGATAAAGCCCATGGCAGCTCAGTATCCAAGGCCAGTATCCATGGTTCTTAACCTCCCTTTTCTCCTGCCTCTCTCTTTTCTCAATTTTTAATTATAACAGAATAAGCAAAACCTAAAGTTTAGCATCTTGGTCATCATTTTGTAATTTTGTAATTTGATAATTTCAAGAGCACTTACATTATTATATAACGACCCCCCAGAATTCTTCTCTTCTTTCAAAATTGTAGTGATATGTCTGTTAAACAAATTATTAGCTCCTTCTCTCCCTACACTTTGAAGCCAGCATTATAACTTTCTGTCGCCATGATTTTGACTATTCTAGGTCACTCTTGAAAGTGGATCCATAGCCCATCTGTCATTTTGTAACTGTCTGGCTGTAAATGGCGCTTCTTCAAGGCTTCCCCATCTTGTTACTTGTGCCAAGTAACAATGTCCTTTCTTTCAAAGACTGAATAATGTTCCCAACTGTGTCTACATCATGCTTTGGTCATCTTCTCATCTGTCAATGGCCACTTGGATTGCTGCCAGTTTTTGATGACTGTGAAAATGTGGCTGTGAACATGGATGCAGGAAGACCCCCCCCCCATTTTTACTTATTTGGAGAATCCATAAGTGGAATTTCTGTTTCATATAGTAGCCCTATTTTAATCTTTTATTTGATTGCTGCAGCATTTTACATTCCTACCACACAGTGGACAGGGGTTCCAATTTTCCCACATCCTTTTTGCTTGTGTAAGCCACATCACAATGGCTGCTAAATAACCATTCCTCCACACACCAAACCTACCTCCAAAAAAAGAACTGCTTCTCTTTAGCTGTCCATGAAGTCTTAAGTTATTGCTTAAGAAAACACACCCACTCTCAAAACCAGGAAAGCAAGCCAAGTCACCATGCCTGGGTTCCTACCTTACCTGGGAGCTTACTGCTTGGAGAGATCACCCTAAACCCTCTGATATTCTCCAATATCCAGACCAGCTTATGAGAACACCAGCCCCCTCCCAGGTGTCTCATGACCCCCTCCCCCTTCCATGAGCACTCAATTTTTTTTTCTACCAACACCATCACAGACTACATTGAGAAACTGTGTCAATTGCTTCTTTGTCTGAAGGAAGGACATTTATCATTTGCTGTTCTAAATCTGAAAACATCATAACCAAGCTGTGGGCGTTGGCTCACATTACACTCTGTAATTTCAGTTAGCGAGTTAATGGGAAAGACGCATTAACATTCTGTTTGTGGTTTAAAATACATATTTACACAGTTTGACTTTTCATATCCCCAAACTTATAATTTATCCATCATTACATTCCCTATTCTCTACTCTTAAACATTAACTGCCCTCATTGAGGTGATGAAAGATGGGCAGGCAGGCAATGGTGGTTTTCACAGACACAAAGCTGATTGCCTCAGAGCAGAGTAGAGAAGCCACATCCAGTGGTTGGGAAGGAAAGGGCTCTGGCTGAGATTGCTGAGCTAATGGGTTCATGTGGAACTGTTGCCTCCAAACATAACAGACACGGGTGAGTGGGCGGGAACCTTGTGTTAACTTCACCATTCCGTGTTTGGGACTAGAGCCACAACTGACTATGCATGCCCACAGCCCTCAATGGCAAGGCCGCTAAGGCTTCAGGACTTTTAAGAAACACCCTAGTTTATCTTCCTATAATGTCTAATATTCTCTATTTCTTTTACAAACATATTTTTTCCAGCTCGTTTTTTTCCTCTGTGTATCCTCACATGTGTGTGGGTTCACAACGTAAATGTAGAGTCCAGAGGACAATCTCAGGTGTCCTCCTCTGGTGCTGTCTACCTTTCTGGTTTTTACTTCCTGTGTTTATTTGATACAGTCCCTCATTGGCCTGGCTCACCAAGTAGGCTGGGCTGACAGGCCGACCTGCCCCAGAGTGTAGATTACAGGCGTACACCACTATGCCCATTGCAAAATTTCTAGAGATTGAATTCACATTCTAATGCTTGCGAGTCAAGGATTTTGCCAACTGATCAATCTACCCAGCACCTCTTCTCTACTTCTTTCTTATGTTTTGTTTCCTTGTCATATGACCATGTTTGATCAAGCAGTATGAGAAAATTGTCTTATTTAGGGTTTCATTGCTGTGAAGAGACACCATGGCCGTAGCAACTCTTATAAAGGAAAACATTTCATTGGGGCTGGCTTGCAGCTTCAGAGGTTTGGTCCACTATTGCCATGGTGGGAAGCATGGTGGCAGGCTGGCAGACACGGTGCTGGAAAGGGAGCTGAGAGTGCTACCTCTTGACCCACAGGCAGCAAAAGCTTGTGAGTCAATCTGGGCATAGCTTGAACATAGGAGACCTCAAAGTCCACCCTCACAGTGACATACTTCCTTCAACAAGGCCACACCTTCTAGTAGAGCCATTCCCTATAGATCAGGCATTCAAACATATGAGCCTATGGAGGGGCCACACTTATTCAAAACACCACAGAAGTCGTACACAGTAGAAAGAATGCAGGCTGTGCAGTCATACAGAGCTGGGTTCAGATCCTAGCTTTACCACTCAGCAGATGTGAGGACATGGGTGAGTCTTGAAATTCTCAGTCTTAGTAATTCTACCCTTTACAAGACAGAGGAAAAAATGCTGCTCTCAGTGAGCACCAGTGTACAGCACTCACTCTATCTCTTAAGATTCCTCTATAATTTTATATAAAGCATGACATGGAATGTATCTTTCCACCTCCTGCCTCTGTGTCTTGCTCAATGATATCCAAGAAACAAACACTAAATGTTTGGTACATTTTGAGCCAATCATAAGAACAGGAGAATCATTGTACTCTGTAATTTCATTGAAAAGAACTGGAGAGACTGTTGTCTAGAAAGAGAACCAAAGACTGATAATGGATCCCACCAAAGTCAACAGACTCACAAAGAGGAAATAGCTGAGCATCAGGTCCTAGAATATGGGAAGAAAGAGACTCTTGATACTTAGGTGAAGTAGTATATTTTAAGATGATGGAAGAATTATTTTATTGACTTTGAGATGACCAATGCACTCTGAAAAGGCTTACTAAAGTTCACCAACAATAGATCCACAAGGTACTGACTGACTGGCTGTCTACAAAATAAGTAATTAAAAGTTAAAGGATGCCTACCAGACGTTCCTTCTCATAAACTAGTATCTCAGCCTCCTTCTGCCTGGCTTTCCATTTGAATAGTATGTTTTGGCTTCAACTCCTATTACTTTTCCTCAGGGCCTTTCTGCTTATTAAGTTCCTACTTTCAAATCTCAAGATACAGTTCTTTCAAAGAGCAGACAAATTCTAGTGGAATCCCCCCCTGATTTCAAGGCACAGAGCTCTGCAGAGAATAGAAAGCTGCTTCTTTAGGGTGAGAACACCCTTGCTCAGATTTCTACAGCCACCACTTCCTGTTCCAGAGAGGAAGATGAAGGAGAAGGGGGAAAGTAAGATGTTTTCTCCCTTCTGTCATGATTCTACTGTCACGCCACTATAGTGCAACAGCAGATCTTTCCTTTCTTTGCCAGGCTTAGGAGCCACCCATGTGTCAGTTCTGGTGGTCAAAGAATTCTTGATCTACTTTCAAATATGGAGAAAATCAAAGTTGATGTCAGTGAGTAACAGCATAATGACTGCTGACTGATCTCTCCTTTGAAACCTCTGTAGTAGAGCCTATGCGTCCTGTTTCTGGCCTCCAAAGTGGGGCAACAGGTCCTGATGCCCTCTACATGTGAAGCCTTTAAATAGGTTTAGCAAAGCTAAACCTTCTGGCCATCCCCACAACTTTTTTGTTATGCAGGTTCAAAGTCTCTACTTCTCTCTATAGTGGCTTTAAGGATGAGGTTTTGAGAGAGCCAAAACATAGTCCTAAGATGAGTCTGTGTGACTGAACTTTGTGGGACATCTGGGATTTTTTTTTTATTATTATCTTCTTTGGACACTCAGTCACCAGCCTAGTGAACAGGAGGCAATAGCATCTTTCCACCAGAGATCAAGAAGATAATACATAAAACATCAGCATCCCGAGGAACCTCAGAGAAAATGTAGTACCCTCTCTGTTTGTAGATGATCTGAAGGCCACAAAGCAAGTAGTAAATCCTAATCAGCAGCCTCAGGCCTACAAGTCTAACATGAAGGCAGATATCTTTGCTCTACACAGCTTCTCTGGAAAAGACAGCTAGTACCCAAGCCTGCCTGAGCCCTTGCCTGTACCTGATTCATCACCCCTATGTAATTCCTCCACCTGACACTGGGGTGCACTGACATGCCATCTCACCCCACCCCCAGGCAGATCTGAATGTCTACCACTGCTAGAAATGATTTACATAGTCTGGGAGAGGATTTTCCAAGAAAACACTCCACATAATTGGCCTCTGGTCCAGCTCCCCGGCCATGATTTATTTGTCTAGGACAAGCCAAGGAACGTCTCTCTCCACCTCTGCAAAGCCTCCGGTCCCTGGCCTCAAAGTTCAGCAAGTTTCTGGCCAGAGAATGTTCTTCCTCTCCTCCCACTCAGCCTTTTTTTCCCCTGTGCCTTGCAATCTCATTTGCTAAATATACTAAGATGCCCTGAACACCGTGGTCTGCAGTTCCAGAATGTGCCTGGCTTCCTTTGGCAGGGAGTGTCACTTCTAAATCACTGTGCTGGCAGCTGCCACCCATTTTTATCCATGACCTAAGGGGACTGAGAGCACAAGTTCTTCCACAGAGATGCTTTTCCTTCCAGGCTCCAGGAGGCTAGAAGGGCACGGCCTGCTTTCACCCTTCTACCCTCATACAAACATAGAGGTACAAGGCCGTACAATAACCAGAGAGGGTACTCAAATGCTCAAAAAATGTTCAAGGAGCTACCTTCAACTTGGCTATCTATTTGTAACTGTCCTGTGATCATGGCCAAAGTTAAACAACTCTAAATGCAAGCCCTGACCATAAGTGCAATGAGGACCATTGTGATTGGAAGACAGCAGAACTTGTAGAAGAAACAGGCTGAGAAATCACTCTGCCTTGCAGATAGCCTTTGAGTTTTACCAGCTCCATTAACAAAGCCACCCCCAGGAAACCCACAAAGGGTTTCCAGAAAGGTAAGGCAGCCTCTGGGAGAAAAACTAGAATGGGTAAGCCAAAGCAAGTCTCTTTTCCAAAAGTTTGGAGGGGTGCCTAGTTAAACCATACCTTCCTGGCAGCACGCTGAAGTAGGAAAGGGCCTGGTAAGAAAATATGGTTTCAAACATGACAAGGACAACCCTCCTGCCCACACACACATATACATACTGTTTTGTGTGATCTCTCTCTCTCTCTCTCTCTCTCTCTCTCTGTGTGTGTGTGTGTGGGTGTGGGTGTGTGTGTGTACACCTTTACAGGACCATGTGTATGACTACAGACACTAGAGGACAGCCTCAAATCCTGTTTCTGATAATCCCCACTGTTAGTGTCTAGTTGTTGTTCTCTTTTGTTCTTGAGACAGGGTCTTTCCCTAGCCTGTACCTTTTGTCCACGGAAAGTGTATCTTCAGGTGAACTCCTCCATATCAAGAAAAGGATGGAAAGAAGGGAGCCCGGTTTGTTAAGAGAGATGGTCAATGTTTGGGTTGCAGAAAAATGAATATTAGGAGCCAAGCCTTCCCCACGGAACAAAGGAACATTCCTGAAGGAGGATCCTCCTGTGGGCATCCTCAGACGGCTTAGATAGCCAACCATCACATCCTTCAGAATGGTAGTTATAAGGAGGAAAGCAAATCTCTCTTTAAGAATGTAGGGTATCAAGAAGAATTAGCAAACAGAAAACATTGCCACTCCTATGAACCAGGAAGCAGATGAACCATGAGCCACTTCCACTCAAGCCCCAGTAAGACCATTCTTCAGGAGCGAGTAAGACAAACAGACTTGATCTTGGCTGGCGAAAGAGGCTTTCTCCTTCCAGCTGCTCCAGGGAACTAGAGGAAAACACAGCTCGAGATTGCATTACCAATTTCTGTTGGCTTAACACAATGAAAACCCATATCTAATTTGTTGTCCACTGTCCCCCAGGTCCCCTTCAGCATTTACTGCTTTCCAAATATCTTCCTCCCATTGAATATCTGTGTTTCAGATTACTCGTCCCCAGCTGTATTAGGATGCATTTACTGCAGCTGACTCCCATCTACTGATTTCCTGTCCATATGCCTGACAGCTCCAGGTCCCTTTATGTCACATCTCTGTCATTGGTAGGGTTTATAATACCTCTCCATTTAGGCAATATATGGATTTAATTAGCATATTCTTTACAACCTTTTCTAGGTTATTAACAGGGATGCAAAACACAATAGATACAACAATCCCTGTGGCACCCTGTGGCCTCTGGATTGTGCCACGTGCCTTGGCAAGGCTGAAGTGGAGGAGCCTATTCAGTACACTGAAAGGACATTGGATGAATTCCCTTCATCATGAAATAGGTTAAAGGATCCTTGGTCCAGTGTAATGAAAACAATATTGAGCCAAGACCCATGTAAAGTCAACTATAGTCCTAGCTCTGCTAGCAATAAACTCTATGACCTTGACAAAAACACTTCAACATTGGTTTAATTAGGAGTAAAGAGAGCTACTGTAGGTCCCCATAAAAGATATAAAGAAGATCCGAATTATTCACATACTTGCAAGGACAGCTTTTACTAAGTTGCTATTATATGTCAGTCAGTGTCTTGTATATATTTCTAATCTTCACCCTAAACCTGTAAGGTTAAACAGAACTTACATTTTGTTGATAAGAAAACCAAATAGAAAGAATCAAAGGGCTTGGCCAAAGGTCACAGTGATTTCTAAAGATGCTTCTTTAGCCATTGAGATGATTTAGCAGGGAAAAGCACTTTCTGTGATGGCTAAGAGTCTGAGTTTAGTTCCAGAACCCAAGTGAAAAAGTCGTATGTGGTGACATGTCTGTGTAGTCTCAGACCCTACAGTAAAATGGGAACATGAGAATCACCCAAAAGCTCATGAACCACCTCGCTTGCAGTATCCAGCATGGCAAATCCAAGGAGAAAGAGCATCTCTCAACAAAACTGAAGGGGAGAATTGACTCCCGAAAGCGCTTCTCTGACCTTGACAGGCATACTATGGCACGTGGGCACGTGCACACACACAGAGACAGACAGACAGACAGACACACACACAGAGGCACACAAACAAGGACACACATACTCACACCTCCCCATACACAATAAATAATAAAGGAAAAGAAAAAGAACCATCAAAATGCTTTAGTAGATGAAGGCCCTTGCCTCCAAGCCTGATGACCTGAATTCAATTCCCAATAGCCACACAGCATAAATAATAATAAAAAAATAAATAAAACGCAATAAAAACTTTAAACTGGTGTCTTGAATAGATTCTTTGCAGGTTTCACAAAACACAGGATTCCTAATGAACTGAACCTTCTCAATTCAGAATTCAGAGAAAGAAGGTGACGTCTAAAGGAAGGACCCCTGTTCCACTAAGTCCCGCTCCACCCTGTCTGCTTGGACAGCTGACCTTCCCACTGCTTGAGCATCTAGCACACCCAAGTCCTCTGTCAGGCAGAATGGCTTTAGTGCTAAGTGACTTCAGGTCCACCCCAGCACTTCTCCTTTCTTAGAGTGTTCTGATTAGTGGATGTTAGCAGGAAGGGTGTTATGCACTCAGATGAGGGTGGAAAACAAGGTCCTGTCAGCGTCTTTTCCAACAAAACTTATTTTCTTTAATTTTTCAGTGTACACTGGACAGCTCCCAAAGACAAACAAAGAACATCCCACATATGACCTTATGTAATCTGAGGAAGCCCATAGGTAAATATTTCAAAAACCAGCGCTGGACAGGAGAGATGGATGAGTGAGGTGCTTGCCGTGCAAGCATGAGGACCTGAATTGAGGCACACATGCAGAAAGCCAGGCATGGCAGCTCATACCACACACCTGTAACCAGTGCTGTAGAAGCAGGGGCAGAAGGAGCCTGAGCTTGCTGGTCAGACAGTCTAGTTTCAGACTCAGTGAGAGAATCTGCTTCAACATATTAGGTAGAAAGGGATTAAGGAAGCTATCAGCTCTGGCTTCCATATGCATGTGTGCCTGCACAGACACAAGAACAGACAACAACAACAACGAAGAATAATCCTTCCATTGACCGGATGTTGGAAAATGCTGAAGAAATGGACCTGGTTAAGAGGCGGGCTCCCGGAGAGCTCTTGCCTACTGCAGGGTTACCAAGGCACAGGCCATCCTGAGGGAGCCTTGGATCAAATGCTGTGTGACACAGCTTTTAGGTCGGTCTCCAAGCTCATGGTCTTGAAACTGTAGGTCCATGGAATCCAGGGAAGGCACTCATTCATCTTCTGTAACCCCAGGCGTATCTTTTATTTATTAATTTCTTTTTCCCTTTTACTTCCCAACATGCAGACCTACTCTGATGTTAAAATGGGTCCTTGCAGAGGATGCTTTTGGGTTTTGTATCTATGACTTTTAGGTTTCTTATTATCATCCACAGAGGCCAGAAGGGGATGCCAGCTTCCCTGGGTCTAAAGTCACAAGTGGTCTTGAACTTCAGGGCATGGATGCTGGGAACCAATTAAGGTCCTCTGGAAGACCAGCAAGTGAACTCAACCATGGAGTCACTTCCCTTCCCCATCTCAATGTGTTTTAAGGTAAGGAAAGCCCCATGCATTTAGTTTCTTAGTTTAACATTAAGTGATTTTTTTTTTTTTTTTTTTGCATCCACGTTATAAAAAGTAGGTTTCACTATTGTGGAAGCATAGGGAAGCCAACAGAACAGGAGATGGAGATGGTAGCCAGTGAGGAGGTCATTATCCACAGTTCTGGAAAGGACTGAGCAGGCCATGCAGGCAGGCTGGGTTATCCAGGGAAGCACCAAGGTAGGTCAGCAGGCAGAAGGAGGGCAGAGCCTTTATAGTGGTTTTTGCAGAAATCGATGAGAAATGTAAGGTAATGTAAACAGGCCTGGGAGTGAGCAGCTTGAATAATTTTAGTCGGCTTTGGGGTTTAGAGGTGGCCCTGTGAGCACTGGTGTGGGGAAATATGTCTCCTAGCCCTGGATAAGTTCGGCATTGGCTAGTCAGTGTTTGAAAGGTACATTCCTGGGTGAGTCATTTGCAATATCCTAGAATTACCTAGCTCTGGGAAGGACAGCCTTTCCCTGATCAACAAGGCCCCAGGTGTCACAATATCAGAAATAAATAAAATGCAGCCAATACAATGCAGCCCATGGCTCCATGTGTCCACCAGAATCTCGCTGTGAACTGTATTCCAAGGCGTCCACCACATTTTACCCTCCAGTCTTGCGGTGTTTCCTTCTACTCAAGGTGGCCTTCAGCTTTCTGCTAGTACAAATAATACTTTAATGAAAACCCTCATACACACCTCCTCATGGACCTATGTAAGAATTTCATTGGGCTACATATCTTAGAGCGGAATTGCTGGGTCAAGGGGTGTGAGTATATTAATTCAACTCCGTGAAGCCAGCCTGCACTGCGGACTTGCGGCTTCATCCCGCCGAGCATGGGGCCCAGCACATTGATGACACTTGCCATGCTTCCCGTTTGTAATTATTCCAGTCTGGTAAGCACAAAGTGGTCATTTAGCTCATACCAATTTACATTTCTATGATTTCTAAGAAATTTGATCTTATTTATTTTTTTGTTGCCTGTACCCTCCTAACATATGCTTGCGGAATCAATTCTAGGTAAGCAGTAAGGACCTAATGGAAAATGCCAGAGGAGGTTTTCCTTGAGACATGCTGATATACAAACTACCTCCCTTTTGCCTGTCCTCTTCTAAGTTCATGAGAAAGGCACTAATGATACCAAGGATAAATCAGCATTTTCTTGCTCTCATGGCTGAGGCCAGAGACTGGTATAACTACATAAAAGACAAGACGTGACGTACATGACAGTCTGTAACATGTGTGCACATATGCACACATAAACACGCAAACATAAATGTGCTTGTCTGGTAATCAGATTTGTTTCCAACTGCACATTGCATGTGCAGCTGTGTTTCTGTGGACATCGTTTCTTCTTCAAATAAACTGCAAACCCAACTTCTAAATTATACACAGTCCTACTCCCAAATCTAAAACAGCAAAGAAACCCCTGTAAAGAGAAGCTGTCATTGGTCCCACCCTAGACCATTAGTGGGATTAAAAACTAAAACTAATAAAAAAAAAGTGTCCACTCTAATGCATAATTCATGGTTATCTGAACTTACACGAGCACATACCACACACAGGCAATCAGCTAGTGATCCTTTCACTAGGGGAGTGCAGCAAGGAGGGAGAAGGAGCGAGAGCTGGTGAATGCTCTGAACCGGAGACCTGCAAAACGTGGTGCTGAACACCGAGAAGCAGGTGCAGGGTGTCACCAGGGCCATGCCGGACGTTTAGTCCTCCGCTGGCTATTTTTCTGTCTCTTCCCAACAAGGAGGGCCTTACTAATTCCATGAAAAGTGAACTGGCTGCTTTAAAAACACTTCCCAACAAAGATTCTCAAATGGTACTGTGTGAAGAAACACCCCACCTGGAGAAGGACATTCCTGACCTGCACACTTAAACCATGAGCAAACTCTGACATGCTGTAGGCCTCTGGAACAGGTATTTGCTTCTCAGAGCACAGTTCTTCTCTGTTTTGACTCATGTAGATGGGACAAATGGTGCCCTGGGCACACTCATCCACACATCAGCCTGAAATTGCCAGTAAATCACAACGGCAATAGCTAATAACAGCCATAAAGCCTTTTGTGTTTTACAAGGTGTTTATAATGGGTAACTCACTATGATTTAGAGGAAAAACATGAGTCAGCTCCTGAGACAAAGCTGATATGAGGACAGTGGCCTTGAGGTATGACCTCTAGCAAGCATCCAAATAAATCGCAGAGCCTCCTTCTGGCCCAAGGCTGGCCATTGTCTTGTACATATATTTTCAGAAGCTCAGATGTGGGAGAATTGATCTCTAGAGAATGGGGGTCTTCCCTGGTGACTGGCCAAAAGAAGAAAAGTGATCCTCTCAGGGTGGGTCACTGCCAAGAAAGATGAGAAATGTTAACTTTAGTGTAGAAGCTTCTCTAAGCCTGACTTGTGGGCCTAGCAGTATATTAGAAATCTTCGCATCCCTTTAGTTGAGGAAAAAAAAAAAAAATATATATATATATATATATATATATATATATATATATACACACACACCTATATATTAGAAAACAGAATACAGTTTATAACAGACTAAGTCAAGAGAATTACAGAAGCCCCAACTTTGTGAAGAGGGTCCCAGGAGACAAGATCTGATTACAAGTTGAAGGATTGAGGTTGGGGCAAGGGTACTGAGTATATTTCCTAGAAATGGAAAGAGTGGGTGAAGACATTGGGTAGCCATGACTATGGCATGTAAAGAAACAGAAAGAGGAGAAAGAATTTGAAAGACATAGTGACTTAGGTAAACCAAAGACAACAATGGAGAAAGTGTAGAAAGGAAGTGGGATCAAGGGACACAATAAAAAACTCAAAGTTGTCATCAAATGACCATGGAACCCTAGATAGAAGGTTCCGTGCTGTGAAATTCATGTTATTCCTCCTAGGTAAGGCTAAACACAACTGAAAAACATCTGCAAGACAAAGGTCCTTTCCCTTATTAATAAAAGGGGCCATAAGTGGCGTTTTTAGGACATTTAAAAAAAATATGAAACCCAACTCCATTCTCTATTATTAGCAAATGATTAATCTGGGTTCCAGTTTTGCTTCCTGTATTCCAATATGTTGGATTACATTTTCTCCACTTTGCTCATTATCTTCCTTCTTTCTCTTGGTTCTCGAGCAACTTTTTGACTCAGATATTTTATTATCAAGATTTTCCTTTTTCATCATGTGTTAGGTTTTTGTTTGTTTGTTTGTTTGTTTGTTTGTTTTTTCTGTGATTAAATGCCTGCGCTAAAACAGCTAGAAGAAGAAAATTTTTTGTTTGGCTCAGGGTTTCAGAGGCTTATGTCCATGGTTGTTTGCCCTTATCCCTGTGGACCTGTAGTTGTGCAGAAAGCATCATGGGAAGAAGTGTAGCAGAGCAGAGTGCCTCATATCCTAGGGGCCGGGAAACAGAGAAAGACAAAGGAAGAGCAAGGACAAGTCCACCATGATTCACTTCCTCCAACCAGACCCCACCTTCCATAGTCTCCACCAACTTCCAATAGTCTATTAAATTATAAGTCTATCAATGTTTCATTTAATCTAGTATCCAGTGCTAAAGCCTTTTGGTTCTTTTTTAGCCAAACTCTTCCAAACAGACTGATATACTTAATAAGTATTAGATAGGTGGACGGATGGATGGATGGATGGCTAGATATATGATAAATAGAGAATGTCTGGATTGATGGGTAGAATAGATAGATGGAGAGGTGACTAGATGAATGTTGGATGGATGGATGGATGGATGGGATGGGATGATGGATGGATGGATGAGATGATGGATGGATGGATGGATGGATGGGATGATATAACGGGTTGATAGAAAAGAAAGATAAGAGAGCAGATGGATGATAGATGAATGATAGGTGGATGAGTGGATGGATAAGTGGGTGGACAGACGGTTAAATAGATTAGAAGACCGGAAACAGAGAAATTTATGATTCTAGAAATGAAAAAATGAGTGAAAAACAAGACCTTCCAAAAAGAAAAAAAAGAGAGATGCTTACTTAAGAGTCCTTTGGAAATATGGGGAGAATGAGGAGAGAGAGCATGTTATTTGATCACACTCTCTCAGTCTTGACAAATACCTTGAATCTTCTGATGCTGATTTTCAACCTTCTGCTGAATTACAGTTTTGCGAGTTTCATTAGCTTATATTTTCTGGTGCTGCCATTCCATATTATATGTTTGTGTTTAACAGTCACAAAAAAGTTAGGACTAGGGAGGGTAGTATAAAAAGGAGGACATGTTCCATTTACCTAAACCAAGGTTGCAAAAGTGAACCCCCCCCCAAACCTTTATTTTTAATATCTTGGTATATAGATCTTGGGTTTGGATTACTTGATTTTCAGACCTGGTTCTAAAAACACTCTCAATCTTGACGCTCCATTCATATTTATTTCCGCCTTGCTCTCTGGGTGACAGTGTTACTGAAGATTGACAAGCTAAAAGGTGTCCCTTTTCTAAAACCCTGGAATCTTAAGAAGCTACTTTTATCCACAAAAATCCAAAGTCTCTTTTTTAAAACTGAGAAGAATGCCTCCTAAGTTTGAAACCTCAATGATACGATCATAAATAAATGACAAGTTAAGACTAGGAAACTATGACCTTGGAGATTCTACCTCCTTCCACCTGGCACAAGCTTATCCCAAATAGAGAAGAACATGTCTCAGTCGCTGTTTGAATATGACTTTTTTCCTCCCAGTGGTCATGGATAGCATAAATTGCTATTAGCCATGACAGAGACAGATAGCCTGCCCTACAGGAGAGGAAGAGCAGAAAATCTGAACTCACTGTCATTTTCTTATGGCTTGAAGACCGTCTCCTGTCTATGGTGCACCTCAAAAGTTCACCGTGCTACAAGGCTTGTTTTGAATAAAAGTGACATAAAATATATCTTGTTTTTTCCCCGCTCTCTTAGAGGAGTCTCCAGCTTCCATGGGCTCCTGGAAGAGAGACAGAGCCAGCTCTGAAATTCAAGCGTAATCCTCAGAACCAGTACATTAAAATATTCGCCTCCACTCCTCCCTTCCCCCCTCAGCCCATGTTTTGGGAAGATCCGGCATGTGAGATACCTTCGTGAATTATTTAAATCAAAGCTCTAGTGGTAAAAAATGGGAACTGAGGCAATCTGAACACGTAAGAGTGCACACTATTCCAAGGGCATGTCAGAGCCTCCCGGGAGTACAAAAGAATTCTGGGTGACATGAAACATAAAGACTAGTAAGCTGGGCACCAGACTATGTCAGTCTCCACTGGGTAGACTCAGGAACATTTGGAGCCCATGCATTTAGTTCTGATGCAGACACATTGATTTGTCTGGAAGAGACCACCAGGTCTGAAATCAGGCACTGCCTGTGAGTCCTTCGTTCTCTTAGCAGAATCCTGGTGTCAGACGCTATAGGACTCCTAAAAAGGCTTCCCAAAGTTAGTGTTTCTCCACATTCACATGCAGGACTCACATGAGGATTTTAAAAAGTAGAGTTCTTTGCAGTATAGAAAGAAGCTTTTTAGTTTTGTGAGGTCCTGATTCTTGATTGTTGGCTTTAATTCCTTGGCAGACAGAGTTGAGTTCAGTAAGTCCTTTCTCACAGTCTATATGCTGGAGGGCACTGGCTGTGCTTTCTTCTAGCAGCTTTAGTGTTTCAGATTCTATACAGTTGGCACTGAGCTACTGATCCACTTGTATATAATCTTTGTGCAGGGTGATAGATATGGATCTAATTTCTTTCTTCTGCATGTGGACATCCTATTTTTCCAGCACCATTTGTTGAGATGCCATCTTTTCTCCTGAGTGTGTATTGTCCTCTTTGTCAGCTATCAAATGGCCTTGGTCATAAGTACTCATGCTTGGTCTTCTATTTTCCTCCATTATGTCTATTTCTGTGCCAGTACCATATTATTTTTATTACTGCAGCTCTAATATATATTGAAGTCTGGGATAGCAATTCCCCCAGTTTTCTTTTTGCTCAAGGCTGCTTTGGCTATCCAGTGACTTTTCTGGTTCCACATAAATTTTAGGATAGTTTTCTATTTCTGTGAAGAGTGTTGTGGGTATTTTGATTGGGTTTGAATTGATTTGTAAATTGCTTCTGGTGGCCTAGTCATTTTCACTATATTAATTCTACAAATCCGTAAACAGTATTTTTCCCCATTTTTCTAGTGCCTTTCTCAGTCTTTCTTCAGAGATTTGAAGCTATCATTGTAGAGGTCTTTCCTCTCCTTGGTTAGATTTATTCCAAGATTCTTAATTGTCTCTGATGGTATGATCTTTGTCCCTGGGTGTTTTTGTGCCCTGCCATTTTGCTGAAATTGAAAATTGCTTCTAGAAGTTTTCTGGTGGAATTTTGGAATCTTTTATGTATAATATCATATCATCTGCAGATAGGAATTACTACACTTTTTCTTTTCCAATTTGTGTCCCTTTGATGTTTTTCTTTTGCCTTATTGTTCCAGTTAGTCCTTCCAACACTGTATCAAAAAAAGAGTATAAATAAAGGGCAGCCCTGTCTCAGTCCTGAGTTTAACACCATTGCTTGAACTTTTCTCCACTTAGGATTGTGTTAGTTGTTGCTTTACTATTTTTCACAGAAATAAAAAAATAATCCTTGAATGCACGTGAAACCAGAAAAGACCCTCACAGCATCAAAGCAATCTTATTCAAAAAGAAGAATACTGGTGGGATTGCTTTCCCAGAAGCCCACGGCAAATCACTTTTCTATTTGTGAAACCAGATGAAAACCCTAAAACCTGTGTCCTCTAGCACATCACTGTAGCCTTTCTCCCACAGTTCTCAAAGAAAGTTCTTCAGGTACTGCTGGGGAACTCAGAGCTGACCCTGATGCTGGGTGAGGGTCTATGCAAAGATAATGCCACAATGCCATGAATGGAATCTCAGAGCTTTTGCCCACGTAATATATGGGCAAGCGGAGGCCGGGAAGGAGACATGAGGCTCGTCCATGGTTCCCAGTAATGGCTGCTGGAGTGCAGCATGCGTCGCCTGAGTGCGCAGTGGGCAGAGCTCACCAAGCATGTCCGCGTTGTTTTGAGGACTCAATGAAGCTATTACATTTATTCCCTAGAGCTGACACAACATAGCACCACAGACTAGATGGCTTAATTAACACAAAATTATTTTCTCCTATCTCCAGAGCTGCACATTTCAAAATCAAAGTGTTACTCTCTTGCTTCCTCTTCCAATGGTTGCCCCTCTGTGCCTGGGAAGATCTTGGTGTCACTTTGTGCACCACAATTGCCCTTCATATCAGGACACAAGGAAGACCTGGTTAGTATCACCCTTGCAGCTTCATTTAAACTCCATCTTTTCTTTTAAAAGTCCCACATCTAAACACAGTCTGATTCTGAGGTCCTTAGAGTGCAAGCTTCAGCATTCAAGTTTAGAGGAGATACAGGTTAAAACCTCTACCAGGCTCATTTTTCAGACCTTTCTTCAACGAAGGATGCATATATCCTGCATTCTGGACCATGGGAGACAGGCAGAAGTGATGCCTGTCATTTTAAGACAAGGCCAGTGAACTAATTTTACACAACCCTCCATCTCTCAGGCTTACCCCACCAATCAGGACGCCAGGAAACAAGGAAAGTGCAGAGTAACTTTACAGAAAGATCCCAGGTCCCTGATTGCTCAGATACACCCCCTCACTCTTCACCTAGAAGTTTTCATGCTGCCAAGATCTGGGGAGCATTTGCTCCAGTAGAAGCCTTTCCTGACTAATACACTCAACTTGTCATCTAAGACTCTACCACATATCAATAGTCAGCAATTTTTGGACTAACTCCAGTTCACCAGTGAGTGCTCCAGGTGGGCTGTGAGAAAAAGAGAAAATGCCTTTTTTCCCTTTCTGGGGTTCCAGCACCTTAGAAGGTGCAGCCTCCTGGACACTTCTCTGACTTACAGACTCGTGAGGAGTCCTGCAGTCCCTCTTCCCCACAAAGGCTCACAACTGGGAGGAGAAGGGAAGGTGTAGATGATAATGATCCCTTTCTTATTCAAACAGGCCATTTTTCTTCCAAATAATGCATTTTTTTGTCAGCTCAAATATCCCCCTTTGATAGAAACCTGAAAATAATTAGCTCTAATAGCACCGCTGTGAATAACACCGCACAAGGAGGAGGCAGCTCTTAATAGGAGCCTTCCACTCCCAACCAAGTCACCTCCTTGGCTCCCCTCCCCACCAAAAGAAATGTAACAAGGAAAAGATTATAGGTTCAGAACCACTCGGGGAGAAATATATATTTGGAATAAATGCATAAAATCCTTTAAAAACAGCACATGCTGAAGACTTTGTGTTTAGTTTGATTTGCTTTCCAAATCACACAGGCTGCACAGTTGCAAACAATGTTTAAACAAGTACAACCCCTGAGAAGTGTGGAAAGATTTAAGAGAAATAAAAGCAAGATCAGCCAGCCTGTAATCTTCTTTTCTCTTTTTTTTCCTCCCCAAAGCTGCATTAAATTGCCTATTGAGAACAATAACATATTTGTGCTTTTATAGGTAGAATGATTGGTATTATGCAAAGATTTGGCTAACAGTCTGAAGGCACATTCACACCGAACAAGACTGCATGCTGGTAATAATTTTCGGGATGCTCAGGGGAACCCATAATTACCTTGGACTGCAACTTAGCAGGTCAATGTGTACCTACAGAGCCTAAGCCATTGTTGCAGAGTCAGATCAACCAATGAGACTCTGGGAAACTTGTTCCAAAGAGGGTCTTGAAATGTTATGCATAGCTTAAGACCCACTTCTTTCAAGTCTGGTTGGGTAAAATGTCTCACTCAAAACAGACCATCAACTTGGAAAGTGGTACCTTGGAATTTAATACAGCACCTAAAGTTCATAGGATCATACCCTGCATCCCAACAGGCATGGAGATGTTAAGTTATCCCAGGTAAGTAATGTAAAGGAAACACACATGGACATACACACAGATACTGAAACATACTACCAGTATTGTGCATAACACTAAAATCCAGACACAAGGAAAATATGGTATGGTAATTCATGGTTCTCAGATTAAATCTGATGGAAAACTGCACAGAAACTTGTGATGGAAAAAATTTGAAGAATACAGCGAAAACAAGAAAAAATGTGAGTCAGAAAGTGAAGTTTTTACTATACAAAAACCATGGAGAAGGGAAGAGAAGAAAATGAAAGATTGTAGAGTGGTATGCTGGGAGTGCATAGGAATGATTTTGTTTGTTAATGTCTGTCTTAGTTAAGATTAATTTCTGTGAAAAGACACACAGCAACCGGAGCTGGCCTACATTTCAGAGGTTTAGTCCATTATTGTCATGGCAGGAAACATGGCAGCATGTAGGCAGACATGGTGCTGGAGAAGGAGCTGAGAGTTCTCTATCCTGATCAGCAGGCAGCAAGAAGAGAGAGTCTGCCATTGGGCCTGGTTTGAGCTTCTTAAACCTCAAAACCCACCCCCAGTGACACACTTCCTTCAGCAAGGCTACACTTACTCTAATAAGACCACATGTCCTAATCCTTTCAAATAATGCCACTCCCTAGAAGCCTATGGGAGGCCACTTTCATCCAAACACCACGATGTCCCATAACAGGATCATAATATTGTATTTAAAGTGTATAAAAATGAAACAATATGAAATAAAATGGTTCCCTGGTCTTTTAATCTCTGATTACCACACAGGTGCTTGTGTTCCAAAATTCAAAGGTAGGCCAGCGTATAACCTGCAGACCCATTTTAGAAGACTCAGTTATCCGTCCAGAAGAGACAGTTTGGGGTGGGGCCATTAATTGGCCGTGTGCAAACACACTGCGGACCATCTCCAGGCCAGCTGCTCCAAGTAAGACAGGAGCAGCGTGCTGTGCACAGGTGTGCAAGGACACAGTGCCTCGGGAACCCTACGTCAGAGATGCCACTGACACAATTACACATACAGAAGCCACACCGAGGCACTGGTCATTCTTTTTGGTAACACATCAAAACTTCCAAACACAATGTCAGGAAGAAGCAGCACGGAGCAGTTGACACCCATCTCTAGGAACAAGGAGACTCTGCGCCTATGAACCATGCATGTCTTCCTATCACGCACAACATTCCGGTGCCTTTGAGAGGCAAGTGAGTCTCATATCCTTCAGACAGTTCTACAAGGATGCTCTTGAGCCCTGGCAAAGGGCTCAACTTTCCTACATGCTTCTGGGACTCAGAACAGATTGTTATTGAGGAACTGGGCAAAGATGACTCATTAACAGCAAGAAGAATATTTAAAGAATTGATTTTTGAAAACATTTTACAAACTTGTTTTATTATATTTGTTTATGAGTGTGCATGCACATATGGGTATATGTGCCCACATGTGTAGGGTACATATGCCTGTGCTTCTATCTGCTCCCTCAGAGTTGAAGCTTCACGTATTTGCGGGGCATCTGGCTTGATATATGGGTAAGGGCACCGAAACTCAGTCTTCTTCATTGCCCAGCCAGTGCTCTTTTCTTTTGTTTTTAATTTTGTCTTTAGACAGGATTTCTCTGTGTAAACTTGGCTGTCATGGATATACCAGGCTGGCCTCAAACTCTCAGAGATCTGCCTGCCTCTGCCTCCCTGAGTGCTAGGATTACAAGTATGTGCCAACATCCATGGCTTCAGCCAGCATTCTTAATCACTGAGTCACCACTCTAGCCTTCAAGAGTTGTTTCGTTTTTAACTGACCCACTACTATGGTCTGTTTACTATTAACATACATCTCTCTGGCAGATGGTACTGTTTCCACCAGGACACCACTCAAAGTCAGTGAGGGGACTTCTCCAAGGTCACCTTTAACTGCTGGCAAAGGAGAAGAATACCAGTCTTTGGACAGTGACTCTCCACACAGCTAGTCTCCCTCTCTGACACACTTTGGGGACTGAGCATGGAGAGCTTTTGCACAGGGTCTATAATTAGTTGTCTGGTCCCAGTTGCTAGCAGGGTAAACAAGGTCTGATAAACCCACAGCGCTGTAAGTATTTATTACACTGCAGCCCAGCTGCCAACTGCCTAACCATTTTAATAAAAAGCTATTTTCTAAGGTTTATGTTTTATTGCATGTATGACTCCCTTATTGGTTAGCATTTTGGAGTTGTGGAAAAGGTTATGAATTTAGAAACTGGCTGCATTCATATCATATTTAAAACTTAATGCTATTTTATTAAAGACATATGGGCCTCTAAAGTACACATATTAAATGTCATGTAAGAAAAGTAGCAGTTTAAATCATGGTCAAGTTCATTTTTGACGTGACTCCTGAGGCTTCCCAAGATCTGAACTATTTCTTTGTAAATCTGGCAGTTTAACCGCACTCATAAATCACTTTCAAAGTGTATTATTTCTTAATTTTACTGCATTAGAGAGTGTTTGGCCTACACAGTGAACTGTTTGTAGCAGTTACATGAACAAAGTTGCACATTAATCCCACAGTGCTTGGAAGAACAGGGAGAGGGAGGAAAAGCTTTCCTCTCTGGGTCTCTTTTCTTCCCATTGCACATTTTCATTTGTACAAATAAAATCCCTGCTCTTCCTGTTCGGCCCCTCTCATCTAAGTACAAGTTGCAAGTTGGCCATGGAATTGTTCTCAATACAAGGAAGAAACGAATCCTTCGTAACTTAATCTTTTCCCAAACAGCCCATGACTAAAAATTAGAATGCATGTAGAAATTGGGTTCTTTTTTTCCCCCTTTACACATTATACTAAGCAGAAACTTTTTTTTTAAATGTAGCTCTGTGTAATTCAGCACTTGGCTGTTCTGTAATTATCCTAAGATCTGATATCTCCACCTTGGGTTTCAAAGCCCTTCTAAAGATGAGATAATATTCCTTGGACATGGGTAATAAGCCCCTAACTTCACTCCCCAGCCTCTTCTGTTCTGCTTTGTGGCTGAAGGGAGCCTGATCCCAATGACAGATTCCAGGATCTGAATCTCAGCCTTGACGTCCAGATTCGCCAAGGGAGTTAGAGAGGGATTAGGAGAGTTGAGTCCGAGGTCATCCAAATGAAAGGGCTTAAGGGCTTACTTCTGCATCAGGCATTCTTCTGCTGAGCTGGGGCTGTGAGGAGACTTTTCTGCAGCTGTCCTGTCTACCAGGACTGTGCCCTGTTGTCCTCTTGAGTATGTCTGTGACCCTGGAGACTCTTCTGTTGTCCATACTGCATTAAACCTTGAATGCTTCCTTGGATCCAGAATGCTCTCTCTGGATCCCTGTGGAATGAATGACTTTGCTATTTGCTATAAGACTCCCAAATTCAGGAGCCTGGACCTCCCCAGGAACAAGTTAGATCTTATTTCTCCTTTCATATTCAGGAAATAGATGCTCAGTTAAAGTCTTGCAAATTATTCCCTAAAACATAAATCATAGAAAACTCAGTGAAGCTGGGTGGGGTAGGAACAGGGCTCTCCCTATTAGGGGCAGAAATGTGACCTATTCAAAATTCTTAAAATCCAATGTGACTGGGTCTAGGACATAGCCCCAAGGAGACCGTTAAGGTTAAGTGAGGCCTTGATTCAACAGGACTGTGGTTTATAAGAACGTTTTTGTTTACTCTACACTGGGATATAAGAGTAGGATGTAGGGAGCAATAGGATAGTTATTTATATGCCAGAAAGAGAGCAAGCAACTGAACCAAACCATGCTAGAATCCTTATCTTAGAATTCTAGCACTGTGAGAAAACAAGGTCATGTTTATTTGCCCTTTTGAGTTAAAGGCATTCTTTTGCTAGGTATTCTGAGCTGACTGGTCGAAATCTACAAATCCCAACATCTATTGTAAATCAAAAGTATCCTCTCTATGTTATGTCACAGACCATTTTGAAATGGCATAGGTAAAAACATTAGCTCTCAGTCTCTATGCACCAAAAACAGTGCCAGTGCTGTCCACAGATTCTACAGCTTTATCCTTACAACAGACTTTGAAGGACACACTGTAGCTCCTGCCTTCCATGGAAAGGCAAACAGCATGAGGTACAGGTTCAGCCTGTATTCCAATACTGAGCATAGTCCTGAAATATGGAGTGTACCCATTTTCTACAGGGAACAACAAGCCCAAAAGCAGCCCACAGACAAGTGAAGAATGGTAGGTATTTTATATAGTACAACAGATATGGTGCACTCAGACTGTAAACCTTCCCAGAGA
The DNA here is from genome assembly GCF_907164565.1 of Psammomys obesus. Lineage (NCBI taxonomy): Eukaryota > Metazoa > Chordata > Mammalia > Rodentia > Muridae > Psammomys > Psammomys obesus. The sequence goes on from NW_026590062.1 coordinate 27,814,406, forward strand.
ACAGCTAAAGGAAATGTCCTGAACCATGTCAAGAACAAAAACAAAATCTGAGAATGTAGGAGGAATGAATTAAAAGTGACAGATAAAATATGGGGCAAGTCATCCAACTAGATAGCCTCTATGGCTCCAGAGTACCTAGCAACAACAAAAAAACAAGAGGTGACACATGAGCATTCACTCATGAGTTAAAAGGTTCATTAAGTACAAGGCCCACTTACAATTACACACATCAAAAAAGAAGTTATACACACACACACACACACACACACACACACACACACACACACGGATCCTAGACAGAGAGCATTAGTCATATTTTAAAATTCTCATGAAAAAATAAAATTATGCTAAAGCTTCCTTGGTGAAAAGGCTGAGTAGAATTGCTGTCGCTGACAATGGCACTGAGCTTGACTCAGTTACCATCAGAGGAGGCAGAAAACCATACATTACTGATGGCGCCCTGGCTGCTCCTCTAAGAAGCAGAAGAGTGAAAGAAAGAGCAAATTGTCCCACTAGTCTTTGGGGACCCCCAAGGGTAGACCTGTCCTATTGTACTAGTGATATGACACAAGTGACAGAGAGGGTACAGATGGGGTAGAGAGTGTGTACTTGAGTCCTGAAAGGTAATCTATGTAGGCAAAATGGTGAGAGAGCAAACACACTCCTTGGGTGCAGGAGTAGGAACACATTTCCAAGCTGCATCTAATAGCTTGTATAAGTGTGGACATTATTCAGAGTTTTAGGTGGGGAAAAAAAAAGATCTGATGCTCCTGAATGCAACTTTTAGGGTAAGGGATGCCTCTAAGGGCAGAGATGCTTTATTTTATTTGAATCAAAATTAGGTTTCTTTTGCTTTTGAGTACCCACTCTTTATAGAAGAAAATGCCATATTTTTTTCTTTCTTTCTTTGTTCTGTTCTCTCTCTGTGTATATCTCTGTCTCTGTCTCTCTCTCTCTCTCTTCCTTTTCCCTTCGAGACAGGGTTTCTCTGTAGAGCCCTGGCTGTCTTGGAACTTGCTCTGTAGATTAGGCTGTAGACCTTGAACTCAGAGATTAGCCTGCCTCTGCCTCCAAAATGCTGGCATTAAAGGTGTGTGTCACCATTCCCTGCTATTTATTAAAGTTTACCTGTTTGGGAAATACCCCTCTACACACATGCACACATGCACACCTGCACACACACACACACACACACACACACACACACACACACACACACACCCCTGAAAACCATTTTTAAGCACATTCAGAAAGATTGAGTAACTTTTCTTCTTCATTTATGTAAATGAATTGAGCTTCTGTGAGCGCTGGGGATTGCAAACGGATTCACACATGCTATGTGAGTACTCTGACATTGAGCTGTATCATCTGCCCAAAGCTGCTGCTTTTTCTTTTCATTAAATGTTTGGGGAGTCAGAAGCCTGGAAATGAAGCTCAGAGCCTTGTACATGCTAGGCAATCCCTCTATCACTGAGCTAGCCTCAACTTTTTGTTTTCAACTTTATGAAGATGCTTATTTTATTAGTTGATAGCCCAGGACCATCCTAGACCAGCCACTCACTGCTCCATCCTACCCACGAACATTGTTCAGGTTAATGACTAAGCATCCCAGCCCCCACTGCATCCCTCAGCTTTTGTGAGTTTTCTTCTCCACCTTCTGCTTAAACTTTCCTTATATGCTAATAAAATATGATTTGGAAATATGCAAAACTCCAGAATAGATGGGCCTACACCATCCTCATGCTCTCCTTTATCTTCCATTCGCATGATGTTGAATGCTAATGCCCAACTGTTGGCTTCAGAATGATGCTATGATTTGACCTTGGGGCCTGGCATCTCTGTGGCTGAGCACTGACCTATCTTGTAGATTTACCTGTCATTAAAGAGACTTGGTTAATTCCTACAATATGATGCATACATTAACCTGGAGACACTTTCCAAGGAAAGCAGAGCTCCACAAAGCCACAGAAAGATGCTAGCACACCCCAGAGGAGGGACACCAGTGCCATCATCTTGCCTCCATATGATCTTGCCTACAGTACTCACTGACTTTTTCTTCTGTTAAAGATAAACTGCCTTGCATTCCCAACCCATACAACCTCACCATGGCCTAGAATCAGGAAGATGGAGTCAGCCCTGATTAGGTGAAAAAAATATATTAAGGATAACATTGGCTCAAGCTCATCTCACATCTGGTGTTCTAGAGAAGCCCCGTGTGCCAAGCTCCAAAGCTGCACGTGGAACGAGATCGTGGGGCATGGTTAGTTCAGTTTGGTGAAGTGTAGAATAAGCTTCAGCTCAGCCACTTGACTAGATTATCTAAGCATTTATGAGGAAATCATCTTTTTTTGCTTTCCCTTCCCAACTCTTCTCTTCTTTTCTCTTCTCTCCTCTTATTTTCTCTTTCAAGTTTAATTTTTAAAAATAGTAAGAACTTTAAATTACAAGAACAAGATACCCAAAACCTTCTTTTCAAGTGGATAGAGGACTGGAGAGGTGGCTCTGGGGTTCAGAGCCATGTTTGCCCTTGCTCTTATAGAGAACCTGGTTTGGATTCCTAGCACCTACAAGATGGCTTAAAACCAACTGTAACTCTAGGTCTGGGGAGCCAGATACCATTTTCTGGCCTCTACTGTTACCAGGCATGCATGTGGCATACATACATACATATATACATAAAGGCAAAACACACATAAAATAAACATAAATAGATCTCAAAGTGGTTCAAAGAACTATCAAGCTGGTACTGTGCAGATCACAGACACAAATGACTCTTAAAGCTGCATCTTCATTACCAGAAAACACACGAAGGAGAACCTTTCATGGCCTAGTTAAGAATCATAAGCTTAAATCTACTTCTTGATACAAAGATCACAAATCCCATAGGAAGGACAATTCTTTTCAGCAAAAACATGCTAAAAACATGCCAAAAAGCCATCTGGGAATAATAGGACTTATAGGCAGCACAGTCACTTTGGAATCCCTGATACTGTTGGCCTTCTCCTTGCTCTAGCCTATGAGTACCTTAATAACAGCCCCTGTACCCTGACACACCACCACCATCACCACCTCCTGAACTCCACACACCACTACCACCATGCCCGACTTTCCCTACAATCTGAAGAAAGAAGGCTCCCAGTTCCATCTCTTTGACCCCAGTGCCATCTAAGCACCTGGCTGGGTGCTCTCAGCACCAGGTGACCTCAGACCACGTGACACCTGATGCTTAACACAAAGCTCTACTGCTGCTTCCTCTCCTGAACACCCAGGAAACCAAAGACCACACCAATCAACAATTCCTGTCACTCCAGACCCAACTAAGGATGGTCGTCCTCACCCTCAGAGGAAATCACAAACTAGGCCCAACATATGGAGCCTTCCATTGCCTGGTTCCTCACTCTCCACATACCCTGTGCATGTCACCAAAGGGCTCAGGGACGCAGTCACATATTAACATGGAAAAACTCACACAGCTCTCCTTGCTCTTTTTCCTATTGGTCTCCCTTGCTCTTTTGGTCCAGCCTCTGCAACTATCCGGACCTGCTTCCCAAAACTTAAGGTATACAATGGGAAGAGTCCAAGGTCTGAAGCTGACAGTCCTAAAGTAAGATATATAATGGGAAGGGCAATCCATGTATTATTCAGGTTTTCTAGGCACACTGAGCAGACCTGGATCCAACCCACAGCTGGAAATCAAACCCTGTAGTCTCGCATAGACCTATGCATGCAAACAGAATGCTTATTAACAAGCCACCAGGACTCAGTGTGCCTTTTGTCTTATTTTCATAGTTGATCACAAACTTACAAATGCAGTGAGTAGAGACACATGGTGTTTCAGGTCTTGACCCAGAATTGATAGGTTCTCACTTCCACTCACATATCATTGAGCAAAGCATTAAACGGTCAAGGCCAAGGTCAGCAGATAAGAGGAAGGTATTCCTCCCTTACAGGAGGTTCCACAGCAAGGGCAGAGAGAAGGGCACCATTGATTTTAGACAAAATACACTCTGGCATACTTTTCCCAACTGTCGGGTTCCAGACAAACTGTTCCTAACAGTCTTTATCTCATCATTCATGTTTAAAGGGTCCTTCTTATTTCTATGAGCCTTTTGTCTTGGGCCTATTCAGATACCTTTGATCAAAATAATTATTCCAGAAAGCAAACAGCAGGGAAAGTAAAAGAAGGTTACAAAGATATTGCGAAAACAATTGGCTCCACTGGAAACATAACACTATTTCCTGGGCCTTGGAGTCCATGGAGAGTAGCCTCTATGGTGTGCTCGCAGGCACTTGTAATTACAGATGCACTTGTAATTTGTATCACTTTCCTCATCTGTGATAGCTAATACTGCCAACTTCTTCACAGGATCTAGAACCTTTAAAGAAGCAAATTACATAGGTTGGGGTTCTAGACTTCAAAAATAAAGGTGTATGCTAGCTGACTACCTATATTCATGTCGCTCTTCTTCCTCACCATGGATACACTATGACCAGCTGTCTCAAGCTCTGAGATCATGCCTTCTACATCATGATCAACTCAAAAACTGTGAAGCCTGTTTTCTTTACTTTTGTCTGACATTTTGTTACAGCAGCAAGAAAACTCATATATCTTCACTGTGAGCTCCAGATCTCAAATCCTATGGCAGTGCTTCTGCTATTTCCTTTCTTTGCTTTCAGCTCATTGCTACCCCAAGGCAATGCTCTGAAAATTACTTCCAAAGAACAATGCTCTGAAGGCATTTCCTCAAGACAGGGGATGCCATGGTGTGAACAAACACAGAGATACACAATCCATCAGAGATTTTCCTCCTGAAAGGAATGTGACAATCTGGAAAGTCAGAAACAATAATGAAAAATAAACAAACCACAAATGTTTGGCTTCCAAAGCTGTTTCTAAACATATTGCCTAAGCATTTTCCAAAAAAGAAATTAATTAAAAATTTTCGTTATCTTTAAAAGTTACTAAAAATAGAATTTGACTGCATTTCAGACAAGAAACATCTGCAAAGAAACAAAACAATACGCATAACATGAACACAGTTAGGTAGTTAGAAACACCCAGAAAAACCAAATGATATTTATAGTTTTTGTTCTGAGTTTTTGGCACTGCAGAAAACTTTCAACATATATTAGCTAAATATCTAGCTAACTATATGAACTGAACATGTGGCTTACAAAATTTGTTTATGGGCAGGTCCAGATTTATGTAAAATACAGATTAAATGTTCATAATTTTTATAAATCTAGAGGTAACCGCTGATTGACTTTTTGTTTTAACTTTTACTAATTAATTTATTTTATGTGTACAGATGTATTTTATGTGTATGTATTTTATGCGTGGATATAGTTGCACCACGTTTATGCCTGATGCCTGTAGAGGCCAGGAGGCATCTGATATCCTGGAACTGCAGTTACCGGCCATTGTGTACCATCATGTGGGTGCTGAGAACCAAACCCAAATCCTCTAGAAGAGGACACAGTGCTCTTAACAGCAGACACATCACCCCAGCCCTTTGATAGTCTTTTTATGTGGTTGTACTTGGATTAAATGAGGCTAGCTGAAGAGATCAAAGACATAAGCACATTATTTAAGAATAACACAGAATTTATGGAAACACTAGTTTGGGCATCAAAATAACCCAATTTCATGGCAAAAGAAGCCACTAAGTAGGGCTCCATTAAAGGGCAGAGAGCCACCATGGCAGCAGCTATAACGAGGAAAATCTCCTTAGAGTTTTATGTAGACTTGTAGAGGCCTGAACATACTTCTGAGAAAAGCTGCATTTTTAAATTTTAAAAGTCCTACTAGAAGGAGGTGGGTTTTGACAAGAGAGAAAGTTGGGAAACACATTCAGGAATCACAGCCCACATCCTTGCCCCCCAGAAGTGCTACCCAGTGGGAAAGCTGGAGGACACAGAGAATGGTGGCCACAGGTGTTCTCATGAAAAATACACTCTAAGTAAATGTGTAAAAGCAAATGCCCAATCCCGAATCTGTCTCTTTGTCCAGGCCACAGACCTAACTCCCCGTCTACAGCAACAATCTTCTCCACTTCTCCAGGTGATCTTGCAGAGCCATGTGAGCAATGTGCAAGCTTTCGGGATGAATCTTTCAGTGCGCTTCGCTGTCTATGTTCTTGATTTTAGTAAGGACTGAGTAAGGTCCGGCTATAGGCCAAGCATCTGAACTATGAGATTGAAGAAAACAGGCACAGTTCACAACTTCAAGGAGCTTTTGACCCAGAAATGGTCAGCTTCCTTGGACCAACAAAAAACCAGCTTCTTTTAAGTCTACTCCCTGTCCTTATCCTGTATTGCCTTTCCCATAGAAACCCCCAAGATGAGATGAGAAAAACTGACTTTACTTAGGAAAATTTTTATCTGACCACAAATATGATGATAGGAACTGTGCAGAACAGTTAGGGGAAGTGGTGATTCTTGCACACAAGAAACGGTCAATGTGCAGTTTGGGATGAGAATGGAACAAGCTTCCAGGGCAGGTACACTGGCATTTATTTTTTTGCCAATTTACTTGTAATTCGCTCCTTTTTTCTCCCCTTACCCTTTTCCTCTCCTCGCCTTCCTCATCACCTTTCTGAATATCTGAAGGCACAATATACACTAAACAAGCTAGACATAACTTTACACATAGATAAGTCACATGTCACACACGCTGGGAACCCAGGCATGCTACATATGGACTGTTGGTTCACAGCAAGACTCAAACATATGATATTAACTGCGCTTTCACTGTTAAGGAAATGACGATCCAAACAAGCAAAATTATATGTACCTAACTGCTTTCCAACACAAGCCGGATGCTCAGCCCAGTGCCCCCTGTGGCTAGTCCCCCATGGTTCCTCTTAGGTCCTAAAGCTTAAACAAGTCAGTAGCCAACTTCGTGTATATGAATGTAAACAAGAGGGCTCGCCTTTAAATAATTATGTCAAAGAAATGACAACTGTGCTCTTTGCCAGAACTGGGATGAATAATTGCAAAGCCAAGACATAATTAAGCAATTGTGACTGTCGGGTTGTTTAGCTGCTTCTCTGATGTGCAAGGCTGCTGTGTCACCACATGTGCCCTCCTGGACGGGCTTCTGTGCTTCTTTGATCTACATTTCCCGGTGCAGCAATGGGGGTCGTGGTCTGGTCATTCGAGATGCCTTTCACTGGGAGCCTTGAGCCTCTCAGTGTCTGGTTTGGTGCTCTCTTTACTGACAATGGCTTGATTTGATGGCTAAGATTGACAAAGATATATATTTTCTTTAAAATTCTGGGAAATAAGCAAATCCTAGCTGTTGCAGGTCCATTAAGTGTTAACACACACACACACACACACACACACACACACACACCACACACACACACAGACAGACACTCATATAGTGTGGGCCTGTCTATCTCTAAGAGCACACTGTAACATTAGCTATCAGTTTCTCATGAATGACAGCATCTTTCCAAAGAACCATTCAAACTCAGAAGAAAAGGCATCTTTGAATCAACAAAAGCCAAAGAGCAGTCACAGAGGCAAAATGTGTCATCAGGAGCAAGAGGTAGAGAGAACTTGGACTCAAGTGTCCAGGCCTGCCAGGTACCAAATCAAACGTTGGTGACACAGGGTTGATTAGCTCCTGGCTGATCTTGCATTTGCGTCAGCCTAGAACACCCAGCCTGCCCATTCCCTACCTGGAAGGCAAGGGCTATGATTGGAGAGGCATTTTCCATTCTCCCAAATACTTTATGTCAGGAATAAAATGAAAACAGCTCCCCAAATCACAGCCTCCTTGATCATCCATCAGAACATTGTGCTGAATAAGCACAACAGGCCCCTGCTGCCCTAGAAAGGACAGAAGCCAGCCAACTTGAGATTCTGATTCTGTTATGAAAAATAGGTCTTCAGCAAGTGTGTGCTGCGCAGCTCCAGCAATTTGAGGGAAGGAAATTGCTCTCCACTTAGAAGCTGACTCCAGGTGTACACATGCCTCCCAGAACATACATATGTATATATACACGGAGGTGGAAAGGATACACACACACACACACACACACACACACACACACACACATCCACCTG
>NW_026590062.1:27822491-27849588 GCF_907164565.1 Psammomys obesus
CACACACACACACACACACACACACACACACACACACACACACACACTGGTCTTCCTCACTCAGGATCTCATGAGAAGTTTCAAGTGTGCCAAGACATCCCAGAGAAAATCTCTCTCTCTCTCTCTCTCTCTCTCTCTCTCTCTCTCTCTCTCTTTCTCCCAGGGCTAACAGCAGAGTGAGAAGAGGCCAGGCCCCATATCAGATATAAGGGTAAAATTCCAGCTTAGGAATTCTTGATCAAGTGACCTTGGGCAGCTCCATGAAAGGCTCTGGACCTGAACTCCATCATTCTGAAGATGAGTCAGTGGTCCATTCTTCCATGTGTACAGGTTTGTAAGACATGGAACACTGGAGGAGAGTCGGACACAGACCACGGCATGCCAGTATATATACAGCATAGACAGTACTTCCTCAGATTTCCATTGGCCATGTTACAGCTCTCAATCCCAAAGCAAATGAGGGCAAGATAAATAAACATCTGCTCTGTGCAGTATAGGTGTGAAGGTGGGAAAGGCAGGATGGCCAGTATCTGACCCCAGAGTACCACAAAGACTTCATCTGCTGTGCTTGGCTGGGGTTGGTGATGCTGGTTGTCTCTGGAATCCTAAAAAAGGTGAGAAAATAAAAGAAGGAAAAAAAAGAAAAGAAGCCAGGAGATAAATCCTTTCATTTAGACAAAATGGCAAAAGCTGGAATAACTAAAGGCAGTCATGTGCACTGTGTCAGGCCTATGCTCCAATAAGGAGAACTGTTAACACTTTAATAGCTATGAAATGAATCACTCAATTAATTCTCCACATGCTGAAACAGGTAACAATACATTTATCTGCCAGAATTATACCCTCCATATCATATATTTCCACAACTGTTAGCAATTTCATTCAGCATAACAGGAAATCAGTTGCACCTCATGGATTCAGGGAAAGAAAGTGGCCTGAGGTCTGCTGCCAACAGCATAACTTGATGGAAGAGGTTTCATTGTTCTGCTCTGTTTTGGCTTTCTTTGGCTTTGCTTCCCCGCTTAATCACTTCCAATGCATGTACAGAGGGCTATAAGTCACTGGGTGAGGACAAACTAGACCTTCAGGATTCCTGTGCCAGCATTTTCAACATATAGCTGCAATTTCAGGGGTGGTAACTATGGAGCTGCACAGTGCTCCAGGGTAATGACGTTTCTAGAAAGGGGTCATCATCAGGGTCACTGAATCCACTCCCAGGCTCAGACTTTGTAGAAGGGCCCAAATGTCTCCCAGAGAGATTATTTGCAAACATCCTTGAAACTTCTTTGTGTCTGAATCCAAGATGCCAAACCTACTCTCATGAACTGTATGTAGCGAGCCCACAGCAGCCCCAATTCAGATTGTCCAAAACACTGCATACTGTGCTAAGAGTATCTCAGCAAACTGAAGAGGTTCATCTCTGACAGAAGAAAATTAACCCTGTTTAGGAGCAAAAAACAAGAACCTCTTCTGAAAACCAGGAGGGATTGTATCTACCCCAGAAACACAAAATTCTCAATGTGTTCTTTTTCATTTCCACACCCCCTTGAGAAGAAAACATTGAGGAGGCCTGAAATTCACCTGCTGAGCTTCACTGAGCTTCATTCATGTTTCAGTGAGTCTTAGTTACTTTTTTATTGCTATGATAAAATGCCACAACCAAGACAACTTGCAGAAAAAGAGTTACTGCAGGCTGAGCATTCCAGAGGGTGAGTCCATGACCGTCATGACCGGGAGCATGCCAGCAGCAGGCAGGCAGGCAGGCAGGCATGGTGCTGGAATAGTAGCTGAGAGCCTACATCCTGATCTACAAGACCAAGGCAAAAGAAACAGATAACTAGAAACCACGAAACTCATATCCCCAGTGGCACATTCCTCCAACAAGGCTACACCTCCCAATCCTTCCTAAACAATTCCACTACCTGGAGGCCAATATTCAAACACATGAGCCTATGGGAGTCGTTCTCAATTAAACCACCACAGCGTGTTATGGATGAGTCTTCTTAGTCTGAGTGATAGGGAGAACTAAATTATTCCCAATCAGCTTCATGACTGGAAAGCCCTGTATCTATGACTGAATCCTGTGTGAGATCACATCTATTTTTGAAATATACAGATGCTTTGCAGAGAAGCCAGTGAAGTAAGATGTAAATGCAATATGAAGACTTGACAGTAGCAGCTCACCGCAGGTTTCACCACCTTCATGAAGGCCCCTCTGACCAATGCTTCCTCTCGTTCCTGTCTGGTGACCTTTTGGGCATCCAGAAACTTCAAATTGGGCAGCTTGTGCAGAACAAAGTACCTGGGAGAAAAAGGCAGAAACAACTCAGGAAGACTGGTGTGGCAGCCTCAGGGATGTGAGTCATATGTTTGAACCTTGGGTGTCTATACCATCAGACTTTAAGGGTTTAGATATTCGCCATTCTCTTCCTCCTCCCCCCCAAAAACAGTTTTAACCCCCTCAGAGGAAATTTGAAGAGTTGCACTTTACACACAAAACAAAGCTTGAGTGACAATTACACTTCACTCAAGGGTAGATGTATACCTCATTAGAATCAGCTAGCCAGTAGGACCCTGTCAATGTAGCCCTTTCTTCCATTCTAGGAAATGGGTCATGCTTCAACATGGAAAGTTCTCAGCAAGACCAATCTAAACCTTGATCAGACATTCCATGTATGTAATTGCTGTTTCTGGGAGGCATCTGTATCATTCTCATCATTGATACAATAGATATGCAAATTGGAGCTCAGGCTGGAGGCCAGGATTTCCCAGGTAGAACCTTAAATGAGCCCTAATAAGCTGGATGGCTTAGGGGTAGAAGTAAGGCCTGCTTGTGGCTGAGAAATGCTTCACTCAGGACTTCAGGCAGTCTTAAGTACTTTCTGTCATCATTTTTGGGTAATTTCCAAAATGTAGCATGGAGATGATCTCTGTCTAGGATAAATAGGAGGCAGAGGTGGTTTCTAGGTTTGTTTATTTTTTTAATATCCCTAAATACCCAGTGGCCTTTATTCCCTTCAAAAGATCATTTGTGATCATTATAGACCATCACAGATAAGCCACTGGCTATGTGTGTGATGAATTAGCCTTCAACAGATGTGTATAAACAGTATTGGCAAGAAGATGCACTTGGCCAGTGTATATGTTTATAAATGTAGAAGTACATAGACACTGGACTGCATTTCTTTCTTGTCAGCAATAGTCATCAACTCAGTTACTTCCCATCAGGACCATATTCTCTATCAATCGAATGACCAGTTATCTAGATCCTCTTCTACTTTGGAAGAAGAGATGAACATTCAAAGTCGAGAGAAATGAACAACCTTCCAAAAAAAAAAAAAAAAAACCCTATCACTTTCTATGCCTACCTCCTTAGAATTCTCTCACCTTCCAAATCCTAATCTCAGAAAACATTCCTTCTCACATCTATCCTGTACTACTTTTTTCATTCTAAATGCTTCTAGAATACACTCTCAGCATCCAGTCCAACACAACCATTTTCTAGTTGTTTCCTTGTTGTTAAAGTAATGAATGTCCTTATCTAAGCTAAAACCTTCTCAAAGGTTCACCTTCATTATATCTTGGAAACTAAAGCAAGAATGGATTCAATAGCCTGTCCATTCATTTAGCCAACACAAACATTTCTTGAGTACCCACTTATGTGTCAGGATAGGGATAGAGACCTCTCCACTCTCAAGGGATTCTCACTGTAATGGAGGAATATGTATTGTTATGTATCCAACTAGAAATCAGTGATGCTAAGTTATCCATGGAGTGGTTATGAGAAAACAGAGAAAAACCGAGAACTAAAGGGAAAAGGAGGAATATGCCATCTCAAACAGGCTTCAAAGAAACAAATTCAAAAGCAACCCCCTCAAGATTTTATCAGTGTGGACACTACTCAGGCACGCTCTGTGCCTCCCTCCCTGCTTGAGCCTCAGGTTCCCAGAGCCTTCTCCCACATCCACAAGGTAACTTCATATCATCAAGTTACCTTTATAAGCTTATTTAGGTATAAGACCTGGCCATCACTCACAAACCAGAAAGATTTCAAATCATTTCAAAGGGCCCCCGGACTCTTAAAGTCAAAACACATTAAAATTATTTTACAATTAATTTCAATAAATTCAGTTATGAATTCATTTATTATTTCATGGGACTGAGCAAACACTTGGGCTTTGGACATAGGTCAAAGGCCAATATTCCAGGGCTATTTCTCTCCTTTCACTTTCCTAAGGTAGGGTCTCTCTTTTGATTTTGCAGTACTTCGTATTATAGGTTAGTTGGCCCTTGAGCTCTTGGCCTCCTGTCTCTGCCTTGCATCTCCCCATAGAAGTGTCTGAGATTACAGATCTGCACCATCTAAGTACCTGGGATGGAACTATGGCAATCAGGTTTGTGTGGGTCCCTCAAATTCCTTTATAGTCCACCCCAAGACCAGAGGTCCTGGAATATCCACCCTCCTGCCCATCTTTTCCTTCCTCCTTCCCTCCCTTCTCAGTTTATTACCTGTGTTCCTTTTCTCCCAAAGCCTCTCCTTAACCTCACCCTCAACCACCTCTGATCTTATCTAAAATGAGGCAAAGGGCTCAAGTGTTCTTTCATACCTTTTAGCAGAATTCCCACCGGCCTCAGACTGTCAGAGAAAACATCCATCTCCTGCTTATACTGACAAAGTCTTGATGACAACAGATTCTTTCAAATAAAGACATGCACAGACAGAAACAGTATGTCAGGAGTGACGCTCGAAAGAGGAAAGACACCCACTAAGTGTAGGGTGGGGAAAGATGAATATTCAGGTGAGGACAACATTGGGATTAGAAAATCAGCCAGTGTTTAATGCTGGAGTGAAAGATGCCTTCCCAGGGCTGCCAGGAAGCATGGTGACAACAGACCGTGCATTGTCATTTCGCCTCGCTTTGGATCACAGCTCTGAAATCAAAGAAGGAAGATGGAGAGGTGCCGGCTTTTAAGCTAGTTAAAAAATTTTTAGATGACAAAGAGCTGCTGTTTGGAGACGTTCTTCTTAGAGTCAGAGAAACAGCCTATGACAGAGTCTGCCAATCATCCCTAGACTCCCAATGACTTCATTTCAATCGTAAGGGCCACCACAAGTTCCCAGAGAGGTCTGAGGGACTCTAGAGTTGCCCAGTATGTTAGGATCAGAGTATGCACCTCCGCTGGATAACAAACCAGGACAGGCCACCCGAAAGACCAATTAAAGAGCCAAATTAATACTGAGAAGCAGAAAAGGGAGCTACGAATTGTTCCTTTTCCCAGTGTAGGTAGGAACTGAAACATTGGGAAAAGGAACAAGGAGGTCCAATGACCCCCCACCCCCAGGTCCATTTTCATGGTCCTTAAGAGGATGTTAGTTGTAACCAGAGGGCCAGAGGTATACATAGCCAAGCAGTCCTGATTGAAGGAGGGATCTGTCACTACTGTCGCAGCTCAGGTATCTCCAGCAATATGGGCTGACAAGCTCTGAATCTCTTCCAGGGAGACAGGCTTCCCCTATGCTTGGCACCAAGCTTCTAGGCTTTTTCTTCCTCTAGCATGAGATTCCTAAGGAAAGTCCAATTTCTTGGAGTCCAGAGACTGATGCGAGCCAAAGGGGAGGGCACAAATGACTCTCTTGAACATCTTCTCCAGGGGTCTGTAAGATGTTGGTGAGTTTGAGTTTGAACCTGTGGTTCGCAGTAGGAAGAGAGTCGTCCTCTGACTTCCACATATGCTCTGTAGTAAGCACGTACCTCTAACACGTATCATATACACATCTATACACACACACTAATAAAAAATGATTTTATTTTGTTTTAAATGGAGCTAGAGAAATAACTCTGTAGTTGTGGGCAGTTTGTGCTTTTCCAGAAGACTTAAGCTCAATCACCAGCATCCATGACAGGAAGCTCCGATAACTAACTGGGGCTCCTGGGGGTCTGACACTCTCCTCTCACCTCAGCGAGCGCCTACACATTTGTAATCACACATACACACAGGCACATAAACAAAAATTAATGGTCAAACTTTTTAAAAACAACTATCACCATCCCTGTCAGAATGACTACACTGTGGGGAACTTGTCTTCTATAATCCATTGCCTTTTTGGGAGTGTCATTATTATTTTTTTTTCCATTTAGTTACTATTCGGTGAGTAATGAGTGAGGAGCTACTACCTGAAAGGAGCAGTGTGAGGCCCTGTGGTGAGGAAATGCAGCGAAAGACCTCTGCTCTCAACGCTTTTTACGTTCTAGCGCAGGTTTAGATTCTAGTACAGTGGCTCCTGACTTTGAGCAGGCATCCTCACGACCCGCAGACTTGTTAAAGCACAGATGCAGATGCCAGCCCATCCCCAGAGCTCCTTACTGAGGCAATCTGGACTGAGGCCTGGAATTTATGTTTCTAATAAGTTCCCAGGTGATGCTGTCACTGCTGCCATCCTGCTGAGAACCAATGTCCTAGTGAAAACAACACCACAAGGACTAATAGTTGGGAAATTATGAGCGCAATGAGGCAGCCAAGAGTCTCTTTCCCAGTTCAGCGAACAGAGTGCCCTGCCCCAGCACCTGTGCTCCATGAGCCCAGCTAACAGTCACATTTACCAGGTCTTCCTGTCCCCTGGTGACTTAGAATAGGCTCCAGCATTCCTGCCAAGCGATAAGCCAGTGGGCGTCCTGCCTGCCTGTCCCATGCTGGTCTTGAGAGATCTATTTCCCTTTGTTCTAGGTCATGTCAGAGTGTCAAAAGCTGCAGCTTCAAGCCTGAGTGTAATACAAGTTTGCCATAAAAACACAAGAGCAGATTCCCGAAGCCACGGAATGAAGGCTTTTACAATATCAATTCAACCCTTGTAAATTTAATCCGGGGTTATTTGTTGCACCCAAATCTCTTTACCGTGATGTATGACTTAGTTACTGGGGTTATCACAGCCATATCCTAAAGTTGCATAGTACATAAAACATTTCAGTTAACAATGCAGGGAGGTTAACTCCCCCAGATAACCTGCAATCACAAAGGCTAGTCCAGATGACATCCCTCTGTCAGCTCACAGGAGCTATTGATGGTTCAATCAGTTTGTTTTGAAGGAAAAGAACAACAAAAGGCCAGTAAACTTATTCAGACTGTCAACAGGGGCTATCGGGAATGGGACTTGCAGGTAAGTAATTCTGGGTGTTTTAAGGCTATTATCAAACAGCAATGGTTGAAGGAAGAGACAGCTACTAATAACACAGAAGGCAGCCATCATAAACCACTTTATGGCAGACCCCCCCTTGTCCATAAATCCTGTGACACCCGGAGGCAGCTTCAGATTTATAAAACTGCTTGTTAAGCTAGGGCACTGCTTAATGAGAAGATCAGTCTAAGTTAAGTCTCTCACGTCCCCAGCTAGAGAGGGCAACTCCAATTTTCCTGACCTTCTCAAGGTGGCTGGGAGGAAGCCCCTGGGCTAGAGATGGTGGGCCTTAGGGCCCCTGTTTGCTGTGCTACAGAAGGGGAGGTCATCAGGAGAGCAGGGAGCTCTGCGAAGGTGCTTATGTATCCATTTGTCTCTGTGTGGAGACAGGCTTCCTGAAAATGAGAGGCTACCACCCAGATGCTGTCAGGTTCCCTCTCTTGTAAACGGTAGATTTTCTTAAAGTACCCTTTAAGGACAAAGCTAAATGTAGACGGAGGGAGGAACAACTCCTTTTGTTGTTGTTGAAAATCAACTTGTTTGGTTGTCATCAATAGCCTTAGTATTTTTTCTGCCTATGCGTCAAACAGAAAGGAAAGCATTCTCTTGTCCTGCCTATCAGGTTACCCCCCTCCCTCCAAAAATAATTGTCTGCTTCCCAGTAATGACATAAACCACAGTCAAACGCCATGGATCTCTAGCATCTGCTGGTGGTGTTGGCAGCCCTATTTCTTTCACCAAAATGGTTCTAGACTCTTATAGGTTCCTAGGAGAGCCAGGATCTAGAGTGCTGGGTGGCTTCTCTGTTCCACTTCTGGTGATCAACGCTTCTTCTCGTTATTTCCTGACACCTTCTTACTCCCATACACCGGGAGTGTAGGCATAGAGTACAAGTTACCGATGCTTTACCTGGTGCCTTGAAGGCAGCCATAGATGATCCTTTCACTGTCCTCAATCCCCAACAAAGCTTAACAGAAAGGGCAAGAATGCCAACAAAGCAACATAATTCTTTGCTGTCGACTAGATTCCATCAACGTTGTTTAATAATACTGGTTATCTCATGCTAGTCAATAGCACTGATCAACTGCTAAGGTGTGCGATTACTAAGAGAAAACAGCAACAGCTTACACACAGCTTCTTTGAGAGACTAAAGCTCTTGGAGATTGAGGGGGTATCTAAAGGGAGAGAGGTAATCATGATGTAAGGTTGGAGGAAGGAGCTTTCAGTGTAGCGCAGAGGGCTCAGGCTTGAGCTTGCCCTTCTGAGCCATGAGAATGGGCCTCAGCCTCCTCCAAGTACTAATTTTCTTGGATTCTCTGTGCTCAAAGATGATTGACAACAAATGCATCCAAAGGGCTCCTCCTTGACCAGTTTCACCCAATTGCCTTGCATAACCACCTCCTCCTACCTCCAGAGAGAGAGAGAGATGGCCAGAAAACACCAATGAAGACTAAGGAATGATAAACAACAGTGAGTGGGACAGCTGCAGATGCTCTGAGAGACAACAATGACCTCACTCTAATAAGCTGAGGTGAGCTCACCTGTAGCATTAATGATTTGGCCTGACAACTGGCAAAGGCCAGCTGATTTGGCTCGCAGTTCCCTGGCAGCATGTTTGAAGTCTCCGTGCAAATGATACACCCACAGGACAGTCTAAGGGCCTGTATGGAGGGTAACCAGCAATTACTGTGTGGGCTTCTGTCGCTTTGATCGCTGGGTCATGACCTTTGCTTTCTTGTGATCATCAAAGCCCAGATTGCAGATTAGCTGGGGGAATGCTAGCTGGCTTATATAAGCCACAGGTTTTACAGCTCCTATTTAGTGGGAAACAGCCTTGGGTGGCAGGCCAAGGTGGCCCCAGACACCACCGGAGGGTCCCTCCCACCTTCCTTTGGTGGAGTGCTACAGACACTGGGCAGGCCCCAGGACTGCTGCCTACCAGAGAACAAAGAAAGGGCATCATATTTTAAATTATTTAAAGTTTTAAGGAATACAGAGGGACCTACTGGGGCAGGGGTTGTGTGGGTGGGGGTAGTAATCACAGCCTGAAGGGAAAGAAATTGAAAGAAAATGCACAACAGAGCTAAGCCACAAAAGAACAGCCTCAAGCCTGAGAGCCCAGGTTATTATTTGAAAGGTGACGTTCAGCATTTATTCTTTGTTGACTTTCAGCCATCATTCTTCCTGAAGAAAAAAACAAGGAAGTGTTAGCATCTAGGGGTCTTGATGGTTTTTTTTTTTTTTTCTCTCTCTCTCTCAGGTAAAGAATTAGAAGGCAGGAGATATCTGGAGCAAAACAGGTAGCAGCAGAGAAATCTTGAACACAGAGAACAGGAGCAGACAGAATCAGTGGTTGAGGGAAGGCTTTTATTGAGGTGAGGAAACACACCCATATAGCAGGCACACATAGAAAAAACCCTCTGTAAAGCAGAGAGGGAACCTGGAAACCAAAGTTCTGACTCTTCCTGTGGGCTGAAGATTTAAGGGTCTGTAAGGGAAAATCTTTCTCCCCAGTTTAGGGTTGATCAGTTTAACAAAGGCAGAGAAGCTGACAGGGCCTCACCTCTGGGGTAAACACATCCTGGTCTGGCCTTGGACTTGTCCATAGGCTGGGTGCAGTGGTAGGGGGATAAAAAGTCTTTTTATTTTAAAGCTGCCAGGCCTTTCTCTCAGGTCAATAGTATGAGGAAAAAGCCACCCATCCTGGAATTTCACCATATTTATTATATAGTTCTCTCTCTCTCTCTCTCTCTCTCTCTCTCTCTCTCTCTGCCTGAGACCTGAGAAATTGTCTATCTCCTATTCCCTCAAAAGAATCGCCAGGAAAGACAAAGGATGACCCATTCTGACCACCTTGGCTTCCCACCCCTGACTTACTATTTTGATTTTGGATGGTATCGAAATCTGCAAAAGGCCCAAATTCATAGCCACTGGCAGAACAGCAGAACTGGGTTCAAGGCCCTGTGATAAGGCGGCCATGAGCATTGGCAAATGGCAAAGGGAACCCTGGACATGGTTCTGCTCCTACCACAGCAGGTCCAGGGCTCTGTCCAACCACTCAGCAGTGTGTCTGTGTTCACAGAGAAATTTAATGAGTCTATTTTACTGTGGGGATGTCTGCCAAGAAAATCCACAGGGCACATACAAGTAAATGAGGAAGCCAGAGGCACCAGGGAAAGGGGAGGAAGAGGGACACAGGACACAGTGTACATAAACCCAGCCACTTCCCACTCCAAGTCTGGTGACTGGGCCACAACACAAACTAACACCGAACTGAACTCTTTGAAATCCACATCTCCCAGAGAAACCAAATAACAGACACACTTGTTTTGATGTATGGTGGGTGACATAAATATTACATCACATGACCACAGAGGATGCCAATCAATAGAAAATTTTCTCAATAGCACTAAATGAACCATAGGTTCTTGCTTCTGACTGCATCCTGAAAGGCTCCTACTGTTGCCTAAATGATTAATAGAAGAAGTATTGTCAGAAAACATACTTAAAGTGAAAAACAGTAAACTGTAGAAATATCATTCATTGCTTAAGCCACTTCCTAGCAAAATTGTCACATAAATTTACATAGAGTCTCCACTATGATGGCCTAGGTAACAGCCACAGAGAAAGTAGACTTCCTGCTTTGTAAATGAAGGGGCAGGAACATAGTTTACCCAACGTGGGGCAAGCAGTTGTGCTCTCTTACATAAATGCATATGCCACAATAACTCTGAATTCAAAAGTCATGTTGTGAAGCCCTAAAATTTCTCAGGGGTAAATGTATCACCAACCAGGATAAAGAAAGCAGGGCTGCCAAGACGCACTGTGCCCACATCTCTCTCTACCAAATGCGGGGTGAAGGCTTACAAAGTCACCAATAAAAAATGAAGAAAAGATGTAAGCACGCTAGAGAACTGCTCCAGCATTTCACGGGGTGACGTAGTGAACTTGTAACTGGGCAGGGGCACGTTGAACGTCTCTGTTGTTCCTGGCGGCTGCCTTCCCTTCAAATGTGAGGACCTGGCAGTCACTGTGTGGATGACTTACAGGTTTTCAAAGGCAATTGTGGCTAGATGTGATTTGGGCTGCTTGCAAGCTCTAGAATCCAGTCTCTCCTGGCAACATTGTCATAAATACACTAACAAACAGCCTTCTCAGCCCATCTCTCACATCCTGCCAGCCACACAGACCGGGATAGGAGGACATGCTTGGGGGACTGCCCAGGTAGATCCACAGGGAGGACTGTTCCTATAGAAACAAACCTACTACAAGAACCATGACCCACAACTGTGACTTGGATTGAGTCTGAATGGTAGTTGCTGCTTGCTATCTGGATCCGATACCTAAGTAAAAAGGATAATTCCAAACTTCCCCAGCCTAGCCTCCCCATGCCCAACATGACCTCAGGTCTGCATTAGGCTTCAAGGAACAAGGACTCTACCCTTACTCTTCTCAGTATGGACATGGCCACAGTAGCGAGGGGAAGATGCATGACAGGACACATAACAGGGTGAGATAGGAAGTCCAAGCATGGACCTGCTGCCAAACGAGTCACGACTTTCAGTTAACTCAGTCACTTAAGGACCACCGGCCTAGACAGTCACCCCTGCTTTAAAAATCTGTCTGGCAAAACCAAACTCCATATTAGGTTTTCTAATCTTCCTGCTTATCTGGTGAATCTTTCTATTCTTTGTCAATCTGACCAGTTACAGAATCAACAATGAACTATTTGCTTTTCTCTTCCCTTTGCACCTCTCTAAGCTCTATATCTGATACCAAACAGAACAAGGTGGAAATGGAAATTTCATCCCATTCAGTCATCCCTCCCCTCCCTCCCTCTCTTCCTCTCTCCCTCTCTCCATCTCTCCAGCCCTCTTTTCCTCCTTCCCCCTTCTCTTTCTCATTCTAAGAAGCAAACAAACAACTTATCTACATTTGTACTCATATATTATATTTGGTTGCATGAATGAATAAATGGACAAGTGTGAATGGGTGAGCATATACATATATAGGTAATACACATGCATATTCATACATATATAAAAGTTACATGTGTGTTTTAAATGAAGCAAAAATATGAAGAAAAAGTCAAAAGGAAATTCTCAAACAATGTTTGGTTTATGAAATATGTGTATGAAATAAACTCTTTTGGACTTGGCCTTCCAAAATGCTTTTTAAATTTGTGCTTACATTAGCCAAGATATGGATGATACCCAGGTGCCTACCAACAAATGAAAGGATAACATTTTTACATACAATGGAATATTTTCAAGCCACAGAGGAGAACAAATTCATGTTGTCTGTAAGAAAATGCATACATCATTACATAATGCAAAAGCTCATCACACAGAGCAAAATAGGGGTCACATGCTTGGTCTTATGCATGGAAACTAGAATTAAACCAAAAAAAAGAGGTATCACTGAGGAAAGATAAGTGGATCAGAAGAAGCAGGGAGATTGTTGGGCCCAGAGCTAGTTGTGAGAGTTTAATACTACCAAAGAGCAATATATATTGTGATATGAAAAGATCACAGTGAATCTCATTAGTGGGACAATTAGCATGCACTGATAAGTATAATGAAAATAAAAATGTTATTCCAACAATGTTGGTACAAGGAGGTACTACGCTTAAAGTGACACCTTTACACACCATGGATCAGACAATTTCATGATTCAAAGTTGAAAAAGAATGTTCCCGAAGTCATTTCACTTCTAAGCAATTAAACGATTCAATGTGAGTAATTAGCAGCTTGCTCTGGCTGGCTGGCAACTGTTTTTCTCCTATCAGAAGTCATACCCCAATCAATAATGTCACACCATGGTTGAAAATATTCCAAATGGAGAAAGACCTTTGTGAGTATATTTTTTCAAGTGGGGTTCTAATTTGAGTCAATATAAGAATAGCCTAAAAGCTCTACAAAATTAATAATAAAACTTAGAAATAAAGCTGAATTCACAAAATTCTTCTTTATAGAAATACAACTGAGTCTCTGCTTTATGTTGTTTATGTCTGTGTGATAGGAATTTTATTTTCTTACAAATCTATAATAATGGTCAGTATGTCTTACAGTATTAGCCTGATACACAATAATTATCCCTACTACATTTCTTTGTAGGTCGTCAGAGTTTTAAATAAACTCCAGGAGGACAAGATCCTCTCAGCCCATTATCTTCTTTCCCCAACCCTCCCGGAGCTACGTCCCAAGAGCCCCAGCTGCATACTTTCTCCCCTTCTCCCCTCTGTTGATTTGAGTAGGGTATTAAGGACAACACTCTTTTATAAGAGACACTTTGACATCAGGGTTCATTAGTCATGACAGAATCCACAGAACTGCAAAACCTAAAGTGTATATGAGTTAGCCCATGATGAGAAACATTTCTTGGCCCAGGATCTCAACTAGCCATATCCTTTTTTGCCTTCTATGAACCTGACAGAGGAAGAACATAGACTCTGTTTCTAAAAGACAACACTTTAATAGCGTAATGAGAAGTCCGTGGACACTTACCAATGTTTTTTGTACACAGTATTCCATATGCCCCAGATTCTCTGTTTTCTTTCTGCCACCATGCCAATACTCACCTGTATCTCTTATACGAATACTCACCTGTACCTCTTATAGTCTTCCTCGTCCTTCTCCAAACTGACCAGCTCATTGGGACATGCCACATTTCCCAGCAGGCTGAGGTACTCTAGGGCTGGTGTCACTTTTGTCAGGTGATCAAGGAGGTGTTCCAAATCAGTAATGTGTCAAAGGTTAAGGATCTTCTTCAAAGATGATGAGAAGCTTACCAAGTAGTAGGAGCCACAAGTAACAGGCCAAGCTATGGGAGTCAGTTCTGTCTCTCTATGACAAAATACCTGACAAAGCAATCATATGAAAGAAGGGGGAGTTAGTAAGACCTGGAGAGGACAGGAGCTCCACAAGGACCAAATATATCAGAGCACAGGGGTCTTTTATGAGACTAATTCTCCAACTAAGGACCATGTATTGGTATAACCTAGAACCCCTGCTCAGACATAGCCCATGGTAGCTCAGTATCCAAGTGAGTTCCTTAGTAAGGGGAACAGGGGCTGACTCTGACATGAACTCAGTGCTGGCTCTTTGACCTCCCCTCAACCCCCTGAGGGAGGAGCAGCCTTGCTAGGCCACAGAGAAGGACATTGCAGCCAGTCCTGATAAGACCTGATAAACTGGGGTCAGATGGAAGGGGAGGAGGTCCTCCTCTATTGTGGACTTAGAGAGGGGCAGGGTGGAGATGAGGGAGAGATGTTGGGATTGGGAGGGAATGAGAGAGGGGTCTACAGCTGGGTTACAAAGTAAATAAACTGTAATTAATATAAAATAAAATTCAATTTAGTTCTAAAACAAAAAAGAGTGAGAGAAAGGAGTTATTTCATCTCACATTGTCTTGGTGTTCCGTCAACTTCCAGAGGCGTTGCTTTGGGGACTATGCCTTCAGTGTGTGGACCTTTAGAAGACACCTAGCTAAATCATAACATAAATATGTCTCAACTCCTAAAACCAAAACTCAGTTTTCAGTCAGTCATGCTAAAAGATGGAACTGTCATTCTACGCTCTCTATAGAAAACATCAAAAATGTTATTATGCAATGTAACTGTAAGGGAATTTGTAGAAAATAAGGTTTTTAAAATAGGCATATCAAGGATAAAAGAAGATTTGTGTCCTTTCTAGTTATTTTAACAGTTGTGGTTCTTGTCAACTTAATTTTTAAAATTTGCTTTATGTATTTTTATTCCAATTGAACACTCGTTTTCATTCTCACACTCATTCTCCTTATGCTCTTCTTAGTTTTGTTAGGGATCCAATCAAGGTCTTATCCCTGCTAGGCAGGCGCTCTGACAGGGATCCACACCTCTAGTCTATAAAGAGCCTTCCCATACATAGGTTATGCCTTAGTTCTCGAACCTGTCTTTTTGAGAGGGCTCTTTTTGGTTATCTAATCTTGACACTACATACAAACTGGGTCTTTCTTTGGAGAGGTAGATGCCATTAGATATCCTGGTCATGGACACTTTGGGCAAAGTACTTTCAGGCTCCAAGATGTTTCAGCTATCTCCATCAATGAAGCCAGTGCATCTCCAGGAGTCTGTCTCACGTGGGGTATTTAGTCTAGTGGAAACTCCATTTTTCTAAACCTTCCCAACCACCTACTAAATGACAAATCGGAGTGAGCTAAGTAGTTATCCACAGACAAGAAGCCCTGGAACTTCCTGCAACATGTTCTGCATTTTAATTGACTTCTCTGTCTCCTGGGTCAACAAGAACAAACACAGTCCTGTCCTGCCTGAAAGTGAGCTGAGATAGAACTTGTTGTATAAAAAATTAAGTCAGGACAATGAATGGATGCAAGTCTGTGGTCTCCAACTAATGAAGACCATGGCAGCAGAGATGAATTGGGAGATGACTGGAAGGGCACGTTTTCTTCAAGCTCCCTGTCACGGTGTCAACTCTCCCGAGCTAGACTCTCAGATGCACCTGCTTGCCTTCATCAAGCCTTCTCCATTGACTGGGTATTCAGGTTTTTTTTTTTCCCGTGTCTACAGGAAGTTGCCCTTGTGGAGCCCAGCTGTCATGGTGAGGCTTGCCAAGAGTGATTCTGTGTGGAGAGAGCAAGATCAAACTGATATCTTTCTTACAAGTATAGAGAAGATGGAGGAGAAGAGACTTCTGGGGTGCAGGTCCTGTTGCACATAAGCCAGGGTGGCTTCCCAGCTAAGAGTAGAACATCACCACCTTTGGGCTCATATCCAGGTTAGGGAGCAGCTTTAGCACCACTGGGAAAATCTCCCCTAATGACTTTTGAATGTTAAGTGGATCATATATTTGCACCCCTGCATGCACATATGTATCAGAAATATTATCATGCCAAGAAAAAAATAACTAAGAAAAGTGAGGTTAAGAGTCACACAGCCAGTAAATGACAGAGACTATATTCAAGTCTAAGTCATTTCCAGGGAGAAAAATGACTCAATTTCTAGTACAAAGGGTGAAATTAAAAGACTGAAAAATGAAGAGTTTAATGTGTTTCGGGGGAAGATCAGACACTGTCATCCAGCTGTGCTGTCTGTCTTGGATATTTCAGTTTAGGCTTATGCTTTCAAAGCACTGTGGTTTTATCTAAATGGACCAAGAAATTTTAGTTAAATGTACCAGGGAGCAGCAAGAGTCTTGGGTGTTAACACAGCGGCTTCCCATAGATCACACTGCTTATTCTACTCAGGAAAACTCTGGAGCATGTATTATATAAGAAACCAAGGGCCTGAAAAAAAGAAAACACACTCTTTCAAGATGATAAGAAACTGCTGTTAAAAGTGAAGTACAGGGGCTAGAGAACTGGCTGGCTGCTCTTACAAAACATGGGAGTGCAGTTCCCAGCACACACTTAGGGCAGCTCACAACCACCCACAATTCCAGCCCCAGAGGACCTGCGCCTGGCCCACACACAAACACACATGAGCACATGATGTTTGTGTAGGCGTGAGGTGCAGGTGTGTGCTGCAGTACCCCACCTCCTTGCCATAGCCCCGCTGTATCTCACGCAGCACTGTCTCTCCGTTTGCACTGCCACACCTGGAGCACACGTATGCGTACAAATGCCGAGAAAGAAATTCACGTCTAATTCCAAATAAAGCCCACGTTTTCCCGAAAGGGAAGACTGAAAATGATCATTACATTGTGCAAAGGTCTATACTTTCCAAATGTTTCAGTCAGTCCCCTACTTGGGGTTGAATATTCCAAGATCAAATGACTGAGATCAATACAGAAGACCTCAGTGCTGCTGGTGGACAATCCAGGAAGAGTATGTGTATGATTGGTGTGTGAGAGAGCCAATAAGATACTTTATTGTGAAAATGAAATAAGATGCCATAGAGACGCCAGACTGGTGGAGTAGAGAGCTATAGAAATGAGCTCTTCTATGTCTGCACGCCTGTGTCACCTCCCACATTTCTTCTGCAGTTGGTATGTAGCTTCCAATAACACAAGTAGGACTTGACAAGCACATGCAACATCAGGGCTTGGGTCCTAGACTCATCCTTTCATGTAGTATGGCAGCCCATTAGAGACAGGCAGTTGAGCCAATAGCCAGCACTAGTTGCATACATAAAAATGAGGTTATTTTAGATTATCTAGCACTGGTAAGAAAAAGAAAAAGAAAAAAATGCCTGTCTGAGTGACACAAAATAAGGCCATCAGAAGAACCATCCTGCTGTGCCCTGATTCACACAGAATTGAAGTGCATAGAGCATTTGTTGCTTTGTGGAGTGAGTCATTACACTACGTGAGCTAGCTGACAGAGCCTGTATCTGAGGTATTTCATTGGATAGCATCAGCAATACCCATCCCACTACTAGCGCAGGACTGAGGCATTTTCACAAGGAGGGAGTCTTAACTGGAAGAGGTAGGGTCAGTGTGCTAGGCTAAGAGGATGGCATACATTGTGTCTACCTTTGGCTACCTTTCAGACTGCAACTTCCAGATGAAATGGATGGGGAAGCTGACTATTGTCATGGTACCAGTAGATGAAGGAAAAAAAAAAGAGAGAGAGAGAGAGAGAAAAGAAATCACATGACAACCTGAGTGGAACAATACTTTGTGGTATGTATCCATTGATAACAAAATTATCTACAAAATCATAGTTATATAATAGGATTTTCAGTAACATGGCGACTTCCAAGGCTATTCCCCTTACTCTCTTACCATTACCACTGCAGCTCAAGGAAGTTAAGGCACAGAATAGGAAAAGGACTTGACAAAAGACAGAGTCAATCTCCCAGCACCCTGGACCCCACCACCTTATACAACTTATGTCTCTGAAAGCAAAAAAAAAAGGGCTCCTAGAAGGTGACTTGTACCAGGCCACACAGCTAAATAGGACCAAGATGACAAAGGAAACTAAGTCAGTGGAGTGTAATATCCTGTGGCATGGCACACAGACATGGGCTGAGGCCCAAGGGAGGAATGACATAGTCTACAGTTTAGTCTAATAATCCCTCTCTCCTTGATCAGTTGCCCAGATGGTCCAGCAAATCACCGAGACAGCCAAGGAAGACACAGAGTACACAGAATACTGCATGCTTCCTAAGAGTCACTCGGAAATTAGTTGACCAAAGGATTCATGAGGAAAACTCCACTAAATTTCATTATGACACAGACTGTGAGCTTACTTCTAAATTCTCTTCCTCTATTTCTACAGAAGTGTCCACTAAGAATGGCCATAAGGAACATATATGGGAATCACTAACTGTTTATGCCCACTCTCACAATGCAAGTGTTTGAATTCCAAATCCTTTGAGACGTTATCAAGTCCTAAAGGTAGAGCACATGATAGGATAGATTAATCTATGGAAAAGAACAAACAGGAACATTTTCTCTTCTCCAGCCTTCATCCTCCCTCCTCCTGCTCTGTCTCCAATGCAAGAAGAGGCAAAGGACTCATCAAAGTCCCTCTCATGCTGGATCCTGCTCTCAGACTTGCCACCTCCAGACTATGAGTGATGAATACTTGTTGGTGGCTTCCTGGTCAACAGTATTCTGTCATAGCAGAAAGAGCTGGCTGAGATGATTTTTACTGAATAAAGGAAATATTAACTTCTGGCTTGAAGCACCAACGGGGGCTAATAAAGAGTTTTGCAAAGCATCCCACATGCTGATATAAGCATGCACGCCGAACTTCATATATGAATCTACTTTTACTTTACAACCAGGAGGGGTGATGTTGGTTCTCTTTCTCTTTCTAACTTTTAACATGTGTGAATGGGAACAAGTGATTAACATCAGTACATCAGTAAGTCAAGGCAAATAGGCTTCAAGTCCAAGGCTCTGTAGCAAAACCAAGAACAAAATGATACAACCCAAGCCAAGACCCTCTGTATGAACAATGCCTGAGCTTGAATCCAGGTCTTCATCTTGTTCCTTCCTTGTTTGACTGGGAGTTTATACGTAACCTCAGAGTTTCTAAGACTAGGCAAATGTGAAAACCCCTCCTCATTAGACCTGGTAAGAACAAGAAGCAGGGTGCTTAAAAGTTCCTGGTACAGTGCATGATTCCCGAGAGTGTACAGTGAGAAACTAGTAAAAATGGATATGTTGTTCATCCCACAAATACCTGTGGATGTGAATTCTGCCAAGCAGGATTATGTGCAGGAAAGATCCCGACATCGGGCTAAGCCAGATGGAGGTGCCATGTACCCTATTCTGTTAGAGCTGTTAGAGAAGCCTTCTGACTTATTCTCATTATAGAAACCAGGGCAGTTACTTACTAATTCTCATCCCAGGCTGGGCACATACTCACCTACCCAAAGGAGGCCATAATCTACCATGATTCTCCTAGGCCTGTCATCACTCCCAGAGCTGCATCCGTGGGAAGTGAAGAGCCTGCCCTTCACATCTCTCTTTCCACCCAGCTCTCTCTCCCTTCTTGATCTCCAAAATTGTTCCCCTAGCCTGAACCAA
The DNA here is from genome assembly GCF_907164565.1 of Psammomys obesus. Lineage (NCBI taxonomy): Eukaryota > Metazoa > Chordata > Mammalia > Rodentia > Muridae > Psammomys > Psammomys obesus. The sequence goes on from NW_026590062.1 coordinate 27,842,142, forward strand.
AAGCATTCCAGAAGCCTACAAGGACTAGGTCAGCGTAGCGGCATTACCCACGGCCTGCCACCAGAGGTCGCCCTCCCACACAAGCGCCCGCAAAGAGAAGCAGCTTTTCCTCCCAGGCACCCGTGACATTATTTTCTTTCTCTATTTTTATCTATTAAAAAGATTTCCTCGCAGCCATAACTTAGATCTCTACACTAAAATGGAGCAACAGGAAGATATAACGGTGCATTTCATTTATGAATGACCTATAATAAATTACTCTGAAGTGTCCCGAGTGCCAGAAGACAGAACGCTTTGTCTGCCCACTGACTGTATTTCACATACTTTAATTTAGCTGACACGTAAAACTCATTTGACATTTTGCAGGTATTTTTGCGGAGAAGGGTGTGGGGATGGCAGAATGGGACCCCTGTGGATCTGGGCAGCAAGTGGGGTGCTGCGGGGGCCTGATGTCCTGGGCGCCAGAAAAGGATATCTGGTTCTTGTTGAGGGTTAAGGTGTGCAAGTGGGGTAACCGTGGCAACACGAGGTCGTCCCCGAGCAGATTGCTGTCTAGAATGAGCTCCTCCAGGCTCCCGAACGCGCTCAGTCCTTCCAGTGACCTGCAATGACAAAGGCAAGGGGGGGAAAGATCCTGCAGTAAATCAGAGAGGCCATTATGAGCCGAAATAAATATTTTAACCTTCCCTTTCAGAACTGGGAATAGTTTGGGCTTGGTGCCTGTCAGCAGAGTGAATGACAAGAATTAGTAGCAGGGAGCTGGGTGGGGGCGGAGGGGGAGAAGGGGGCCCCCGCTGGCACTCACCGCATCCTTCATGAATTGCCAACATGAAGGATGAGGGTCAGTTATTGAGAAGCCAGGATCCAAAACAAAGGGCTTCAGATACGGCCTGCAGGATAAATTTGTCAATGTCTTGTGCCTTCAGGCACCCAGCCTGGGCTGACCCTAACCTCCATTCCCAAGATAAATAACTCTGTCACAGTTCACCTTCATTCCCTGGACACAAATTTAAGCTGTCATCCATCATTCCTGCCTAGAAATCTCATACCCCTCTTACAATAATAAATATAACTTCAAGTATCATTTCTTAGCCATTCTCCTCTGTGCAGTCATAGGGGAAACGGCCAGGAAGGCAGGCAACGTTTCTCCCTCATATCCCCACTTCCTTGGGCTCCTCACATCCTTGGGGTCTTTTTTTTTTTTTTTTTTTTTTTTACTAATCACTTAATTTGCTCCTGCCTAGCCTCCCCATGGCTGCCTGACAGGGAGGAATTACATGAGCACTCCAGGCAGAGAGAAAGCTTATTCTTCTTTCATTATTTCTTTTTACTTGGTTTTGGTTTTGTGTGGGGACAGGGAGCTGGGAGAATTTCTGCTTCAAAGCCCCTGGTCTGAAGTTTTAATTTATGGAATGTGGATTTTTTTTTTCACAGCCTAGGGGATAGCAATGTAGATTTTTAGGCAGTAAATAAAAAAGGCATTAAGGATTATGCGTCAGGTTCAAAGACAAAAAAACAAAACAAAAAATACAAACAAAACAAAAACTACTGCACAAAAGGAAAGGTGGCCTTGTTTGCCTCTGTAGTCTGAAATTAGCTCTCCACTTGAGGGACTTTGTGAGTGTTTGGAGAGGAGGGGAACATGAGCTGGTTGTACACACAGACTTGCCCAGGCACATACAAATGTTAATTAAGGTGAGCCAAAGGCTCCAGAACTTTCGGGAACACTTCCTCCCAGCTTTATCACCCGGGAAGATGTGGTGCTGAGCTTTGCTGAGCTTGTGCAGGCTGGAGCTGGCAGAGCCACAGAGCCCAGGAAGAGAAGACACAGGCTAGCAGTTGGCTAGTCTGTAAAGTAAGTATGGCCGCGGCGGCAGATCAGGATGTCATGCTCTTCGTTTACTGATTGAACCAATACTAAAGCCCTGTCATCGTGTGTGTGCATGTTCTGTGTGCACCTCCGGAGGTGAGATTTAGCCTGAAAGCTCTCCCAAGGTGCCATGGCTCCCTGGTGGGTTTTCTGACAGAGGGTCCTCCAAAGGAGGGGTTGGGGGAGGAGGTGGGGAGTCCTCCCCTTAAGATGCTCCTCTGAGATGCAGGCAAACATGCTCATTAAATCTCCAGGTTCCACTGAGCTCAGGGCTTGCTCCCAACTGTATGTCCTGTGTCTAACAGATCTTCATGTGCTCCCACTCTGGCTGTAGCACCCAGAGCATAAGGGCTTTGAGGTCAGTGCGACCTGCTGCCTGGGCCAAAATACACACACACACACACACAGAGAGAGAGAGAGAAAGAGAGACAGAGAGACAGAGAGACAGAGAGAGACAGACAGAGACAGACAGAGAGAGAGACACACACAGAGAAAGAAAACAAACCCCTGAAACTGTGCGCTTTTGTTTAGGGTCACCCTAGGTCACTGGGTTTAGGAGCAGGCTATGTGGCTTTGTCTTGGTTCTTCCACCTCCTTGCACCTTGAACTGAGGTATACTGAATGCGTACTGTCTCTGTGTGTCTCCTAGCTGGGAGGATCTCAGGAAGACTGAGGGGACAACTATATTCCCAGTCAGTGCTGCCTCCTTGGGCCATTCATTAGCTTGTCCCAGAAACTGTGACCTAGGGGCCGGAGTAAAGACTGAGAGAGCAGAGGAGGCCTAGGGGGTGGGCAGATGGATAAATCCGGTGTACAGGTTTCTTTGGGTTCTCTGAAGTCCCTGGTTTGTTTGTTTGTTTCTTTGTTTGTTTGTTTGTTTGTTTGTTTGAAGCTGGCTACCATATATTCCAGGCTGGCCTCAAACTCATGTGATCTTTAAAATTCTAATCCTCCTGCTGAGATCTTCACAGTATTGGAGTCACATGCGCCACTAGGCCTAGTTGGTAGGTTTCTGGGGAATTAGAGACTGAATACAAAGTCAAGATCTCAACCCAAAGAGCTCTGAGTCCCTTTCTCCACTGGACTCAGTGAACCAGGCTCACTTACCACAACTGCTTCAGGGCTAGGTCCCTGCTTGCCACACAGGGAGTGGAGCTGCCCCCTTCTTCAGGAAGCCTTCCGAGCAGCTACTAAGTTCTTTGTGAGGCAACATCAGATGGGCCCTGGTCAAAGGCAACGTTCAAATACGCACTGTTCCGAGTTGTTATACAAATATTGTATTTTTTTTTATCATGACACTCATCAAAGAACTGGCAACTGACAAGCAGAAGAAAGCCTCCTTCCCTGACCACTTCTGAGGAAGCATAAAATGAAATGACACAGCATTAAGTGCGGCAGCCCTTGCGCCACAAGGGCACTGCCCCCAACCAAGGCTGCTCCACAGTACAGGCCAGTATATCAGAGCTCCATATGGGAGACCTCAGAAAGAGCCCTTCCTCCCAAACTTCCTGTTTCTTGCCTGGTTTCCAGATTCCTTTTCTTCCCCCCCTCAAATGTTGCTAGTGCTCAGTAAAAGGAGATCTGTGTAACACGGGAGGGGGCTGATGAATAAAGTCTTGTTTTCACCATTGGTGTGGGTACATTTGAGGATGTGTTTAACTAAATTCAGGGACCGGAGGCAGGAGGCTCAGAACACCATGAAGGAGAGTCATCAGGAAGAAGAATTTATGGAGTTGCAATGACATATTAGAAGCCAGCACACAGGCAGTGGAAAAGGGCTTCACTTTTCACTCTGAAAAAATTTTTTTCAGTTACCATTATTGTTGTTGTCTTCCCAAAAAGAAATGGTCGGGAAGAAGCTGTTTCTTGCCACAACCCCTCTCTACCAGATCCCTGCAGGTAGATATTCACTGTTGTATAAAATGACAGCGTTGACAAAAAAGAGTAAAAGTTCAGGCACGGTGCTTCCTTCCCTTGGAATGGCAATGTAGCTTACAGGGAAGATGATAACAACGGACAAACTGCAAAGGGCACCTCCTAAAGCGAGGGCCTGACGGAGCGCTGACTGTCGCTCCAGGGCTGTGTGCTGGGTGGCAGCTGCAGGGCCTGAGAGGTGTGGGATGAAAGCTGGAGGGCGTCCTGGGTTCTCACTCCTGGGAGAAACCAGTGGAGAGATATGGAGGCACTCACTCTGTAGGACCCAGGAACTCCTGGACAGGACCCAGGAGGGACCACTTTGAAGCAGGTGGTTTGCTCTGCAAATTTCATCAGCATCAGCTTGCAGGCTGCCTCCATCTTTCTGTACTAGAGAGGGAAGCTGGCATGGCCACACCTATAGCTACCATCTTGGGCACCTTGTTTCCTGGGTTCTTTCAGAAGCTTGAGGCGAGCCTGGGAAGGGTCCTAGCACCTTTTTCAAAGTCACATCAAAATGACAAAACATCACAGTGCATTTGGCTCCAGAGGAATCAGACAGGGGGAACTTTTAAGTTTCCACTGTAATTAACCCTATCCTCGTTAAGATAATTATGATCAAGCTTCCTGTCACAGCTAATATCCCACCATCGTTGCCCGTGGCTCACACACTGCCCTCATTAGCTTATAGAAACAGTGGTGCTAAAGAGGCAGCCCTCTGCTGCCTAGGCTAGGCCAGTGGCCTGGAGGCTGACACAGGGCTGTGGGCATGGCAGCACCTTTCTGACCTCCTTAGTTCCTGGGTGAAAGCCAACTCAGCCTCCTCATCCTTTCCCTGAAAACTGATTACTTTTAAAAATGGTAATAAGAAAGACGAGGATTTGAAGGCAGGGGAAACATTGGAGTGGAAGGTCTCTGATGCACCTCTGGGATACCCACTCCCCACCCCCCCCCCACCCCCGCTGCCCCTTGCCAGCAAGTAACCAGCCGAGCATGGCACCATGAACATCACCAGGGATCACTTGCATAAGCGCCTGGTGACTTGTCAGCTTACAGGTTTTGCCAAGCGTTGGGTCTCTCTTCCCTCAGCCTCAGTCTAAAGCAGTAGTGACATTTGTGCCTGGCATGGAAAGGGCAGTGCATGATAGGAAGAGCTCACCATGGATCTACATCTACGTGAGGAGCACCTGTTTCTTTGGTTTTATACAGGGCCAAAATTGCGATATTCTCAACTCAACCAAGAAAGCAACACCTCACTCACAGCCTTACCTGTTCCTGCAACATACTCATCACTACACTCAAAACTGCATTCACAAGGCGGAGAGGAGGGGCTGTGGATATGCCAAGGACCTGGCTTTCATGTCCCAAACTGACCACACAGGCCGGTTCCCTACCTTAAGGGGTTTACCACAGGTTTCTAGAACTCAGCCTGCCTGGCCTGCGGCTTAAGGAGGAATGCTGGTGTGGCTTTCACTCACCTGGATAGCCATCAAGTCCATAGAGGATACAGACTCAGCTCCCAAGCTGAGCAGGCTCAGCCTGGAGCTGCCAGTATAATAGAGTAACGGAGAGAAGCTCAGTGAACAGGCAGAGAGGTAGCCAGGGCTGCCGCCAGTGGCGAGAGGCCAGTCCCCATGTGAACCCCTGTCTTGAGCAGTGGGGAGAGGTGTTTAGGAATAGAAAGAGTAAAAAGTCTGTGCTAGTATACCAAGCCTGGTGTGTGTGGGGGGAGGGACCTGAATGCTTCCTCACCGCCTGGTAAACAGACTCACCTCTGAGATCCTCCCTATTATCTGGCCCCTCTCAGATCTATCCCTCCACTGACCTTAATAATGTTTATAATTTAGCAACTAGGTCATTGATATCGAGCCACCACAGCATGGGGCCAGCACGGGCTACCACGGGCCAGTGTCTGCTCTAATTGGTCGGTGTGGTGGTTAAAGGGTCTATATGATACCTCTGCGTGCAGAAATAGCAATTTGATCCTATTTTATTTGCACATTTGGCATGCTCTTAGAGGAGTCTAAAAAAAACTTCCCACAGAGACCGTGGCCAAAGCTACAAGGACAGTACAGATAGTACAAAGCTTACCCCTGGGGAGTGAAGAAAAAACAATAAATTGAAAACGGTGATGTGACTTGACTGGTCAAATAAAGGGACCCAGCACCAGCATGTCACCTAGGCCTGAGAGGGGTGTTCTAACTGCCATATGACTCTCCCATCATATCCTATTTAAATTATTGCATAGATGTATGGATTGACATATAGGTAATAAATAGAGATGATTGATGATAGATAGATAGGTGATAGACTACTATGTTTAATAAAGTATATGTCATCATTTATTACCCTATATTTTTGGCTCTATAATTTGTTCTATGTTTTTGTGTCATTAAGGTCACAAAGCTGCACACACACACACACACACACACACACACGTAATAACGGAAATCAATTCCTATATGATGTATCTGTAAAAAACAGGAGGTAGAAGAGACTATGCTACATAATACATAAGGAATATTAACAGCAAATGGCAGTACAGGAAATGGGGTCAAAATCAAGCCTGGAGTCCTGGGTAACATCCTTCATGACAGATAACTCCTAAAATGCATAAAGTACAACTCATTACTGGTAATAGCGATCCAAAGGCGAGACCAGGAAAGGAGACCAATACAGCTAGCTGGATCTGAAAGCTGTGCTCGGCATCTAAGAATTCTAAGGTATCTCTCACATATGGTACCTAAAAATGATGGAGATGAATACGGGCCAGAATCCCAGAAATAGGGCATTTACTTTCTGGTACTTGAAAGGAGAAGAAGATAGATGCTCTAATCTTTGAATTTCTAGTTTACACATTTACCTATCTGGAATTCTGGTCCTCTCCCTCTGAGGAAACGATGTTTGCGTGCCTTAGGACACAGTGGATAGTTTATCTGATATCCAGCCATGTTAGCCTCTTTGCTCTTGCTACCTGGAAGCAGAGCGCTAAGTTCTGAGGGACCCACCTACTAAAAGGTAGTAAGTTGTTATCTCTACCATCTGGTTTCTAACATCATTCTCAAGTTTTACAGCCTTGATATTTTATTTATTCATACAACCATTTTAAATTGCACTAATTCTAATAAGCTAGTTGAAATCATTTGCTGACTGAGAGGGCCTTATCAAGAACACAGAATTTCATGCATTCTCACACAATTAGTGTGCATGGAGGAAAAATTTTGTGACATCAGCTTCTCAGAAGACACTTGACATGGAATGAAGAGGGTACTAGTGTATTCAGAGTCAAGTGGCTTTGAAGAAACTTTTAATGATATCCTTGTAGCAGGAAGACAAAGGGTCAGGTAAAAAGTAGCTCTAGGCACAGTCACAAATGATTCAAATTGAGCTGGGCATGGTGGCCCACAGCTGTAACACAAACCCTTAGGAGGTGGAAGCAGGAGGATTAAAGAAAAAGCTTGCCTTCCTTGGATATGTAATGAGTTTGCAGCAAGCCTGGACTACATGAGACCCTGTCTCAGAGATCAGAAACAAAGGACATCCCTAAAGAACACCAACTAGTGGCTCCAACTGCAGTGGAAGCAGATTCTAGACATTTTGGTCCCCTCCATTCCTTTTTTCTTTTCTTTTCTTTTCTTTTCTTTTCTTTTCTTTTCTTTTCTT
>NW_026590062.1:27849598-27904598 GCF_907164565.1 Psammomys obesus
TTTCTTTTCTTTTCTTTTCTTTTCTTTTCTTTTCTTTTCTTTTCTTTCCTTCCTTCCTTCCCTTTTTCCTTTCTTCTTCCCTCCCTCCTTTCCTTTCATTCTTTCTTCCTCCCTCCCTCTCATCCCTCCTTCCATCTCTTCCTTTCCTACTCTCACTCTGGCTCTTTCTCTTTCTCATTTTGTTTTGGAAAAACTTGCCTTATGATAGGTTTAGCACATTTATGAATGTGAGGACCCTGCAAAGATGGTTCAGTGGTTAAAATCACGGGTTGTTCTTCCGGGGACCTAGGTTCAGTTCCCAGCACCCACACAGCAGCTCACTGTAACTCCAACTCTAGGGAATCTTATGCCTCTTGTGGCTTCTGTGGGTACTGCACACAGACATTGGTGCATACAAAATACCAGACACATAAAATAAAATTAACCTTCTTAAAATGAAAGCTGCAAGATGATGGTGTTATAACTAACCATCAAACCAAACCAATCAGGTGAATAGCCAGTGTTCATTCAGATACAGATTTAAATATCAACAACCAAAAACTACACCTTCAAAATCAAAAGGCAAATAAAAATTGGGCAATATGTACGGCCCCCCTCTACCGAGCTGAGGCTTAAGATCAATAGTACAGAAAGAGCATTAACGAGTCAACACAGAAGTGCAAAATTCCTAGTAAAGAAAATGAAAAATAAACCTGGACAGAAAATTCATAAACGACAGAAATATAGGAGAAAAGTTTACCTTCACTAGGATATTTGTTCAAATCAAACCAGATATTCATATTGTTTGCTTAAATTTGCACATGATTTTGTGAAAAGTTCTAGGTAACAGACCAACACAATACTGGAGGGAAAGCAAAGTTATCATCATCTTTCTAAATACTAATGTGTGTTAAAAGTCTTAGAAGTGATTGTTCCCGCCCTAATGATTGATGCACTAAATATCAAAGATGTTTGCATAGTGTGCATGCAAAGAAGCTCACTACATCTTCATCATCACTATCATGAGTGTGCCATGATGCTTAGCTTTATAATATTGTTTATAACAATAATCTAAGTACACCCAACCATTCAACCGCAGAATGGAATGATTGATTCCATTAATACAGCCCACTATATCTGAATAATTAAATATTACACAGCAATTACAAGTTTTTATGTGTGTGCATGTGGGGGCTGTACATGAGTGTGTTTGTTCACATGTGTGAGAATGTACAGGTGCATGTGGAAACCAGAGGCCATCCTCTGCTGTCATTCCTCTAAGAGACATCCATCTTGTTTGTTGTGGCAGGGCCTCTCAATGGTACCTGGAGCCTCCAGTTCTATCAGGCTGGGGTCTTAGGGCCTCAGCTTGGGGATGGCAAGTACAAGCCTGAACTCAGCAAACACTCTCCTTTCTAGCCGCTTCAACTGCCTGCCACCTTTTTTAAAACATGGTTTTGTTGTTATTGTTGTTGTTGCTGTAAGATATTGCCATGTATTCCATACTCCCTAGGAACTCAGGATCCTTCTGCTTTTTCCTGGGATTACAGGTGTGTGCCATGATGCTTAGCTTTATAATATTGTTTATAACAATAATCTAAGTACACCCAACCATTCAACAGCAGAATGGAATGATTGATTCCATTAATACAGCCCACTATATCTGAATAATTAAATATTACACAGCAATTAAAAGTATTACAGACAGATATCTAATGAGCCAACAGAATTTCATGCTACATATTTATGTAGCTAAAATTAAATTACAAGAACTGTGGTACACACACTAATAGCTCATGTATGCAGATTAAAAGCTATTCATAGGCCCACCTCCAATCTCTACACAAATGTTATTGATGCCATGTTTCTGCGGGTATTTTTTTCTATGTTGATGTTAAGAGTCATCAAAGTAGTGTTTCTTAACTGTTTCTCATTTATAAATTGCTATATACCTGCATATATATATATATATATATATATATATATATATATATATATATATGCATTATGTCTATGATTATAACCCTCAAACATACATTTTAAGCCGACTGGTAATTTTCATTTCACAGTTTTCTTCAGTCACTACATTTCCTATTATGAGTAAGCTTTTTATAATGAGGAAAATCTCTAGTAAATATTACTTCGATTTTCATTGCTTTTTTGTTTGTTTGGTACTAGGGACAAACTGAGGGCTTTGTGTATGGTAGGCAAGCAAGCGTCCTAGCCCACTAAAATTCATATTATTAGGCAGGGTTTCACTAAGTTGCTTCAGCTGCTTCTGAACTCATTATTTGGCTCAGGCTAGCTTATAACTTCAGGTCCTCCTTCCTCAGGATCCCATGTCACTGAGATTATAGCCCAGTACCACTATATTCAGCATTAACTCCAAACATGACATGAAGATAGAGGATACATAGATAAGGCTCAGCATCTGGGATAGGGCTCTGTACGACTTACTGGCCCCTAAGTAACTCTGCCTGGAATTGTTTTTCAGTCCCGGGTGCCAAACTCAAAGGAGGCATCAACTTGCAAGGGTGCACCCCCCAACATGAGGACAATCAGGAAACCCAAGAGGCTCCAAGTAGCGACTGGGATGGACAAGAATTCATACGCACAAGCAGAGAAGGTTGGTAGCACCAAAGAACCAAGACTCTGGGGTTCCAGCAAGCAAGACCGAGAGTAGAATCATGCATATGGGAGATGTCTCAAATCACTGTTTTCCAGTGATAAAAATAGAGGAATTGTTCACCAAGGCTGGATCCAACTCCTGTGCCTATAAATTTGTGATCAGAGACAAGACATGGAAAATGGTTGGTGTACATTTCTACATAGAGACTTCTATTACTCTGTTCAGTTATGGTTAGTGCCAATAGTAGCTTCTCCCTCTATAACCACAGCTTGCAAGGGAAGCTGAGAATCAGTTCCACCTTGCCAGAGGGTCCCAAGGAGTTCATCTGGGAAGAAAAGGGAAGCAGATTTTGATTTTCACCATTCCCCATGACACTAATCTTTGATGTTAGCCTTGTCTTCCATCTGGGACTCGGAAGTTTTAATATTTCCTCACTAGAACACCTTATACACAAAAAACACATCTCAACACAATGACTTCTTATGAACCATTGAGCCATATCAGAGCTACAGCTTTATAGATGGAAGACCCCATCATGATCTTAATACTCAGAGTCCCAGTCCAAGAAAAACCTTCAGTGTTCTAGCTCCTGACCCTCTGTCCCCATAACACAGAAGATAACAAATATCCAGGGAGGTAAAATAGTTTGCCTGAAACCTCACTTAATGATAAAGCTATATTTCAAACCTTTGAGTGTCCATTTTAGTGCATCCTCAACTATGCAGGACTGTCTATGAGTCTGAATAACACTTAGCTGTGGTTCAGAAATGGGAAGTTACCCCTTGCCACACCTTTAGCTAAACATTTGAATACTGAGTTGTAATCCAATCACTCTAATGACCAACTTAGGTATGTTTTCAGTATTTCTGCTTTTCACTCTGCTCCCTGATTTTCCTGCAACCCCTAGAATAAACACCTCTTGAAGCTTCGTGTGACCTTTAAGAAGCTTAGGAAAACACTGGGTGGAGCAAAGTTGAAATTTACCAGCTAGATAGGTATGTCCCTCATAGCTAAAGTGCTCATTGACTTACAAAAAGAAATCTAGTTAGTCACCTCTTTGTTCAGTTCTTTGCAAGTCTCTAGGAAACAAAGGTGACTATGGCATGGTCCTCTGTTATGAGCAGTAATTATAACACTGAGAAGCAGTAACCAGGTAACACAGAGTCACGAATTAAGCTGGCATGATGATGCTACTTTAACGAGTGTCCTGTGTTTGACACACGTGGTCTCCAGCTTGTGGCACTACTTGGGAAAGTTGTGAGAGGCATAGGGGATAGAGACCTGGTAGAGGAAGTATGTCACCGAGAGCTTGGCCCCACTTACAGTTCACACTCTGCTTCCTGCCTCCCTATGCAATAGTGGTCCATACACTAGTGACACCATGCCTTCCCCCACCACGGTGGACTGTATCTCTTTGGAGACATAATCCAGAATAAGCCCTTTCTCCCTTAAGTTGGTTTGCTTAGGCATTTTTTTAACAGCAACATATAAATTAACTGAAAGGGTGAGGCTAGCCATGGCTTGATATGCTCTTCAGCAGCAGCTCAACTCCAGTGAAGTCAGGTTTTTCTGTATCTCCTTACATTCATCCACCCCTGGCTGAGGGAACACAGAAAAAAGATACTGGATCCTGAAACATATGAGATGTTTAGCCTGAAAATCTTGTCTTGTAGCAAAGTGTTGCAAGTACCCACTCCATCACGGCAGAAACTCACGTCTTACATGTGAAGACACACAGGCCTCACAAGTTAGGGAGTCTGCTGCAGTGCAGTTCACCCCTTGCGGAAGAATGAACAAGCTGGGCTGGATGCAAAGAGACAGCAGGCAGGAAAGCAGGTTGCTAAGCAATATAGACAAGATCAGTTTTGGAAACTGAAAGGCAAGAACAAAAGGGCTGTAAAGAGCTTCCTTTATTGGTCCACCCCTCCTCTGCATGCACTGAAGTTATCACGTCTAGTCAGGCCTTCAAGATAGAGATCTTCCATAGATGAACAATACTCTCTGTGTCCTGTCCCTATCCTTCTCCTGGTCTGAGATATGCTCCCTGGTCTAAGAGAACCTTAGAGCCCACCAGTGACAACATTTGGGCCTGAGCCTTGCCTGTGTCCCTAAAAATTATTTTGATTCACGGTTTGAGATTTTACAAAACCACACAGCCCGCATGAAGCCTGTGGCTTCAGGATCTTGTTTGTTTTTAAGAGTCTGGAGAGTGAGTTTGTGTGGTGGGTCCTATAAATGGAGGTTTTCTTTGCTGGGGAGATGTGAGGGAACGGACACGGTGAGCCGCAGCCGCGGTATGCTTGCACGTCGCCCTGGGGTGGAAGGCACTGCTGGTTGGGGAGGCTCCCATGGCCATTGGGCAAACACAAGCTGGGCCAAGAACACAGAGCTTCAACCTCATGAACTGTTTGCCTGAAAGATAACAGTGTCTCTCCATACAAGCCTTTCACCACCCTACAGAAAGAGAATTTTTTTTTTAATTCAACAGATGGTGTCTACTCATTGCAAACCAACCAGAAAAAAAGACATTGCTATGGCTGGGCCTCAAGGTCCTACCTAGGATCCAAGAGGGACCCTAACCAAATACTTTGTCCAAACACCAAAGCTCCCCATAGGTCAGGTACCTCGGAATGGAACCAACCCAGGAAAATCAGCAAAAATATGCCAGATATTGACTCTGTGAGGTCTCAGGAGGCTGAAAAGGGGAAAACATGTTTTCAGCTCCAGACTCCAAGATGGCTCTCTCTGGAGTGAAGGAGAGAGGACTTTGGGACATACAGAGCCACCCAATTCTCTCTCCAAAACAACTCCAGCTCTGTGCCTCTCAAAACCTCCCAAAGAACAAGTTAGTGAGGTGAGCTTCGTATTTCACACCATGTGTATAATTGATCCTTCACAGCACTGTGAAGATCAGCATGTGACTATATGAACTTAGGGTTCACCTAGGGCTACTGTGCTTCTTATCTCCTCTGACTCTTGTGGTAAGGGAGGCAACAGCACAGCAAGGTGGTTTTCATAGAAACATAAATTTCTTGTAGAGCATCCCTTATCAATTCAATAAAGCAAAATGAATGTAAGCTTCTGATACGCATAGGAAGAGCATGAAATCTGGGCGGGCATGACCCTGCTTTCAAGTTCTCATGTGGCATAAGGTCTTAGGAATGCAACATGTCAAGATTAAGGTTTAATCTATGACGACAGCAAGAAGGTGCCCAAGATGGGCACTTTGAAGATCTTCTCTGTGAGCTCCCAGGAGATAGAGAACATGGAAACAAACTCAGAAAATTATAATCTGTCCATAGAAGTATTTATCTTCAAACCAAAATAGCATATTTTCTTTTAAAAGAGAAAAGTTAATTATATCAGAGGAGCAAGTAGCCAATCCCCCCGTCCCCCATACAGATATGTGTTATTAGTCATTGGGAGATGGCAGCCTACAAGGAACTCTCCTTAAAGAACCATCTAGAATCTGATTTGCCTTGGTCATAGCCTCACCGTGATGCTTAAATACTTCTATACCCTGTACCCTTCTAGCTCCAGGCTTCATTTTTCACACCTCGTCACAGGGCAGCAACATTACTTTAAGGGAGGTCTCTTAAATAAGCAACATTCCAAGGTTAATAACGAAAGGAAACATCACAATCCAAAGTTTCACTGTTGATTCAATTGTTCCATCATTAAATAACACGCTCAAATATACACAGCCCCAAATGTAGGGGTTAGAGGTCAGAGTGTGCACCAAGTCTTCAAGTATGAAATCAACTAATAAGATGACCTGGGGAAAATCGGAAATTGTGGATTATGAAATTCATTCTCTCGCACTTTCATCTATCATAGCAACTCAAGTTATGACATGACAGGGAAAGTGACACACTTCTCAGAAGGCAAAAGACGAGTATTTGATGAATTGACCATTGGTGGAGAACTGATGGGCATTGGGTATGCATAATGGCCAAGCTGACTTTTCATGCTGATTGCTGCCAAGATAAGAAAGCTTAATGAATGGACCCTCAGGATGCCCTGCACATAGGCAGCTTTCATTTGACTGGGTTTTAATAAAATTAACTCTCCAGAAAGAGAAGCTGAAAGAAGGAAGAAGATGGTGATAGGGACTGATCAGAAAGGCTGAAGATGGCATGGACATGGAACAGATATTAGCTGCTGGTTTTCCATTTGTTAAGTCAGTCAAATAAGTGGAAGGACAAGGTTGGATTTCATTACATCTATAACTCATTAAAATGGTGTATGTGGCCTGCATTCAATAAAGACACTTGGGATCCTGAGATGAAATGGCCTGGCTACGTAGAAAGGTGCCCTAATAAACAACAAAAGGGTCTTTCATGAGTCTCTTATTTTTCCTTCTCAGATTATTTACTGAACATCCCCTTTCCAGGTCCCCAGTGAATGAAAAGAGTTTTCCCAGCCATGAAGTTTACAGAACAGTAAGTTCTCCTGAGCTGGGTTTCTCTAGCAAAATATAGAAGTTTCTTATGGTCTCCGGGCTTCCCCCATGCCAGGTGCTCTCTGCCAAGCAACTATGCCCACATATCCTTGCACAGTGGGCCCCAAGGCACCTCACTGCCTATTTCTGTGTTTATCCCCTGCTTTTGGTCCCCTAGCACATGTTTATTGGGCTTCACTTAATAGATGACAAAATATTTTCCACCTATATCACACAGTGCAGTAAAAGTATAGCAGTGTCAAAAGCAGCAACCAGATGGACAGAACGATAATAGAGGAGAACCTTAGTTTAAGCTGAGGACAAATCCTAGATCTGGCTGTGGACCTTGACTTCCTCTATAAGTAAGACCTTGAGTCATAGTAGGTGACTGTTTTATCTTTTAACAGTTGCCACTTGAAGCCCTCCGTGTATCTGGCACTTCAAGTACAAAGATGGTGTCTAAGTTAGAGTTTGTTGCTGTGAAGAGACACCATGGCAACTCTTATAAGGAAAACATTTAATTGGGGTGGCTTACAGTTCAGAGGTTCAGTCCATTATTGTCATGGCAGGAAACATGATGATGTGTAAGCAGACATGATGCTGGGATAGTTGCTGAGAGTTCTACATCTTGATGAACAGGCAGCAGGAGACTGTGAGCCACACTGGGCACAGCTTGAGTAGAGGAGACCTCAAAGCCCGCCCCTACGCTGACATACTACCTCCAGTAAGGCCATTCCTACTCCAACAAGGCTACACCTCCTAATAGTGCCACTTTCTACAGGCACTACATGTGAGTCTACATACGTGTCTACATATGCTTCTACATATGAGTCTACATATGCGTCTATGGGGCCATTCTTTTTCAAAGCACCGCAGGTGGCTGAGATACTACTTTGTCCCCAAGGGTCTCATAATCTCATGAAACCATGGTATGAACACACACATAGTAACTCAGAAACATGAGTTCTGTTGCTACCTTCAAATGACTTTTTAAAAATCTTTAGAGACCCTTCTAACATCCAGATACCTTCAGATTTGTGTTCTAACCTCTAATTCTTCTCTGACATTGAAGATAAAGTACAGAAATAAAAAGAAGTTTGGTTACCTAAGTACAAAGGCCCACCTTCTATGTTAACATTCTTGTCCCCAGTGTGAGAACAAGGCAGAGTTAACACCAAATCAACACCAAAACACTTCTTCCCCTACCTCCTGCTTTTGTAAGGGCAACCCCCCCCCCATTGTAATAGCAAAGCCACTCATTACTAAACAGCTCAGCAAGGTTTGTACTGTTGGAGAATATAAAGTTTTATGAGCAAGCCGCTCCTCCTCTCTCTGGATTTAACTGAGAAAGTGAGTGAGGGAGAAAGCCTGGCTCAGGAGTTCAGGGTGAATTATAGACTGCCGCTCAAGATTCACAGCTCTTCATGGTAGGAGGTTAATATTCTCACATGTCATTAGGTCTGCTGGCTCTCCTGACGGTTCATTGAAGCAGGCAGCAAATTATTTCCTCATGCTGCCGAGGACAGCACACTTCAAAGCAAGGGAACTCGGGTCAGGACAGGCCTTCGGGGGGATTAATGACTTCAGATCACCACGGTTGTCTGCAGGTAAGAATGGGCCTGAAGCTTTTGACAAAGCTAACTTTTTGATCAGTCTTGACCCACCTTTCAAGTCAGACCTCCAGATTTTATTCCTATCACCTTCTAAGGACCTGCCAAGACCCGCAGGAAGGCTGAGGAACCTGTCTGGTCATTTTACCTCGCTTGAAATGCCTCCACTTCCTCAGTGACAATATTCATCCCACCCCTAGTTCAAGGTGGAGCTTAAACTTATTCCTTGGAGGAGACTTAGCTTCTCCTGAACTGGCCCACGTTGTCTCTAGATTAAACTTCTATTTGTATGTGCCTGCTACCACTGCCCAAGGCTTGCTCGGTTTTCCTGTTGTCCCAGGCATTTGATGCCTACTTGTCTTACGATGACTAACACAGTAGCTTGTAAGTCTAGTGATGTAGGGGAAGGAAACAACCTGTGTGTCACAGACGCAGATCCAATTCCAAACCTGTTGCCACCCCAGCAGGACAGATTTGTTAATGAAAGTAGCCTGAAAACCACCACTTACAAAGATCACAGTAGCTCAAGGAAGGGTGCTGAGCATGTGATACTCCTGGGAAGTCAGAGAAAAAGCAAGGACCATCTTACCGAGGCCTAGGATTGTTAAATGGGTATGTTTAGTGTAACCTCCACCATGGTCTGGATTCTGGTCTTGTCTGTTCTAGACAAAGCACTTGCCATGAACATATGAAGACTGGAGTTTGGACATGAATCCACATAAATTCTGGGTGGATATGGCAGGCCACCTGAAATCTCAGTATTCCAGATTGACACAGGGGGCTTAGGGCAAGCAGGCTAACTAGACTAACCAAGCTGGTGAGGTCTGAGTTCAGCCAGAGATCCAGCCTCAGTAAATAAAACAGAGAGTGACTGGAGAAGACAGAAAATGTCAGCTTCTGGCTTCCATACAGGAACGCACGCACATGCACACATACACACATCACATACAAGCAAAAAAGAAAAAATGTTCTATTTTATATCCCGTAGGCTGCTTTGGGAAAGGCCAGAAAACAAAGTCGTTAGTCCAATGACAAGTGTCGTTCTATAACATAAAGAGTACGGCCTTTCTGGAGACGGGATGGATCACTGTGCCAAATCACAGTGGATTCTTCTATGCCATAGGAAGTATCAAACACATGCCTAAGACAACTAAGTCATTATTGTCTAATGAGAACAATCAGAACTCAACTATAATAAGTGCCGATAGGAACCCTGTGAGGCCTGCCTGCTAGCCATGAAGAACTTCTAGGCAAGGGAAGGGTAGACTTGGTAGCATTAAAATGTGAACGAGATGTCTATCTTAACAAATAAGACAGTCCAGAGTGGAGAGGGGTGCATGGACTAGAGAATCCACACTGTACTTCCTGACATCTCCATTAGTGTTGTATTGTCACAGACAGTGTCAAGATGATTATGTAATTTGTTGTATGAACTGGAACAGCTTCCAGGGCAAAGGGGACATTATTACCTATTATGCCAGGAAAGCAGTCATTAACCCAAACTGCACTGGACAAAATGGGATGAAATTTAACCTACTTATTATCCCCAAACTGCAATCTTGAATAATATGGTTATGACAAGTGATCAATTAAAACCCTCAGAATCTGCAGCATGAGGTATAGAAGTTACTTTTTACCCTGTCTTTATCCCAAGATATGTTGCTTCTATACCTTGCATAGTTCCCCCAAATCTCTTTAACTGCCAAGTAATTACCACAACATCCCCTTCCTAGAATGTGGTGTTTGAGAGATACATAACACCCCAACCTCAAAGATGTCACTAAGAGTTATCTGCGCAAATGAGGTCAGTAGTGCTAAGTGGGGATAGTATGTGGAAAATGAAGATATTTGGGGTACCATGACATTCATTCATTGAACACATGTAAAGAACACTGCTAAACATAAGATACAAGTGTCCACATTAAAGAATGATATAATCCAGACTACCATCTGTGTCAAGGCTGAGAAGCTCTGCCATAGCAGCTTCTGTTCCTCTGCTGTGGGGTGAGCACTCTCTTTAACTCTTGACGCCCATCTTAGTGAGCTCTCCTCCACCACTGCTGAGGTACAAGCCATCCTCTAGGCCCAGGCTGGGATGTGGAAAGGCATCTTCTCAGGCACAGAAAAGAAAGCACAGCTGTCAGCCTTCACGATGAAGGAGAAAGACCTTCCTTGGTTTGATAGGAGCAGGCAAGATTGACTGACTGTGTGAGTTTTCCTCAACATTAGTGGGAAAGACAGGAGCAGCAAACATACCGGGCAGGTTGAAGCTGCAGCTTTCACTAGCTCTCAGAGGCCCTAACCTCAAAAAACATATCCTAAGGGCAAGGACAGCCCCAAACCTTAACAGAATGAGCTTGTCCTGAGCTTAAGATGAGCCCCTTCTAAACCTAGTGGGTCTGCTCCAACACTCTCCATTATCTCTCCTGATGGGCTTGGTCCTTCATGCATAGGGAAACAGGAACCAGGCTGCAAGCAAGCAAGATGACACTTATCCATATACATACTGTTAGGAGAATGGGGAACCCTGCTGTTAACTATGATGAAGGAAGAGTGAGAAGATGAAATGGAAAGGGATCAATTGAGAACCAATGAGAAAAATGAGGTTAAGGGGTCTTAAATCTAGGCCCCAAATACCTCCTATATTAGTCCTCGACTACTGTTACAGATATCCATGAGCTGGATAGCTTATAAACAAAAATGTTTCTGGGTTCTGGAGCCAGAAATCTGAAATAACCACATTGGGAAGGCTGTGCCCTCTGAGGGCACTGGGAGACTCTGTCCTGGTTCTCTCCTACTGGCTTCTGCTACCATGCAGCACAGAAAAATGCAAATGGGGTTTGGCAAACACATGGTGCTTACTGTATGCAAAGGTATAACTGCATATATGACATTCAGTTTATAAGGCTAGCCATAATACCGAATCACAGACCTATCCTATTCCATTAGGACATCATATTAACAGATTATCTCTAAAACAAACAAACGAAAAAACTTATTTCTAAACATGCTCACACTGAGGTACTGAGATACAGGGCTTCACCAAATGAAACTGGGAGTGGTAAAAAATTTACCCCATGTTCACTTCCTAAGTTACCACTCTTCCTGTTAGGAGCATGTAAGGGAATTTCACATGAACCCAGGCATCCAGGACCGAGACTCATGAGCCACTGTAGCATGGCCAAATCCAATATCCCAAAGCTATGCTCACTTACAGCCTTCTCCTTAGGCTTGACTTTCTATGCTCAGCTTAAGACAACCATGATGGGGAATATAAAAAGGTAACAAACTCTCTAACTCTATTTCAGAACATACTCTCATATAGCACATTTCTTAAAGGTTATTCTTGTGTGCTGTGGGGTAATGTTATGAACATTTATCACCCCCAGCACTCACATTAAAGCCAGGCTTAGTGAGACACACGTGTAACCCAAATCCTAGACAGAAATAGACAGAAAGATCTGGGGAGCTTGCTGGCCAGCCAGCCTAGCCACCTGGAAAGCTCCAGGTTGAATGAGAGAATTTGTCTCAAAAACATAAGGTGGAGGACTGGCAAGACAATGCAGTAGAAACATCCACAGTATATAAACATGTAGAACTCAATTCCTGAAACTGTCCCCTCACACACACACACACACACACACACACACACACACCACAAAATGCACAGTTGCACACATACCCATAAAGAAATATATTAAAGTTCACACACACATCCACATTCATTCTCTGAAACACAGCCATGAACTTAAATAAATAACTCCCAGCATGGAATTGATGTTCAATAAAGGTTTCTTTCTTGTTCCCCTCTCAGACCTAAAGACAAAGTTGCAAAACTAGATATTACCGAAGGAGACCAGAGGATGTATTCAACAAATTCTGACTCTCAGTAATACTTGGAGGATATTGGGAAAATACAGGTAAATTCAGTCTAGGACATGGGCAATACTAAACAACACAGAAATCACCTTCCAAAGTAAGTAAACCAATGCTGACAGATAAACAAACCAAAAAAGAAAGGAAAAGGCAATACAGGTTAGAGCAGCGCTTCTCTAACTATGGGTCACAACCTTGTTGGGGTCAAATGACCCTTTCACAGCAATTGCATACCAAATATCTTGCATATCAGACATTTTCATTACAACTTATAACAGTAGCAAAACTACAACTATGAAGTAGCAATGAAATAATTTTACGGTTGGGGCACTCACCACAGCCTGATGAACTGTATTAAAGGTTCGCAGCATTAGGAAGGTTAAGAACCACTGAGTTAGAGTTAGAGAATACTGATCAGTATTGCTTGCATCAGGAGCCATCAAGACATCATAGCCACGAGTCTGAAATGAGCATCTTCAAAGGAAGAGGGTTACACATATTCAGAGAACGCTTCTACTGAGCTTGTTTTTATACGAAGGATTAGATAACCACTGCATTCCAATTGTTTATAATTCCCATGGAGAGACAAGATATTGACGTATGGAAATTAAACAATATGAGATTCAAGGAGTAATTCAAGGTAACAATGGAACCGTCACAAAGCAATATATGCTTATATGTCACATAAACAGTATAGAAAATAAGTGGAACAAGAACTCTGAGGGAGTGACTGCTGTAGACTGAAAGTCTAGGAATGGTGCTTTCAGAAAAGCAGGCTGAGACTTTGAAATGATCAAAGTGTCCTCATATCACCTAAGCAGATAGGACTTGTTGGCAGTAGAACTTTTAGAAAGACCCCATGCTAAAAGTAATTAATATAATTTCATAATTAAAGACAACTGGAAAATGTGCTTAAGTGGATGCCTGGCTCTTGCACAATACCAGAATAATGGGGTGTTATAACTGAGAGGCAGCGGTATGGCAGAAAGCTTCCTAGCTGACTTCAAAGACCCCTTTCTCTTGGTATTCATGTCCTTGGATACCCAAATGGGGGACGTACCCTAAGAACTGCCTGCTGAAGAATAATGCAAAGGTGATGTGGGGCGCCTGTAAGATAAGGTTACAAAAGTCTAGACTTTTGCTTTCTGAATTCTTCACACCCCCCATCTTCAGCTAGGATAGCCTTGAACTCATTATGATTCTTCTCCCTGTGGCTCCCCTGTATAAGGGCAGCAGACACGTCTCTCTTATTCTAGCTCTCTACCATGTCTAGAGTAGAGATGCCTTGTGGTCAGGCTCATGGTGGAGAAGAACTGATGGAGGCCTCAAACTGGGGTCCAGAAAAACAAAGACATTATCTACTATGGTTCGGGAAACTAAATGCTCCCAGCACTCCTGTGGGCATGCTTGGAAATGGATCCTTTAAGATGGCAGGTCTCTGTGGAACTCTCACTGGGAGACTACCAGAGGGTGGAATGGGGAGCAGAGCTGCACCCAAGTCTCAGTCTGCAGAGGCTGTAGATTATGCATTTGTCATTGGAAGCTGTTCAATTTGAAATCGAGTTCATACTCTATAATATGTAGTTACCTATTATACATATTATTACATGTTATATTGAATTAGTTAATTCAAATACATCTCTTCCTCTACCCTGCCAACTAAGCCCCTCCATGTGCATGGTAAGTAGATAGATGGATTGGGAACTTTAGCTGAAGTCAAGAGATAACAGAGGGTCACAAAACATTAACACATCAGCAGGGGTTGGCTTCGTGTTTGTGACTGGAGACAATTTATGTGCACATCTCTGATGAAACACAAGTGAAACATCAGGATATCTGGACACCAACCCTTCCTCAGTAGTGCTTAGGAATAGATATGTCAAATTACCAGTAGTCTAGCCTTCTCTAACAGAATGGGACTACTTGAACCATGTCTAACAAAACAAAACAAAACAAAAACAAAATAGACAAAAAATCCACCCAAGGGTTCTACAGAAGACTAGACCACACTCATTATCCACAGCCAGGAGTTCTTAATTTTGCCTATCAGGATTCCTTTTAGGTTTTTCCTGTAGCCCCCTGAAAGCTTAGGCTAAGGGGGAAAGCCTTACCAGGATGTACAAAGAGGCTCCATGACTTGCGATCAGGTCCTTCAGTGCCAGCAGCACCATGCTGGAGAAGCAGCAACTTTCACAATGAGCTGCAACTTAATGTATTGAGTCTCTGGACAAATCTACATTCTGCGGGGACACTGTCCTTTCAGTATACACATGCATGTGCAAATTTAGGATGAAGCTCTCAGAAGCAGATCCTGAAATGATGAGGTTAGAGTAAGTCGTTTATTTGAAAAGGGCTCACATGGAGCACCCGAGAGAAGAAATGGACCAAAGTAAGCAAAGGGAGCATGCACTATGAGGTGGGCAATTGGCCACCACTCAAGCCCTCTCGGTCAGAGAACAGCAGACTGCTTATATAAAAGAGGAGATGGTAAGCACAGAAGTATTTGTGGGCCAAAAGATTTCCATCAGTAACACTCCACTCCTGTGACAGTAGCCACAAACAGCAGCCACTTCCTCCTGCCTGAGAACTGAGAAGGTCTCAGTGGCCAGAAAGAGTTGTAACTACACGTACCTGTAGCTTTCAGTTTGGTGTGCAGAGGGACAAGTGAGGAACAAGGGCAGATTGGGGAGTACCAACATCCTGCCAAGGGACTCCACCCCCAGTCTGACCCACCCTTCCAAGAAGAGGGAGAGAGTGAAGAAAGAATGTAAGAGGAGCCAAAGCCACAGCCTTCCATGATGAGTGGAATGCTCTCCAAGCACCACTCTCTCCCCGTCACCCCCCTTCCCTGTCCTAAGGAACCCCACCAGGATTCCAACAGGGACAATTTTGCAGTAACATAGTTTACCTGTTAGCCTAGCTAAGACTAAACTAACAATTCAACCACCCCCTTGTTAGGGCATGCAGAGACTCCTTCATCCTGAAGGAATCCTTGCCTGAGGTGTGTGTGGGGGGTGGGGGGAGCTGCTGAAGTTGTTGATGATGATTTGAAACTCAAGATTGAAGTATCATTTTTTTCTGGATGAAGAGAAGGACAAGACAACAAATAAAAGAATGGTCTGAGCAGTCCACAGCCCCAGCTCACTGCATCTGCAGTGGAGGGGAGAATCTATCCTTCCTCTCTCCTCTACAAGAGGCTCAAGTTGAAGACAGAAAAAATTAAATGAAGTTAAATCATCTTATTATGTAATTGGGACTAGGCCTCAGGCTTCAGCAGTCAAGATGGGATTAAGGGCAGAGCCACCTGGGCTGCCATTCTCCAGGGTCCCATTACTACCCCCCTCATCCCCTTTTATAGCCAACAGATTAAAATGCGAGCCTAGCAATCTTTGATCTTTCACTTGCTGACACAAATCCTTTCAAGCTTCCAACATTTTCTGCTGAGGTAATTAGTAGTAATTAAAAGGTTTCCAACAGTCTTTGCTCCTTGTTTCCCCACCGTGTGTCTTTCTTTTCTCCCCCCTTCCCCAAAAGAAATTGCTTTTACAAGTGCCTTCCATCTCCAAAATGCAGGCATCCCTCCCTTTCTTCTTTATCTGACTTGGACAGATCAAGTAGATTAGTGATTCCATTATTCAGAATACAAAGCCAGACAACAGGGTTTTACTATCGCACCTGACCTGGTGAGAGTGCAGGGGGCTTTGGTTCAGGAACAAGTGCCCTGGCTTGTCGGCTTATATGAAAAGACAGTCCAATTATGCAGAAAAAGCCTCTGGGTGACACCTTCTGCTGCGGAAAGACACCATTTAAAGAAGTAGCTGGCTCCAGGGTCCTTGGCTTGCACACATTTGCACAACAGGAGCACACACCAGTATATGTTGCTGTGGTTTGCATATGAAATGTCCCCCACAAGCTCTCACAGTTAAGCACTTGGTCCCCAGCTGATTGTGTTGCTCCAGAGATAACAGGGCCTAACTAGGCACAGGCAGCTAGAGAGCTAGGCCTTGAGGGCTACAGACTCCCTCCCAGGGGGCGCTGCAGCCCTGTTTCTTGACTGATGAAGTTGTGTGACCAGGTACCTAATGAATGCTCCTGCCACCAAGGATGGAAAGCCTTCTTACCCTACGCCTTCCCTGCCATGGTGGACGGTGGCCCCTGAGCCATGAACCAAAACAGACCTTTCCAGCTTTCAGTTGTCTGTCAACTGTCCTGTCACACCAAGAAGAAAAGGAACTAATACACCCATTGATTTGTACACATGGCTTCTCGATCCAAAGTGCAAAGTCTCACAAACACCTTCCTGTTCCCCTCTCATGCTCACCTTCTGTTTGAAGTTATAGCACAGGGGTAAACTAAAGGTACCAGAAAAGAGAAGAAGGAGGAGAAGAAACCACACTATCAAACATTTACAGACACATAAATACCACACATACACACACACACACACACACACACACACACTGAGCCACAGGTGCAAATTCACAACCAGGTGAATAGTCGCTGCTATCTTTTATTGGCTCCTTGCCATTGAGTAGGGCACAGAAGTTCCTATGTGATAGAAATCCATGTTCAGAGGCCCTGGGCCCAGAAATTAGTTACTTCACAGCCAAATGGGCTTTGATGAGGCTCCCATGATTAGTGTAGGGTGCCACTAAAAACATATATCCATGCTACAATCCCAACCTTCTAAGTAAAAATAATTAAATAAATAAATAAATAAATAGAAAGCCAACACTGAAAAGTAATGGATTTAATGATCTAGAAAATCTAGACTCTGGAAACTCCAAGGGAGATCATATTAAATTAGACCAGTACAAACAAGCCAAACTACATTCATCCTCTTGTGGTTACAGATTTTATCTACTAAACCAGGTTTTCAGGGCTAGTCTGTTTTCAATGAATAGAATTTTTGAATGTCAAGCCCCAGGATTCCTAGCTGGAGGATAATCTACCCCAGGATAGCCGGGGCTAGACATCCACAGTCTCTGCAGAGGGGCTGACATGCAGGTTAGTCTTCTTCCTGCTCCGTGGCACGCTGTTGACAAACAGCCAGGTGGAGGTAGCGATCAGGATTTAGTTTTGTTGTCTGCTTTATGAGAGAGTGAGGAGGCAAGAGATGCAGCATGAAGGGAGTAAAGAACATACAAAGCTAAGGAGTGGGCACTGCCTATTCGGAAAAACAGATAGACACTGAAATACTCCAGAAATTCTGCTGGGCCTGGCATGGCTTAAGGTGCCTTCCTAGAGCAAAGATGACAAGACATCATTTTAATGTTTTCTCCTTCATAAAATAATAACAATGACTTCACTGGCTTGCCTCTAGAATGCATGGTAAAGGAGCCTTGGTTTCTTCAGTCTTTCTGTCTAGTGGACTTTTTCCAGGCCTGCAGTGTGAGAAAGGTCTTCCACACTTGGAGGAGTGGAGTTGGCTTCTGGTTAGATCTGAGTAACTGTTAAGACATAATTACAATGGGAAGAATGGGGCAATTGGCAATTACTTTTGAAAATTTGAAAAATACCTTGATGGAGTCTCTTTGAGGACTGTATTTAGTTTTCATTAGATTCCTACCATGGGTGAGTTTGTGAGCGGATGAAGGGAGGTGATGCTCGCCATGAGACAACCATGCCTGATTGATGGCATAGCACTGATATCAGACTGGGGGGGGGGGGTGCCTGGAGAGAAGACAATCCAGCCAGGGCACAGTCTGACCAGGGTGACCCCAGAGAGACACACAGAAGAGCAGTCATACCCTCAGACCACCGAGAGGGTCCGTGGAGACATTAATGACATGCAAGAGAAGAGGTCTAGAAGGTAGGCTAGAGTCTCTGAAATCCACTGAGGGCCAAGAAACAGACACCCAGCATGACACCCAGCACTGCGCCACAGAGCAGTGCAGGGGAGGCGAGTCCATTGAAGCCACCCCTTCCTCCTTTGGGTTCTCCTGTACTTGTACCCTAATGTCACCCTTTTCTGCACTAATCCTTTCGGAAGAGGCTCATCCAAAGGTTGTTTTCTTGATTGTAAACGAAGAAGAGAGCGTGTCTAATGTAAGATGCAGTTTGTGTTTATTATTGTTTGTTGAGTAAGGGATGCCCCTTGGTTTGTGGAGGACACAGAATAACACAGGAGCAACCATGTACTAAGGAGGCAGGAAAGAAGCTGGTAAATGCCCACCTTAGGAGAGACAGGAACATTAACACTGGGATTGTCATATATGGGGAAATCCAGGCCTGGTGGTAAATGCTTGTAGTCCCACCACTTGAGAGGCAAGATAGGTGGGTCCCCAGAGCACACAGACCAGCCAGCCTAGCCTACTGTGTGAGCTCCAAATGCCATTCTGAAAAGACAAGATGGACAGGCGGCTCCTGCTGAATGACTTCCAGGCTTGACCTCTTGCCTCCTCAGGCATACGTGCACACATGTGCACTCACACACATGTAAGCATTACTATACCTACGCTTGCACACACAGGCAAACAAACTCTACAAACAGCGCAGCCCTCCTTGCATACACTTGGGACAGCCATCTCTTGCCCCAAGTCCAGGTATAATATTATTCGATAGAAATGGTTTTAGGTCCACTTTGACACCAGGTAGTCTCGGTGACCTTAGGTGAAGCCCCTAACCTACCTGAGACAGAAGGTTCATCAGAAAAACCTAAGGGAATTCACTAAAGAATTGCTAAATCTCTTCTACTTAAACGTCCCTAAGAATCTGTATTTTCTCTCCTAAATATTTAAATGTATTCTGTACTGGGAGAAATCTCATATAACTATGGCTAAGGAAGACATCGGTCATAATTAGTCTATTTTCAGAGTTCTCAAATGCCTAACAGACATGGTCTCATCCTCAAAGGCAAAAAAGTGAGGGAGGAATTCCCTGGCCCCAAGTCCTGTTGGTCAGTTTGTCCACTGTGGCCATGGCGGCAGGGACCACAGGAACCAGAGGAACATCTGCACACTTGCCCAGGTGTGATGCAGCCATCTGGACATGCCAGGCCTCTCTGTCCTGAGGTCCTCAATGCTAGGCAATGCCTCCTATTTACACATCACCTCAAAAGAGAGAAGCCAGCTTGGCTTTGAGGGCAAAGGTGTTTCTGTGTTCTATTAATTTATTTTCCTCAAAAATGAGTTTTTATGCTTCAAGGTCAACTGGAAAACTGTATACCAGGCAAAAAGCAGACGAAAAAAGGGGGGAGGGGGGTTAAACTGCTGTGGTTTAAAAGCTTAACCAGTAAAATCCCTCCAGCCCTCAGTCAACTGGAATGAGAACAACACTTTTCAGCTAGTTTATTCAGTCTGCAGAAGGGATTGCTAGACTGAGGGGGAATCCCTCCTCCACCCTATTTCCAAACTGCAATCCATTGCCCACTTCTAAGAAGCGTTTTGACAGAGCCTCTTGTGAAGCACCCTCAGGACATTAGCCACCCCAACACAAACACTCTTCAGCAATGAGTTCTTTCCCAGGGTGTTCTTTACCCGCTCTGTCTCCCCATCACCATCCCCGCATCCTCACATCCCGGAGGCAACGCTGCCCAAACCCATAAGCACAGAGGATTTCTAATGCCTGCCACTTGCTTAAAATTGATTTTCAGATGAGAGCTGGAGAGAGCCAAGTACCCCCATAGTTTAGAACACTCATCATGTCTGAAGATGAAGTCATTTGCTGCCATAAGCAGAACAAGGGTTAATGACCCAAAATCGAATAAATTACTGGATTCAGATCCATCATAAGCATCGGTTTAAGTCATCTGAGGAAGTGAATACGGACTCCAAAGACAGACTCTCCCTTTGCTTGTGACAATAAATCAGGGGCCGTGCAAAGTGTCTCCATAATAAATTAGTCTAGAGATTGCCTTAATTGTGCTTCTTGGAGATGTCTTCCCAGGTGGGGACTGAGGGACCAGGGAAGCTCTCCTCTCAGAACGTCACTTCATCTTCTCATCTGGGAAGAGGTGGAGGGGACACCCAGGGCAGGAGGCTTCAGCATCATATTAAATCCTCAAACAATTTATCCTAACAAAAGCCAGCAAGGGTAGAGGTGCTCCACAAGAATCAGATGAATAAGCAGGATCAATTATGGTCGGGTGGCCCCGCAGCCCTGCTCCATGACACACATCTCAAAGCAAATTTTGCCAGAATGAAGTTGACATGGCCAGACTGAGCACAGGAGGTTCTCTGAAAGGCTGTCTGCCTCCACTCCCAGGCCACCTCTGAGAGAGAAAGAGAAAACAGGAAAGGAGAGGAGGATGGGCAGCGAGGGCCAAGGCAAGGGAGACAAGGAGGCGGGTGAATGAAAAAATACGCATAATGGCCTGAGGTTTATTTTACAGAGAACAAAATGGCTCAATTTGAGCACTTTAGACTGTCGAAATTGGCTAGTGTGAGATACAGGGGCTCATCCAAGAGGGCTGTTACATCAGCTGCAGGAGACTGGAGGACCAGGGGGCAGAGAAAGAGAAAATAAATATATAAATACACACACACCCCCCCTCCAATGTCCTGCAAACTTTAAAAAGACAAGGGAACTTCTCAGACAGGTGATTGGCAGGAAGTGCTTACCCAGGCAGCTAAGCTCAGGAAGCTTGCATTTCCAATGTGTGGGGTTCCTTGGCCTCTGGCCTCTTGCTTTACATGAACACACACAAGTATACACATACACAAACACATATACATATACACACATGCATACAAATACATACACAAACACACACACATAAATGCACATACACACACTTACAAACACATACAAATAGTCTCATTATTTAAAGAAACATAGTTTATTATTTAGTAGGAACAGGGTTTTTTTTTTTTTTTTTGGTTGCTGTTAAGACCTGCTAATAATTCTGATTCCCCTTTCAAAAGCAATCCACCTCTCACTAAGAAAAAGTCAGAGCGACTGACTAATGGGAGTGATTCAAAGTACCTCAATTAAAATTCAGGTTCTGGCCTTTCGAGCAGTCTATTTAAAGATTTTTTTTCCTCGAGATTGGTTGTAGACAGATGATTATTAAATATTTATGTGTCTGTGAAAGGGGAGTTTTTTGTTACTGTTGTCTCTCCTCTTTGAGGGCTCAGAGAATAGCTACTCTGTTTGGCTTTTACCCACTTGGTTTCCCAGAACACTCTCCACCACATAAACACACACACACACACACACACACACACACACACCAGCCAGCTGCTCAGAAGCTAAGCAAGGGGTCATCATGGACAGTCTTCTCTCAATGGAGCACCAGTAGACCCTATCCTTAAGCCCCCTTTTCTCTGAGACACCTTGGCTGGCCTCCTGTAGCCCGCAGGGACCGCCAAACCTTCCTGCCTTGTTAGCAAACACACTCTCCAGAAAGAGAAGGCTCTATCACTATAAAGAGTTTGCAGAGTTTTGAAGGACAGGGTCTGAGTCTTGCCTGAGGGTACCACGTTATCCACACAGCTGGCTGATGAGTTCAGTGGAGTTCTTTTTTAAGAAACAAGTCCAAGGAAGGAGAGATGGTTCAGCTGTTAAAAGCTAAGCTTACAAGCAAAAACATAAGAAACTAGTCCACAGCAAGTCAGCCTGGCAAGGCAAGGCTTCTCACCCAAGCATAAAACCTTCCTGGAAAAAAAAACAAAAAACAAAAAACAAAAAACAAAAAACAAAAAAAACAAGTTGATGGATTTTACTGCCAACTGTCCTTTGTGGAACAGAAAAAAACTAACCAAAAAACAAACAAACAAACAAACAAACAAACAAACGCCTCTTGAACAATGACTACTGTGCCCTAAAACAAAGAGCAAGGGCATGAGGCAGGTGGCCGAATGTAGCTGTCTCTGAGTCATGTGGTTAGCCAAAGATTTCTTACATTTTTCTATGTAATATAGGCACATGGTTATGACTACACTCTGAAATATCACATAGTTGTAAAACATCTTTAGACTTTTTTGTCTTGACATTTAAAGAAAAAACAGAGTGGACATAGGCCCACAACATATATGTAAATTATTGGCAGCTTGGTCTTCATGTAGGTCCCCCAGCAACAAGGGGAACAGGGGCAGTAGGTCATATCTGACATGGACTCGATTGCCTGCTTTCAGATCACTTTCGGTTAGCTGGGCTGCCTTGCTTGGCCTCAATAGAAGAGGATGTCCTAAATCCTGAAGTGACTTGATGGGCCAGGGTAGGTTTGTAAGGGGAGGGGTCTCCTCTTTACTGAGGAGAAGAGGAGGGGAAAAGGGGGGAAGAGGGAGAGAGCATGGGACCCAGGAGTTGTCCTAAATTTAGGTAAAAACTATACACACAGACACACATATACATATATATCTACATACATATATGTATATATATGGAGAGTGACGGAGAGACACAGAGGATGAGAGAGGAAGTGACAGAGAGACCGAGAGACATGACGCAGAAACACCGGAGCATTAAAGGTCAACTACTCTTCCAAGATGAAAACAGATACCAACCAAATAAATATCGTAAAAAGAATTTTGGAGTAATGGGTCCCTAATCTCTAAAACATCTGTAGTAAGTTCATCTGAGATTGGGACCACAGCTACAGTCAGACCTAGGACATAGCCCAAACTGTGACCTGCCTGAGGCTGTCTGTCTGTCATTTTGTTTCCTTGGGTTTTTCAGGTATGTTATGTTTGGCAGTCATCATTCAAGCAGATTCACCAAATCCACACACCATCATCAGCCTCCATCACCCCGGCATGAGTGGAGGACAGAAGGAGATGCTGACCTTTGGCATTGACTAGGGAGCAAAATGTTCACCAACTAGACTATGTTCACGGAACAGAGTGGGCAACTTCTGCTTCAAAGCACATGTTCTAACTTAACTGCGGCTACAGAGTTGGGCTTATACCTTAATGGTATGTGTTGGGCTTATAGTTGAATGCCTAAAGTTTTTATGTTACTTGAAAATACAGTTGTTAAATTAACTTCCATATCTAAACTGAAACATCTTAAAATAAGCACCACTGAGCCTAGATATATAACCAGTAACAAGGTGTAGATTCAGAACTTATCCATCCTTAGCACAAGCAATGATCTAAGGACTTCCCCATTGACTATTCACTCACCCACTCATAAATTTATTCACTTGGGTCTTCATTCTTCCTTTCACTAACAGATATTTCATGCAATAGATCCACCTGAGCTACAGAACACTGGCTTTCTTTAGTTCCCACCTCAGTCCCCCCTGGAGCCACAGATTATGTAAGGCAGGCATGGCCATTCCCCAGCCTCATCAAGTATACTTAAATTTACTAGGAAGAAATACTGTTCCATGCTGTTCAGAGTCATCTGGCCTTCTCTTTCCTGTATCATATGCCTGGAGATCAGAGAGGACAAATGTTTTCTCCCAACTCCTTTCTTCAACTCGCTCACAAGCCACTTCCTCCCTGCATCCTAATGAAGCCCTCCCCTCCCCACTTGCTCATCAACACAGCTTGTCCTTAGAAAAGGTTAGTGGATAGTGCACTTTGCAGGCTAGTGTTCCTGTTTCTATTTCTCTGTTCTTCTGAACATACTGTGTAATGTATTTATGAATCACATTGTTGTCTGATGTTTATTTGAAGCCCTCCTTCTGGGGATATCTGTAAGTTTTCCCCAGGCACTAGAATCTAAGCTCTAAGGGTTCCCACACCAATCCTGAGAAGGGAAGAAAGAGAGAGGGGTCTGGCATTCAGCAGTAATGAGTCAAGATGACCAACTATGTTTTGTCAATCTCCTCCAATCTTCGCCATCCTTCTAGAAAAAAATGTGGCATTTCCTATTTGGATGGCTAATTGCTAGACACTGGTTCATTCCAAGATACTTTAAATGCAATTGAAATCCTGAAAATCACTCATTGTTGTAATTAGGTTTAAATCTCTCTCTCTCACACACACACAAACACTGATCTTAAACCTCATCACCTTAGAAATGTTTTATAAATTTTTGTAAGTCATAGTTACTATAAGATTAGGACTTGAGTTTCATTTATTAGATGAGCTATGTGATGAGGACTCTGAAGTAAGTCTTCAGGGTGTCCAACATTTAAAACATCCTTATGTGCTAATAGGAGGCAATGCTTGGAAAGCTTGTCAAGGCCATCGACTATTTTCCCACTTGTATGTGTTGACTGTACCAGTGTTTTAGCATAACTCAGTGTGAAACAGCTGATCCAGGTGCCCAGACAGGGCATGCCCATGGCCAGGCACCAGCACAGAAGGTCAGAAGAGGAACAATAGTACAATGAGAAGGAATTTCAGGCCTTCTAGTTCCTGCAGAAGACAAGGTATCCAGAAAGACAATGTGATTAGCTAGAAAAACATCATGTCAAGAGTCCAAAACCCCGGTTTGTTCTCCTGGTATCAACACTACCACTGGCAAGAACTTGAGATGTAACCCTAGCACCTAAAACTATATTTGGCACCCAACAGGCCCTCAGTAAAATGGGTTGAGTGAATCTACATGACTGAGCCTGGGGAATCAGTGTATTATTTTGCTCCCCCAAAACTGTTTTCACTTTATTTGTTTAATAAAGGAGCTAAAACTTCAATAGCTGGCCTTAAGCTTATGAAGAGCTATAAGCCATGCTTACCAAGCTTCCATGATACATTTCAAGGAGAGGTTGGTGAGACCTGAAATAATACAACTCAAATACTGGAAGAAGAAAGGAATGGAATCGGTGTCCCCCTCCAGCTACTGCATATCAGAGCGGAGATACACTCAGAGAAAGCTGTTACACCACACCACCACAGCCCCATGGATCTAGCCTAACTGTATGGAATCTTGGATTTTTCAGAGAAGGAAGTTGGGGGTGTTCTTTATTCAAAATTGTTTTTAAATGAAAATACATCACAATGAAACACAATGCATGTGGAGGAGTTGGGTTCTCTCTGTGACTCTTGGGAGGAAACAGACCCTCGTATCTCATGCCAGGATAAAGTCAAAGGATGGGAAGCAGGTGTTCCCCATCTCAGTTTCCACATCTCCACATCACAATCCAGACACAGCAAAGGCTGTTACAGCCTTCCTTTGAGATAAAGAGACCCCAACAGCTTCCCTAGGCATGAGCTCCTTGACCTTTCTCCAGCTGTGGGACATGGAAAAGCAAAGAATAGAGGGAAATACCTGAGAAGTCACAGAAGATAAGGGGACAGAGGCATAAAGTCATGCTATATCTGAACCTAATGTTACCCTTGAATTCTATACATAGCCCAGGCGGGCCTTGAACCCATGATCTTCCTACTTCAGTCTTACAAGTGTTGACATCATCACTCCCAGCTCAATTAATTTTTGAAGCCAGGGGTCTGGCCTGGCTCCTTCAATGAGCCTGGGAGCTTTTATCTAATAAAAACTTCCAAGCCTATACCCCTTTCGTATTTCTCCACCTCCCTGCTGTATAGTAGAGGTCAGAAGTAGCTCAGACTCGTATGACCCTGGCCATGAAACAAGAAGCATCTGAAAGTGGCTTCAGTTCTGTCCCCCAAAGTAGTGTACCTCCACTTCTCAGCGTCCTCCAGTCAGGAGTCGGCTCAGCAGTATGCCAAATGTTACAAATTGTGGGATGCACAAAGGGCCCCTTTTACCATTCTATCAGATCTCCACAAGATGATCCTGGGGCTACTTCGCTTGCAGCCCCTGACCTGGAACAAGACTTGGGGAAACTGAGGCAGGTGTAAAAGCTCGGAGTTCTCCTTTCTGGTGCAGATGCACACCCTACCAAAACCCCTCCTGGAGAAGGCACCTGCCAGCCTCTCCTACACTTGTCGAAGCTATCTTCATTTGCAAGATGTCACATGTCCCCTAGTTATTTTAAGAGGACATCATGAGAGATATGAGGCTTCCCTTTATCACTTCCTACCCACTGAATGTCCCTGGCTGAGTATTGATTAGTGCCACCCTCCCACCTCCGCCTCCTGAATCCCAAATAATTTAAAAACATCCATATCCTAAAATGTTCCCTTCAATTTAAAAAAAATTATCTTCAAGAGAAGAGATTTCTTTCCATCTCAATCCCACAACAAGGGGAATGTCAGCCCAGCTTTTTTTTTTTTTTTTTTTTTTTGACAGACAAATTATTGAATCAAAGAGAAAATGCCATTAAGCTCACAGGTTAGCAAGTGTCAGGAATGGTTTAAAGAGATATCCCCATTTATCTTCCAAACATGCATGAAATGTCACTAATGTGTGTTTATCATGTATAATCAGACAAAGAAAATATCGAAATAAAGTACTCCCGCATACAATAGAAATCTCCTTCCATCCTTCAAGATATCAGTACTATTCAAATAGAATAATAATGACGAAGCTGCTCTAGTGAAAATGGAAATCAAGTGAAATGTAGATAGAAATGATTTTTTTTGGTAGTTGATGTACATTTCTAAAGTGCATTAACAGGAAATCCAGAACTTTTTAGGTCAATTATATTGTCAGTATTGTCAACGCCATTGAAATGAATACTGAAGCAGAGCCTGTTCTTGCTGGAATCAAGCTAGAGAAGTCCCAAGATTGGGAATGCGCAGAGGAGCTAGAGACACTGGAAGCTGACATTGTTCAAGCATATGTATGAGTGTAAAATGTAAATTATATATATATTTCCCACTCAAATCAATCTAAGAATCAGGAATTTCACTTTATAATAAAATCTCCATAGGAAAAGGGGAAAAAATTCACAATTCATCTAAAACCTGGTTTTATATTCCTTTCTTCTTCATCTATTATGACAGAGTTTACTTTGGTAAGCCAGGTTCTTGAGGATACTAGATCCTAATCCCCAGATATATTCTTGGATGGGATCCCTCTATTAGTAAAGCTACACTTGTAAGACCCAAGAACATCAACTGCCCATAGGAGAGAAGGGAGACAGGGCCAAATGCCTACTAAAACCAGAAGAGAGCAGGCATTTCAATGTGGAAAATTTTCACCCTGACTGTGTGGCATGGTTTTTCCATGCTTTCTGAGTTGTGACTTTTCCAAGAGTGGCGGTCATAGATGTTTGGGTCAATGATACAACACTAACCCATAGTGAAATGTGACCTTTGTGGGCTGATACTGAAGAAGCTAGTGACTACACAATTAAATGACTGGTTGAAAGAGGCCCTTTTCCTCTCAGCTACAATAGTCTGGTTCTAGAATGTTCTGAAACCCTATATGGAAAACAGCTATGATCCTGTACACTTGTGTACTTGGGGGGCAAGAGAGTAGTCACTCTGATTAGCTAAAGACACTAAACTCCCAGAACTAATATGTGTTATCATAGCCAGGGTTCTCTGTAAAACACGCTTTTCTACATGTAGTCTTAGCCAAAAGGTCGAGGCCAGGGGAAGAGACAGGCCTCTAACAGAGTGAGAGAGCATGACCAAAAGATCACTGTCTAGAGCCTGCCAATTTTGTGCTCCCACCCTCCAGCTGTGTGGCCTTGAATTCTGGATGACCACTTGAGAAATGAAGTCAGAGTTACCCCATAAGCATACAAATTATGAGATAGTGTCCTAATGTCTTTCAACACTATATGGTGCAAAATGGAAGCTCATTCAATGTTGCCTATTTTTAGTAGCTGCCATCTAGTTTTTCCTCAGTTTTACAGACAAGGAAAATGAGACTCCGACATTGGTGCAGGGCCTAGGGAATGTATCAGTGGCGAGGATAGGGCCAGGAATCACCGTCCAGAAGCCATGTCAGGCTACCGTGCCAGTTTCTATTAGATGCCTACTGTGCACAAAAACAATAGGAAGCAAGTCCCAGTGGACAAAAGACAAAATTAGCAAAAATGAGAAAAGCTTGAGAACAAAATACTTAAGAACAAGAGTCCATAATATTTGTGGTGGCTGCAAAGAAGACATTTGTCATACCTCAGGGACATCACTAATTTTTTTTTTCTTGTTAAGACATTGATCTTGCTTCAGCCTTAAGATTCTCACCATTACATTCTGTCATAATTCTTCTTCTTTGGGGCTTTATTCTGGAAATCAGGGCTGATCTTGATACATCTTTGTATTGTCTCTCTGCACCCAACAGAGAGTCTAGGACTTTAGGAGTGTGTTCCCCAATGTTTCCAGTGTAAAAGAAGCAGGATATAGTTCTGGGGTAGAACATTCTTGAAGGGTGTGTGAGGGTATGAGTTCAATCCCCAGCACTGCAAAACAAAAACCAAACAAATAAAAACAAAACAAACAAAAAATAAAGTAAGAAGAAAAAGGAAGGATTAAACAAGAAAGTAGATGCAGGCCAGCATTCCCCTTACCACTCCATAGCACTGAGTAGAAAAATCCCCAAGGCTGTTTGTCTGAAGGAGGAGATAAGAAGCCGTTTTATCCTCATTACATAATTTTCAGAGAAGTACTAGGACCATAAGCCCCACTGAACAACTATTGTCAAGAGAGTCCCATTACTACCAAGAAATACAACCAAACCAGAAAAGGCAAAGCTATTTTCACTTCCCAGATTTTAGCAAAGCAGATCCCAGCCTTGGGGACAGCAGGATCTCTGCTTGTCCTATAGGCCAGTTAGTTTAGGTTTCCTTTTCCTGCTCAGAACTGAGACTGGTATCCGCACCTTTCCATCTCCCTTTGAAAATAGACCTTCAGAAGTAAATGAGAATACCCCAGCCATTCCATCTAGCAGTTTATCCGAGGATGCCGTCAGAGGGGTGTATAAAACAGAAGCAAAACAGATCGCAAGACACACTTCATGGTACTCAATAGAGCAAGGGAAAGATGGAAAGAACCTAGTTACTCACTGATACTACAATATACGTTTTATAGCAAAGCCATCCAGCTACTATATAAAGTTTCAAGGCCGATTTATAATATAGGTAAATGTTTATAAAAGGCTTGAAATAATACATTTTCACTGTAGATTGAGCATAACTCCAGAGGTAAGTGTACGACACAAACATACAGAAATGCATGCAAGAACAGATATTTACTAGGATGTAGAAAATGATTGTTTTGGAGAAATAGAGACTACAGACAACTTTCCTTTCCTTATGGATTGATTTTAGAATTTTCCAGAATGATACACATCATTTTCATCTCCCCAAAATTTGTGTAAACATAATTTTAGCAACGCTGGTCCATTCTACTATGTAGCACTCTCCTGAGTTCGGGTTCAGGCAGAAATGCATAACATATGAGGGAAATATCTGCAAATATCCTCCTCCAAGTCCAAGCTCTTTTCACACTGCACCACCCTCTACAGGTAACTGGCAAGGTTTCAAACTCCCCATTCAGAAGTAACAAGTACACAATAAATAAGACCCCCAGCTCTGAGGATAAAATGCTGTGAGAACATCCACAAACAAGAGAGAGCCACCCAGACTCCTCCCCGACAAAACCAACCAACCAGAGAAACTCCACCTGCCCCGGTTCAGAAACTGACCCTCTACTGTGCTTCAAGTCCTCTGTAATTTCCAACTAGCAGCCCACCCCAGACGTGTCAAAGAGACTCCTAGCAAAACCAGAAAGAGCTAATTCTACCTGCAAGAGGATCATTCCTTCCATGCCTGGAGAAGCAGATTCTATTACAGAAATGTTAGGGCCTGATAATGGTAAAATGTTTGTCACTCTAATGGCTTCAAAAGGATAAGAAGACTACATAATAAACACAGGGATTCTTTTTACACCACGTTCAGGCTGTTAAATTATACTTAACTGTATAGGCTGTCAAGCTGAACTTTCTCAGGGCAAGCACATTCAGCAAGTCATCTGGTAAGTCACTGACTGAAAACTGGTTTTACTTCAGCAATTTTAAGTCCTTACATGTTCTAAGGATGCCCAGGATGAGAACAGTCATCCTTGAACACAGCTCAAGAAAGGCCACTCAATGAACCAAGTTCAGAGCAGAAGGTACAACACTACTGTCTTTGTCTCAAAAAACACAACAACAACACAACACAACAAGCTAAACAATTTACCACCAACGAGAATTCAGATTTGGAGCGAAAACCATTAGTGAGTCAAATAAAACACCTATACAACCGTGTGTAATATGGAAGGACAAAATGTTATATAAAAGACACTTTCTCTTAAGTTAGCTACATGCCTATGGAGGCAGATATAACTACAGCTAGGAACCACTTCAACAAATGAGGAAAGAGGTTCAACTCTTGGCTAGACCAAGGTTATTTGTGAAGCCAGATCCATAGCCCAATTTCAACTACCATGGGACATTAATTTGCCTACAAGAATGACCAGTGGCAACCCAAGAAAGTATGGTTTGGAATCCCACAGCTAAGCCAAAGATGTTAACTTAGACTCAGTCCAAGAGTCAT
The DNA here is from genome assembly GCF_907164565.1 of Psammomys obesus. Taxonomy (NCBI): domain Eukaryota; kingdom Metazoa; phylum Chordata; class Mammalia; order Rodentia; family Muridae; genus Psammomys; species Psammomys obesus. The sequence continues at coordinate 27,880,381 of NW_026590062.1, forward strand.
CCTGCAAGGTGACCTATCATCAGAGAAGTTAAGAAGTGGAGACTTCCCGTTCCCTGGATTGCAAGTGCAACTAATTTGCTTGCCTTCTCCAAAGAAGCAGGAAAGTCAGGCATGACCTCATCTAACCAAATCCTTTTTGCTTCATTCAGGGCAAACACATAGAAAATGCAAACAGGACAGTTGACCTTGGTAGCTTAGAAGATGGTTTCCACTCTTATCCCTAACTACCAGAATGGAGAACAGAAAGCTGAAGACATTCTACCTCTTAAAAAAAAAAGTTGACATGTAAGCATCATCATTGCAGAAAATGTGTATAATAATGGGAAGTGCACCCAAGTAAATGAAGCAAAGATCAAAAGAGAGGTAGGACGCAGTCACATTCACTCTTTGCTCTTGAAAATTTAAATGAATACTCCTTGAGAGCAAACTACAAAATGCTAACTTTGAAGTGTTGAGTGGCAGGAAGAATTATGGGTTATTGTACTGTCAAAATGCCAGACAGCTGTATGTTGAGTTGCTGCGTTATTTAGACAATCAGAAACTTGGAAGCTAATGTGACATATTTTTTTTTTCGGTGTGAAAGCTCTTGACATGCGTCACGATAATTTCTAAAGGGACAAAATGTTATATAAAAGACACAGTGCCTTCAGGACCTTCAGGAGGTGGCCTCCTTGGTAGAACAACCCTGAACAAGGGAAATAGGACAGGGAACACCTGGACACTCCAGAGATGGACACCAGGTTTCCCTGCTCAGACAAAAAGGCAGTGGTCCCAGGCAGCATGGAACACCCAGCCTCCCTTCTTCCTTGAGCACCCAAGGCATACTCTGTTCAAATCAGGTGACTGAAACCAGCCTGAACTTGCCAGGTAAATCCAACTAATTTCAGGGCCATTTCTCATCTTGAATATGGTGGTCATATTCGCTAGATGTTATTGAAGATCAAGCTACTTTACAACTCTACAGTGAAGATGGGGCCAAGATGCCACCTCTACTCTCAGCAACTTAGTTTCCCTTTCAGGTACATTCATGATGAGCCAGCAAGCAAATGGTAGATTGGATGAGCAGGTGGACTAGAATCTAATAACACAGAATTCCTAATTAGGCTCTTAGGTTAGCCTCAAATACACAAATTACCATAGAGCAGAGAGTGGAACCTGCTGGGTGTGTTTATATTCAGATCTTCAGGGGCTGGAGAGATGGCCCAGCAGTTAAGAGCAAATTCTAGTCTTTATGGCGAGACCAGAGTTTGGTTCCCATTACCTGTTTTGTTTTGTTTTGTTTTTTTGGGGGAGTCACTACATCTTACAGCTCTAGCCTCTCAAGTAACTTACCCTCGAGTGTACACACATGCAAAACACATAGTCATAATTAAAAATAAAATCCCAATGTGTGGACTATAACTAAACTGAAAATATTGCAAGGGAAAGCACATTCAGTTTCTATCTGTTTTGAATCACTAACGGTGAATAAAGGTTAGGAGAACTGTGTTGATGGGGTAAAAATAGACAGGGGTTAAGGGTTTTAATAAAAGAGGAAGCCTAGTGGAGGGGCAGGCAGGAAAAGCCAGTACAAAACCCTAATAGAAGGAATCTATAGAGCTAGTCTGTACAGACCTTCCCTCCTTCCTCTGGAGTATCTTTTGATCAACCAATCCTTCGAAAAGAAGGAGCTGGAATGTCATAGATCAAGTGTAGCATTCCTCCCCCAAGAAGCACTTCAAGACTCTAAGCACAAACTCTGTTCCAAGGCCCACTATGCACCGATAATGTGGCCTTGAACAAATTAAGGAAGCACAGTTTCTCTAACTTCAAGTTAGGGAATGACAATATCAGAGTGCTGTAGAAGGATGTTCTGGGCTGATAACTCAGAGCATTGGCTGCCAGGTGATGAAGAGTCCACTCAGCTACTCAAATGCAAACATAGCATCCTCTCCCTCTCTTAGTCTCATCACGGCTCACAGTTTATCCCTCAATCCACCTTGATACTGGGGGAAGAATGGAATTCCCCATGGAAATAACTTCTTTGGACTATGAGGAATTTCTAATCCCTCTGTTCATGACCCATATAGAGCTGCAGCCCACAGCCAGAGGGAAGGTGAAACTGTGCGGAGTAGCTGAACCATTCCTGGACAAGAATCTCTTGGGCTGAGGTTGCTTCCCACACAGCTTGTAAGTAAAGATACACAGCTTTAATAGGAGTTGTGTACAAAGACACATACTTCATGTTTTTTCATCTTATTAATTTTTATCTTTATTTGACAGTTAAACTTTTAAAGTAAAACTAATACCTTTTAGCATGAATATTTAGAAGCCAATATGAAGCCAGATGACTAAGAAAACAGACTCCAAAGGCTGTGCTTGAAGGCTACTTAGATGAAATTAGGTCCACTCCTTAAAACTCACAGCAAGAAACTAGAAAGAACTCTCCCCACCAAGCCCATGGGTCAACATGGAGTAGTGTCAAGACATCTCAAAATGAGTTTTCCAGCTCATATTCCCTATAAACTTAAGGACTACAAAGTCAAAGTTGGCTGTTGGAGGAAGTGGTCCTTTTCTTGGCCAATTATACCAAGGTGTGATTACCAGAAACTCATTTTTACAAATCATTATAGGGTTAATTCTTTCCTAAGTGCACACACATGGAAAACTGGGGAGCAGTATACCCAATTCCATCCAGCTCTTGTAGAGGCATATATATCCAAATATATAGATATGATATCCATATGCCTCTCTCTCTCTCTCTCTCTCTCTCTCTCTCTCTCTATATATATATATATATATATATATATATATATATATATATATATGCATTTAAGAACAAGTGGATGTCAGAAGAGGACATCAGATTGCTTGAAATAGAAGTTACAGGCAGTTTTGATTCACCATGTGGGAACTGGGAACCCAATGGAGTTTTCTTCCTCTGCAAGAAAAGTGCTATTAACCACTGAGCCATCTCTCCAGCCCTCATTGACCCTAGTTTTGTAAGCTTATAGTTGTTTTAGATACCTAACTGGCATTCTCTATCTCCTGATTAACAACTAGCAATTATATACCCCAAAATGCACATATCTAAATGTATATGTATATATATATATACATATATGTGTGTGTGTATATACATATACATTTATATATATATATACATACATATATATATGTATGTATATATATATGGGGGTATTCACACACACACATACACACACACACACACCCCAAACTTACTGTGACACTCCTATCTTAATCAGATTCTCTGTTTAGACCTCATATGTACAGATGAATGTATTGCTTCAGATAGAACAGAATTGTTTATCCTCATATGGACTATCAGTTCCATTTGACAGCTGAGGAACCTGAGGTGTAAACAGTTCATGTACCTGCCATCCAAGCCGCCTTAAGAAAGGGCTGGGATCTCAGACTTCAGCCCTGGGCAGCCAAAGCCCTCCACCTCCACCCCCCTCCCGCATACCAGGCCTCTAGAAAACCTACTTACCCACAATTCCACAGTCCTAATCTCTAACTATATCTCTTGTCCTGGTCTTAGCAGCCTCTGGCATTTCCCAAGCACACAGTTCACCAAACTGGACCATTTCCTCTTTATTATCTACACAAATATTCTTAATTATTTCTCCTCCAACCCAAAGTACTTATTTCTTATTTATGGGTGTAAATATAAAACCTACAGGGTTAATATTTCACAGGGAGCCCTTCCAACAGCATCCAGAACCTTCCAAATTCAAGGAGCAGGAAAGCTGATTCTTTACTGTTTCATTATAAAGGGGTTTACCATAAATATTAGAATTTGAATTCCACCCAAGTAATGCATTAATAGATACTAAACCATTAATAATTTCTGTACTTTTTCATAAATGGGCAAAATCCAATAAATAAACTATATCTCTTTCACAGCAGAGTAGGGTTAACAAGTACCAAGGAGATTTCAAAGACAAACTGCTGGTAGGGGCTGCCAGAAGCTAAGATTCATAATGAAACTACAAATTCTGGAGACCCATTTTTTACTGTCTGCTGTGGCAAGTATCTAAAATTAAATGCTAAGCAGAAACCCGTCCTGGAGTCTGACACACAGCAGTTAAGGTAAACAATCTCTGAAATTAAAAACAGATTCTAGATAATAAATAAGTCCTTGTATGCCTTGCTCTGATAACAGATACTTCTGCCTGATAAATCAAAGGCCCAAGCCCTACAGAGCCTTTCTAAATTAGGCCAGATGATTCACCTAAAATATTTCATCTTGTGTCCTGTCTTAATGAACGGCAGTAATGGATAGCACCTTAGCAGCGACTGCAGCAGGCCAAAGTCCTCCAGGCTAATTATACCAGAGGCCAGAAAAAGCCAGCTACTCTGTGAGATACTTGTGGGTTGCAAGGTACAGGGGCTCAGGAGCACAGGGGGTCCAGCGCGATACTCAGCACCCAGGTAAATAACTCTAATAGTCTGCTAGTTTCTTCTGCAACCATCCGAGTACTCCAGCAATCTGGGTCAGGATGCCAGGTAGCAAAAGTAAACAGCATGGGAGACCGAGCCTCTTTGTCTCTAGCTGTTCAGGTACAGACAGAGCCCTGGGTATCTTTGCACCTCACTTTCCACATCTGTGAAGTTGGGTTGACAATGCCTGCGAAGCTTGCCTCACAGGGCTGGGGTGAAGGACAGATGTGGATGCACACAGATGAACACAGACGCTCTGGAACAAACAGAAGGCCTGCTAGTGTCCAGGCATTTGATCACAGGTGTTTGCTGGATGCCCTAGGTGCGAGGGCTACCTCAGTGACCAGCGTTGACAAGCTGCCAGCTCTCGTGGAATGAGATTCTGGGAGTGAGAAATTCATGAAATACAGGTGACTAAGAATACTGGAAGATGGTGGTAATTTGGGGGTTAAAATTAAAGCAGATATGGGGCTAGTATGAACAAGACAAAGCTACTTCTGACAAAAAGATCAGAGAAGACCTCACAGAGGACATAACTTTTAATTAGAGACTAGAACAGAGAAAGGCAGTGACTTCTCCAAATACTGTGGTAGAAAAAGAAGATAAATTGAGAATAAAGATATCCAAACAGGTCTAAGGCGCTCTAAGGACATGCTAGGGGCTGCTGGTGGAGAGGGACCAGGGCAGAGTCCAACCAACAGCAAGGTAGAAGGCAGCAGGGAGGCCCTTTATCTCCTGGGACTGTAGGAAAAATAGGCCTTGGGGAAAAGTTTGAGAAGAGAGAAACCGGGTCTAACTGGAAACATTTCAATAGAATGTTGCATCCATTCTGCTGGGAGTAATAACGCACCTGTTATTTGGTCATTATGCTGCCATTATTGTTACTGGGTGGCTCTGCTCTGAACCAATGTGGACCCTGACAGGAAGAGAGAGAATGATGATGTAGGCAAAGTGGGGGGCCTTGGAGAGAGCTATGCCTGCTTCTGTTTGGGGGGAACACAGAGAAGCAAGAATGGGATTTGCCATTTCCTAGCCCAGTTGAGATCAGTGAGCAGCCTGGATCCGCAGGCCTGTGTCCGTGTAGTCTGTTAAAACTTTCAAGCCACATGATTTTGGAGACTAAGGGAGGAGGATAGACAATGGAAAAAAAAAAGGAAACCAATGTGTCCCAAATTCCATGCCTTCCTGGCAGCTCCTGGAGTAACATGAAGCCCTGGGTTCTTTAAGTCAGGGGCCTGACTGCTCATTGAAAACGGAAAGAAAGTTTTTGTTTTTTTTTTTACAAACCTGGGTGAGCTTGGTTGAAAGCCACGATCCATATTTTATTGACATTCGGTGTCAGCACAAGTGGCAAACACACCATCCTAAAAAGAACCATCTCACTCCATGCGTCAGAGCAGAAAATGACAAGGAGGTCACTCCATTAGTGATTGGAGCTGCTTTTAAATGAAACACATGTAACCTGATTCCAATTAATGAAAGCATCCAGCAATTCTCACTGATGGTAATGCTGAACTAATGTTTAAACCTTGCTCATTTGCATTCACCACCTCCTCAAAAGCAATGCTAATCCCTCAATGAGAGATTATGACTCAATATTGCATTTTTTTCTCTGGTGATTTGGCATTTTTCCTGGAGCTAAGTGAGAAGTCTGCTACTTCTGCAAGGAGTGTCCACAGCCACATGCATCAAGTCAAATTTCTTACTCTTATGAGCCATCCGCCAAAAGCATGGACTTCTACACAACCCCACACATATATGGAGAGGCTTCAGAGCCCAGAGAATAAGGGGGTAGGATTAGGGTCCCCCCAGTCCTAATGCAGGTCATAGGTACTGTTGCTGGCAAATATATAGAGTTCTGAAAGCTGGCTATCCACACCACCTGCACGACTCCCACTCTGAACATGGATCTCTAATGTTGACTTCGTTTTGCTTTAAGTCATGTAGTTCCCACTGCTTGGAACAATGTCTGAAAATGGACTGGGTAGCCATCACTTTGGATGCGACCTCCAGCTGGCAGAGGCCAGGGCTGTTACTTAGTAACCAAAGATGCACAAGGCAATCCAGGTAACAAAGAAGTATGTACTTCAGGACAGCCATAGTGCCAAGGCTAAGAAACCTGTCCTAAGCTGACTTATTTCACTTTATCTAGATTTTCACAAGGAATCCTGTCACGAATGAAAGACAACTACCTGACATAATGGGATGCACTCAGAAATATACAGACAGTGAAGAGAAAATAACCTCAGGTCCACTTTATTGACATAATATCCTTGATATAATATCTCTTAGCTAAAAAACACATCCCATATGTAATAGAAATGTTTAAGATATATTGGCTCCAAACTGATGTGTTCTCTCCATTGAGGTAGAAAGGACGGAAAGAGCATTGAGAAAAGTGTTGTTAACCTTCATGGGATTAAAAGTGTGATGTGGGGGTAGACATCCCAGGTTCTCTCAGAGACTTTCAGAAGAAGGTGACGTTGGTAAAGGGAATGTTAGTAAGTCTCCTCAGACTCCAAAGGCCATTACAACCATGGCTATTCACTCCTGAGAAAGTCCGAAGAGGCTAAGCAGTAAGAAGCAGGTGTTATCTGCATTATAAACTGGGCATTGCTATGGTGAGATGCTCAGTGTAAGAGGGCTGTGGTGCAGAGGTTGAAGAAAGCCTACTCAGAAACTTCCAATGCCTGAGATCACAATGAGTGATGAAGGCCTCCCAGCTGGCTCTGCATGTGCAAATCAATGGCAATCTGGCTGACTCTGCAGGCAGCAATTTGTGAACCCCAGCACATGCTTAACTAATGTCATGGACAAAGAACTCGGTGGCCACAGCAGCTGCTAGGTGTAACAATACCTAAGCATTTTCTTACAGATAAACTTCTCAGGGTCCTTTACTGAAATTTGTGGGTGGCAAATTCCAATTTTCCTGTCCCCAAGGAAAAGAAGACACAGTTTCTGTCAAATCCATTAAGATGTGCTATTTTTCACTTCTTATGAAACAAATGGTAGGTTCTGGAATTACAGAGGGTACAGCCTGAAAAGTGGAATCTTAGAAGAAGAAAATGCATCCTTTCCATCAGAGCAGACAGGTGTTTTTGAGAGAGTGCAATGGTTAGACCACCAATACTCAAGTGGAGGGGAGAAACCGTAACCTCAGTGACGTTTTAATCTGCTGTACCCAGCACTCAAAAACAAGACATTTGTTCCTTGCCAGCCTGTCAGGCAATGCTATTTCTTCTGAAATCAGTGGGAAGAGCACCCTCCACCACCTAATAGCCAATCTCCTGATTTTCATGGCATCAGCTCCGTGTGAGACTGCAGAAAGGCATCTGACTGACCCGCCTGATTGGGCATGTCAGCCAGTCAGCCTGTAAGGCCCAACTGAAGAGCTTATGAAACATCTAACTATGAGAAAACTCTTTTTCTGAAAAGAGAAAAGTTAAGCCTTATGGAGTTGGCATCACCTTGCTTCCAAGAAGAGTAACTTGCCTGCCTGCAAGGTAATTAGGAAGTATCTGAAGAAAGCTTATGACTACAGAGACTTTACAGCTGAGCCCATGGCTTGGCAATGTCTGCAGTCTTACTTACCTCTGGCTTCCCAAACATGTAAACTCATATATTTTATTTTGCTTATGTTAATTTGAACTAAGATTTGAATTAATCCATATAGCCATGGAGGTTAGGTATGGAGTGAGGAAGTAGAGGTAAGAGGAGGCGCTTACAAGGACGGGGAAATAGAATATATAGTTATGGAGAGATGGGGGAGACTAGAGTGGGAAGATTCAGTGGGGAGAAGGGTGGGAGGCAGGAATAATGGAGGAAGTACAGTGAAGTACATGTGACGTAAGAGCCATTTTAGAGGTCCTATGGGAATCTACTACTCCAGACACATCCTAAATACAGATATAAAGAAAGCACTCAGAGGGGAAAGCGAATATGAGCTCCCATACCTAACCAAAAATCTATCTGCAACTGATACCCCCTTGCAAATGAAAAAAAAAAAAAAAGTGTTTTTGTTTTAGTTTTGTTTTGTTTTAGTTGTTTTTGTTTTAGTTTTGTTTTGTTTTTGTTTTTTTCCAGTGGAGTCTGGCTGATTATACTAACCACACTTAGGGGCAGGCCCCGTGTCCAACAGTAGATGGCCAAGACCAAAGAAACTCAATAGTGTTTACGGAGACTTTGTCTAAATTGCTTTGTTTAGGCAAGGTTGGTCTTGTCATTCGCTTGTATATTATGGTTTCCAGTGTTGTGGCTTTGGGGTCTTATTTGTGTGTTTGTGTATGTTCATTGTGTTTTTGTCTTGGTCTGATTTTTATTGTTTTGTTGTTGTTGTTACCCATTTGTTTGTTTTCTAAAGAAAGAGAAAAAGGAGGACATGGAGTTGGTTAGATGGGAGGTGTGAAAGATGTGAGAAGAACTGGCACTCTGGAAACCATGATCAGAATATATTGTATGAAAAATTGTTTTAAATAATAAGATTTAGATTAGTGACATGACATGTGCATGTTGTATAGTTCCTTCCCTTTCTGGAAGGAGCTTTCCCATTCACGGACTTCCTCATTTTCCTCTTCCCTTCCCTTTCTGGAAGGAGCTTTCCCATTCACAGACTTCCTCATTTTCCTCTTTCCCTCAAAGTCAGAAGAAAAAAAAAAAAAACAACAAAAGACAAATAAATATATGATTCTTTAGCACCTAACATATGATTTCTCCAGCAAGACACTATTTTCCCTCAAACTATGATTATGGTCCTTTCCAGCCACAGAAAATTGTATACACAGGACCTGTTTACACTTAGGTTGTTGAAGTATTAACATAGATTAGAAAAAATTTGTGCTCATTATTATAATAAATCATAGTCTAAGTCTTAGACTATAATAAATTGGTCTTAAGGCTGAGTCTTATAAACACTTAATTGCTCAGATTGAGGTTCGTTAAAGATGGTTTTGGAGCAGAGAATAAAGGCAAGTTGATTCTATCAGCCTATGCCCTTAAGCTCAAATGTCTCAAAAAGACAAATCATGGTAGTTTGTGCTAAGGCTGACTTTCAAAATGTCAGACACATCCCCAAGAGCTGAGAACATGCCTTCACCTCCAACACTGCTCAGACGAGGCTATTTGATTGGCATTTCACCTGAACCCTTTGCCTGGCTGTAGAAATGCAACCACCGTTTTGAGTTTAGTATATACTCGCTTGAGAAAAACACACCATTCCTGCCCACACTCTATGAAGAAGGTGTCCGTTCTGGTTCAGGTCCTGTGAATACTGCATGGTAACCTCAGACTGTGACCAGACATGGCTGTCTGCCTCAGTCAGCAGGACTGTCAGGCCTTCCCAACCCAAGCTGGAAGGATAAAGTTCTGAGATGCTGGCAATTCCATAGCTTTGACTATTTCTTTCTGTTCTATAGATCAGGTCTCACCAAAGTAGTTCTATCTAGGTCTCAGCTCTTATCTTTTCCTTTTTCTCCAACTGCTGGCTTGGGACTCCTGCTGCAAAGTACAGATTCCCTAAAAACTCAGGCAGCCTCTTCTTTACTGGTTTCCCAAGGTCCAGAACTGCCTGGCTTGTACTCCACAGGAAAAGTATCACAGTGAAAGTGAGAAGAAACTTAGAAAAACTTTAAAGTGTGTGAAAACGTACTGCACAAACATACATGCACACAGTACACAAACGTTCTGTTTGTGTACTGACACTGTTGCAGGTGGGATGTGGGGAGTCTGTGTGATGAGCTATTCTCAGCACAATTTTCCACAGGGGAAATATCCCACACACAAATATCCCAGCTTCGTGTTCATGTCCTAACAATGTGGTGGAATGGAATCATAACCACGGACATGAATGTCTGTTACTGTGACTTAATCCCCAACCTTTCATCCTACCACTGAGGGTCCAACCATCCCTAGTCTATGGAATTTTGAATCTGATAGTCTAGTCTCACAACTGCTTGTGAAAGAAAATTTAAAACTCTATTACCTTCTAAATAAAACACAAAGCAAAATGAAAGCACACAGAGATCCATTTTACTTATTGTGGCTTACCCCACAGCCAGAATCATCTCATGTGATTTTTCAAAATACAACAAATGAAGTAGGCATCCAACAGAGAAGCCACGGAGCTTTTACTTACATGATCTACTCTTTTAAGGGATATTTTTAAAAGTCCAAAGTGGGCTGAAGACAAAGCCACACTTTCCATGAGGGGCCCTAGCTGACAGTATTCTCTTCTACAACTCCTTAGGACACGAAATCTTTCCAACAACAACAGCTGGGACACAATTGAACAGTTGTCCAGAAAGGCAAAGGCAGTCAGTGGCTTGAATGCTGAGTACCTCAGAAAATTCTACCAATACTGAAAAGGAGGCATGGCTACTGCCTGCTATAGGCTTCCACTTTAACTGTATAAATCTGTGCCTGAAATACAACATGAAGAAGACCAAAGTTCCAGCACATATCACAGACCCAATCCACTTTAGAAGCCCAGAATTCAAAGATCAACAAGCTTTACATCAAAAAAGTATGATGGGTAAGAAGAGCTTTGAGGCCAAGTATGGTGGCAACACTCCTGTAATATCAGCTCTCAGGAGCTGGAAGCACAAGAATAGGGTATCCAGACCAGGCTAGGACATGCGGCTGAGTTTCATGACTGCCTGGGTTACAGAGGGAGGCCATGTCTTCAAAATCCAAAATTTAAAAATATATTATTATATTTTATATATTATCATATAATATTATTTATATTGATACAATAGGAATTGACAACATATTAATACAATATAAATTAGTAATAATATATTATTATATGAAACATATTACATATATAATAATATGTTTGAAGTCAGGAAAGAGATTAGACTCAGTGTGGCATCACTACTCTAGGTGACAGTGTTGTTAACCTCTCTGGGTTTCTGTCTTCTCAACTGAAAGTGACCATCAGATCACATGCTTCACAGGGTTGTCAGCAGAAGAGGGGAAAATACTATCTGTAAAATGCTCAGCCGTGGGCAAGCCATCTGCAGCATCTGGCGGTAGATTACTGCCATTCTCAGAGTTACCACTGAGTTGCAGAGCTCCATCCATACCTCGTGACTGGAAGTGAACTGGGATGATGGCTTTGCATTGCAAGTCGATGGTTAGGTCAGAGAGGCAGTAAGTGGGGGACAATGCGAGGCTTCACACATTAGTGAGTCTGGGATGTCTAACTTGGTTCCTATGTTCCTCACTTCCTTTCACAGCTCCAGTTGGTCAACTATACAAGCTGGATGAGTAGATGCTTTTCCAGGGTGACAACTAGCCTGGGACCTTTCATAGCTAGAATCTTAAATGACTCAAATCTACCACAACTCCTCTTTCCGCCTTCCAACAAAAAAGAGCTGGCACTAGAGAAGCATAGTTATTAGAGAGGGCAGAGCACGCGGAGCCGATTCCAGCTATGTTAGTGACGCCCCTATATTACGTGGGTCTGCCTGAGCAAGAGTTCAACATACCCCATTCCCAGTTTTCTTATCTATAAAACAGGGAGGTCAATACCTTCCTTGAAAGGCTGCAGGAGATGTAAGCAAGGAACCCATCCAGAATGTCTTCCACAAAACCTGTGTACAACAACAGCACTGGCTAGAAGCAGGCCTGTATCCAGTCATGCATGTCAGTATTCCTCCTCCTTTTTTGTTCTAAACAAAGTAAGACAAGAATTCAAGTACCAAATGAGCTTTCTGTAAGTGCTCCCAGAGCTGTCTTTATGTGCTCCCATTTGTAGATATTTGCCAAACTCAGCAATAAAGATGCTCTTGATGAGGGATGGTGACTCACATGGTGTTGCACAAAACCAGTGAGCTCCTAACATCATGAAAGCTGGCGTAGTCTTTGGCTTACCTTACAGAATCCAAGCACCACAAACACTTTTTACATCAGCTGGAATAACCAATGAAAGGGAACAAGTCCAAGGACTGTATAATTTTGGATAATCAACACAATTCACCAATGACCCCAAAGTACCCTGGGGTCCCCGGAAATTTGGCAAGCCCAATAGCAGGCATAATCCAAGGCCATAAAGGGCCCAAGGATAGCTCATTCTAAGACTTGCAGGATACACCAGAAGGCACAGTGTCACAGAGAAGCTGTTCATTTACAAGAGAGAGAAGGCAACTTTAAAACTTCACTGGTCAAAACCTATTCAGTGTACATTCAGGAGACTCACAGCCCCCTCTACTTCTCAGATACCCTGTGGAGAACTTTTAGACAGTCAGCTACATGCTAAAGAGAAAGTGACATCAGTACATTGCTTCATCTGCTGGTGGTAGTCTTGACTGCTAGGGGTACAAGCTGATCTATTGTCAAATTGTAGCAAAAAAAAAAAAAAAAGTAGGTGAGGCACATAGGTAAGAGGAGCTACACTTAGAACCAACTTCACAAACAGGCCACAGTAAGACTGTATGTGACAGAGGCAGAGGTCCAGTTTATCTTCCAATTGCCTTGTTACTAACTTTCTAAAAGGTTAAATGACCTCAGGAGAACATTGCAGAATCAAAGTGGAAGAAACCGTGCCAGTAGAACAACTGGGACATCTAAAAACCTGACAGTTCCACATGTCACTTTTTTTTTGGGGGGGGGATAAGAGATTGTGGTGACAAAAGAAAAGACAAGAAAAGAAAGAAATGTATGCAAGAACCAAGTCTGCTCGTGTGTGCCTGGCATGGACTCTGCCACACAGTAAAAGCTCAGAGGAAATTACAAAGACAAATGTCACAATCTTAAAAATGTACTTTCGGCTTGTGAGATGAACCTAAGTGTGCAGAACACAAACCACCACTTAAAAGCTACTGCATTTATAAAAAAAAGTTCACTCTATATTAATCATAGCAAATTTGAATGTCTTTAACAAAATAAATAAATCTGAGTGTCTTTAACAAAATAAGTTTATATGACTGGCAACAGTGCCACTCACTTACATAAGTACCCAAGCATATTCCTGATGCTTATGACTGTACCATGGAGTTGGGCTGCCAATTTGTATGAAATTCTACTTTAAAACATACTAGCAGAGAGTGATATAATTCTGTGACTGGCTACTTGTTACCAAAGGGTTAATATTAGAGAAAGTATTGACTAGTTCCATACTGGTTGCTAAGCAACATTTCTTCCTTCCTTCGATAGTCTGAGAGAGGGGATAAAATAAGGGCAGAAAATGAGAAATGTTGGAAAAATAGGAAAGTGAAATTCAATGGATCATAAGGTACAATTTGTAGGAAGAGTAAAAGAGGAAATAATTCTTGCAGCATGTACTAAGACATCAGTTGCTTTATGACATCACAGGAGTAACACATTGAGCCTCCAGCTCCAGAGATGAGAAGATAGTGGAAGATGAATGCCCCCTAGTCGCAGCAGTATGCTGCTCATGTGCAGCTCACACTAAACCAGAGATGCACAAGGTCCCTGGGTGACAGCAGGCTGACCTGCATGACAGACCACTATAGCTGGAATAATAATAAGAATAAAATCTATCAAGTCCATGAGGCCCAACCAAACCTTACCTACTATAATTCACTGGCCCATTCCTTAAGGAGCCTTTTGTTCCCTTCCCAACTGAAAGGCCTATGGCAAGTGATTCATACTCTCAATGATACTGACTGAGTGTATTCTGTGTGCCAGACAGGGGGCAGTAGGGAAAGCAGCAGAGGCCCTTGGTGATTAGTCAGTAGGGTGCTCTGCCCCTTCCTTCACATCTGTGGTCCATTTTTGTCAGGACTCAAAGATGGAGCAATGTAAAAGCCTTATACAATGACCTAGGAGATGTTCTGAGACTTTCCGATGGGCTTCTGGGATATTTTCTGCCTTTAATCTCCATCACTAAGTATTCCTTTTAGTGAAAGCCTTCAAGTTGGAGGCTGCACTGATAGTGGAGAAACTATGTATGTGTGGGCACAGGGGTTATCACAGAAATCTCTATACCTTATACTGACTTGTGCTTGAGCCTTAAAGTACTCTTAATAAATTCTATTATAAACAGGGAGGGAGGAAGAAAGGATAGAAGAAAAGGATGGAAGAGTGAGGGAAGAAAGGAAGAGGGAGGAAAGGAAGGAGAAAGAAAAGGAGGGAGGGAGGAAAAGAGGGAAATTATTAAGTAAACAAAACTTCAAGCAAACCAGTACATTCTAAGACAAATGACCTAGGGAGATATAATCCATGGACCCATTACTATCTATTTCCATGTCTTACTTCAGCAGACTAGACACTATCACCTGCTGTGCCCGGACCACAGAGGTTAGACAGGTCAGTGTGACATCAGGGAGAAGCTCAGAAAATGGCTGGCACATTTGTAGTAGCTGGTGACTAGTGTGGGGAAGGAACAAAGGCAGAAAGGGAAATCAGAGTATCTAGGAGGTGAGGAGACAATGGGAGTCTAGATAACCAAATGGGGTGAAGATAAAGACAAGAACAAGCTCTGAATGGATGTGGGGGATGCTTCTTAGCAGAGTGTGAGGGTAGCTGCATGAGTGTGGAGGAGGCTGGCAATTACCTTAACCTAGCTTTGACTCAGGCCCTTCATCATCAGGATGTGAAACATCAGCTGGCAGTGTGGCGAGAATAATGCAAGCAAATCCCATCTTCCCTGTCATAGAGTAACTGCTCAATAAACTATAAGTAATATCACTGCCCTATGTGAAATCACTGGGTTTTAACTCTTAATAAAAGTATTTATTGATGAGGCTAAGACTGGTCCTAGTCAACTGCCAACCCCATTCCTCTAAACCAATGTCTCCCCAAATTCCATCATATGTATACTATCCTTATCATTTCTCTTCTCCCCAAATTCTATCTTTTATTCTTATAAACAAAACATGCTAATAGTATAAGCCATAATCATAATAGCAGCAGTGAAATGACAATGACCAAGATTCACAGACTTTTCATGCCCTATTCTAAGAGCATGGCCCAGTACTACACTTGCATTCTTACAACTCTGATGTCATTTTACAGGCTGAAAAGAATAGGGCAAAGATGGGTAGAGATGTAGATCCATCTGTAGAGTGCCTAGCATGCACAAAGCTCTGAGTTTGGTCCCAGCACTGCATAGATGGACACTAAAATCTCAGCACTCAAGTAGTAGAAGGAAAAGGGCCAGAAGTTCAAAATCATCCTCATCGACGGAGTTTGAGGCTAGCCTATGCTACACACTCTATGTCAATATGTATGTGAATATATATGTCAATATATATATGAAGAGAGACAGATATACACACAGAGAGAGACAGAGAGACTGAGAGATGGAAAGGACAAGTTTATTTAATCATTTGATTCCAGACACAGATTCAAACTCACACAGTCTGGTCGCAGAAGCCACTTTCTCTCATTTCTAAAAGCCTGTGTTTATTTAACATTTTAATTGATTTACTTAAATTTAGACTTAAATGCAAAGTTTTATGATGCCCCAATGTCTTCCCTCAGAGCTTAGAGAACCCCAGAGAAGAGGAGGTGGATGAGGAGATGAGGACACCAAGAAAACAAGGCCCTCTACGTCAGCCTGAGCAAAGCTCACATGAGCTCACAGAGACCGAAGCAGCCTGCATGGGGCTGGCAAGGGTCTGTACCAGATCCTTTGTGTATATTATAGCTTCCAGCTTACTCTTTTATGATACTCCCGAATGTGTTCATAAGTAGGTCTCTCATTTGCTTGCCTCCTCTTGGGTTCTTTTCCTTCTGTTGGTTTGTTTTGCCATACTTTGATGTGATAGAGTTTTTGTTTGTTTGTTTTATCTTATTTATTTTACATTGCTACATTTTTAAGAATGAATACCTAGTCACTAGGGAAAAAGTTAATAACTGAACTGTTACTTATAACTTCTGGGAGAAGGACAATTCTCCAGTAGGGTTACACACTGTTTATATTAACCGTTCTAGGCCTCATATTTAGGAGTAGGTGACCAACAGATAACTGGACTCCACAGGTTTTTGTTTGTTGTTTGTTTTGTGTGTGTTTGATTTATTCAGCTAAAGTTTGGAGTTTTCTCTTTCTTTTTAAGTGTGGTTTTATTTTTGTTCTCTTGTTGGGGAGGTTGTTGTTATATTGGATTTTTGTTTCTTTCCAGAGAAAGAACTTAAAGTGTGGTGGATAGGGAGGGGGAGAGGAGCTGGAGGGACTCAGACGAGTGGAAGAGTTTAATAAAAATGTACTTGAACTTGAAAATTGTTTTTCATAATGAAAAAAACCCCAAACTAATAAAAATGCAAAAGAATAAAAATATAATATCATTTAAATCTTGGGTTTATCATACCAATTATTATTTACTCAATGTAAAAAGTTAACTATTAGAGTCTATAAAAATATTTCCTTGTGTTTCCCAACATGACCAATGAAACAAACTTTGGAAGTGTTACTTTATGCATGGAAGCATGCTTCTGTTTCAAATATAAAGCCATTGGACAATACTAACAATGGCCTCACAGTGCCCACTCCACTTCCCACTTCCTCCTTCGCAACAAAAGCTAGACTCTCACTTAGCATGTGACTGCCAGGCTGAACAATTTACGTCTTCCATTCAGAAGATGTGGCTCTGTGTGTAAATGTTGGCCAATAGGATGCAAAGACTCTAATTATGAAGGACAGAGTAGACAAGTCCTCAAAAGAGACTGAGCCTGCTCTTCATTCCATCCTCTTTGTTTCTCAGAATGAGAAAGAGACCACAAGGGGCACCAACCACCATCTTGAATCATGAAAAAACATGCAAAGAACTTCAGGTTAGAGTTACAAAAAGGAAGAAATGAGATCCCTTGTCATGCCATGAAACTCCTAGCCTGAAGTGGCCCCCCACCATACTTTATTAGCAAGAGAAAGAAATCCCTACAGTGTGTTGACAGCATTGACTTTAGACTTTTTTCTGTTGAATGCAGCCAAACCTCATTCTAACCTGTATATTACTGGTCCCTCACTATATCACATTTCTCCTCCCCAGGAAGGGAGATGCCAGCAGAAAATCCTCACTCAGAATATGTATCCTTCAGAAACTCAGTAGACTAGGCAAGTCCAGGGGTAAAAGAGTTGGCATTAATGAACACTGTATTCTAGTTGCTTTATGTTCTTCCGTCTCCTCAATCTTCCTAATATGTCTACCTGGTAGCAACTATACAACCTCAGTCAGCAGTAAGTCAAGTGAGATATCTAATGTCCAAGCCCAATCTCAAACCCAATGGAGAGGGTCCCAAGAACCAGTTCTAAACTCAACAGTCCTATCCTTAGAATCAAATACACATCAGACTGTCTTCCTTATCACAGAACCCTGGCCAGCTTTTAGTATTTTTGAATTTCACCCTAGGGTCACAAGAAACTCTTTTTGTCATTGTTACAAGCACCACATGTAGAATAAGAACTTGTGAAAATTGGATACTTAAATACAAATATCTATCTATGTCTCTATCTTGTAAGTTAACAGTATTTTAAAGATATCTACAAAGAATCCCTTGAAAACGTTTGTTCCTGCCCATCAGGAACTCCACCGGAAAGCCCAGATGCTATGGACAGAGAAAGATGTGTGCCCCTTGCCCCCAGCCACCACAGAGTTAAGTCCTATTTCCCAGGCCTGGCATGTGTTCAGTCAAAAACCTGGCCGAGTGCCTGTTGTTTACTGAAGCTAGGGAAGACGCATCTGCAATATTACGAAAAGCATATTGCAAAAGGCAACACATGCAAATTAAACCTCTTGAGCTATGAGTAAATTGCTGGGAAAATTTATAACTCATTTAATAAAACTTGAAGTAAATACATAGCCTGGCTCCCAGGGAAAACAAAATATTTCCCACAATTCTCTTCTTTTAAGAAGGAAAAATAAAGAAAGGGGGGAAAAAGAAACATAGAAAAAGACAATTGAGCCAGAAGCCTATCAAGTTAAAAGTATAAATAGCAGCTGTGCTGGTCATTGAAGCCCATTTCGACCTGCGGGACATTTAATTCACACAAGACAGTGCTCACCCTCTGCTCTAGAAGAGAGGCATGCAGCAGGTCCAGGTGTAAGCCATTTGCACAGTAACCCATGACTGTCCATCCTGTGAGGATCTTTGGGACATCTTCTATCCATTAATTCATTTACCACATGAGTATTCACTGTCTAGCAGAGCGACTGAAATATGGGGATTCAGACCATGCTCTCTGAGCCCCATGGCCTGGCTTTTAATCCAGACTTTGTCACTTACTAATTGTATGGCCTTGGGCTGCTGGATAAAACTTCTAAGATTTCAACTCCCCACCTATAAATCAGAAATAACAATGATATCCAAGATCTATTGTCTTAGTGAACATCAAATGGGTTAATATATGGGAATTGCTTCCAACAATGCACAGAAAATTCTAACTCTTTGAGAAATATTAGCTGCTTATTATTACCTAGCATTATGATACAGCCCTTCTGCTGGCCGGATTAAACGTGACAGATGAAGGCCTTTGCTCATGTAATTTATGTTCTACTAGGGTAGACAGTACAGGTAAAAACACATGAATAAGCAGAACTTTTAATGACAGTAACAGGTACTCTTCCAAGCCAAAAAAAAAAAAAAATTAATACTATGGAATAGAAAGTATTGGTTCCTTATAATTGGGGATTCAATTTAGAGTCACTTAGCAGTAAAAATCTCTTTGAAGACACATCTGACCTGGGACCCAGCTTAACAAAGGATGTGAAGCTCTCTCCCATTAATTATCTTTCCCTCTTTATTCTCTTTGAGTGACGACCAAAGCCAAGAGGCACAGGGAGGAGAAGAATCAGAGGGGCTTCAAGCCCTTTGGGAGCTAAGGATAACCCATAAGTACCGATTCTCCTGCTTCTGCCTCTCAGGTGCTGGGATTAAAGGTGTGACCCACCCTGCTGCATTTCTGTGTGCAGTGGGGCAGTGCTGGGGATTGAACCCAGAACTTCAGAAAAGTTATAAAAGTGTCAGCTATAAATATGAGCATCAACCAAAATCAGCCTAGGAATTGTTGATGCTGGCATCCTATTTTACAAAGAAATAATAATGCATGTGGAGCTTGGGTGATGCTCAGGGGTTTAGAGTACTTGTACCACACCTGGAGTTTGGTGAGTAGTGAAGGGCCCCTGCGACCCCAACACCGACAAGATGTAAAGAAAGGGTAGTCACTGGGGCTTTCTGACGTCCAGACCAGCATAAATAAGACTTTCACATTCGAAGACAGACCCTGCCTGGCAGGAGCAGGAAGAGGGTGACGGGAGGGGATGCCTGGCACCACTTTTTGGTCTCTGTGTCCATGCACAAGCACACACCTGCCCACATGTGCACACAAGCGTATACAAATACAAACACTTAAATGACTCTTAAAAATAAAAAAAGAAGATACGCAGAGGTTCAGCAAGGTCCCCAAAGACCATACACTTATTACAGGTAAAGCCAGAATTGATACCCAAGTATCTATTGCCAAAAGCCAGTGGTTCATAATACATCTAGAAGGCTCAACGTCAAACAACACACTTTTCCAGACTGGCACATCCCCTGAATACTCCAAGCCTGATGGACTGTATGTCCCATGAAGAGGCCTGTCTGGCACAATGTGTTATCAGCCTCTCTCCATGAAGAGCCCAGAGAATAGTTAGGTAAAACACAGGGTACACTTGTAAATGAGGACAATGAACCTTCAGGACAACTTAAGCAAAGACAGAGAAGTAGAACCCATGGGCAGTGGGAGAGGACGGACACATGAAACTGTAAAACTGGCCTCTTGAAAGCTTAAGATTCTGTTATTCATAATTCAGATGATATCCTGAAATCACAAGACTGCAAATCCATGTGTTACATCCCGACAGGCCAGCTCAGAACCAACAGGTAAGTTAGGGTCTGTCATGACATCCATATGGAGCGCACAGAACGCTGCATTTGGAATCCCCTGCATAGACACTCTAACTTGAGGTTGCTTGCAACCACAAAAACCTGAGAGCTCTGCTCTCTGGGGACAGGTAAACATGGTGCATCACTTCCTAATACAGGAAGAGAAATGCTATCTATGCAAGGGCACTAGCAAATACATGGAGGCTAGGCTTAAAACACTTGCTCCTGAGCCTAGAACTTATGAACTCACCCGTTTTATCCCCACTGACATTGCTGCTGTTATTGTGTCACAGGGTTTCAAGGGACAGATGACAGATTTAATCCCAATACAGTATTCATCCCCACCCCTACCCCAAGCAGCACAGGAATTTAACATCACACCCAAGCTGTAGTTTCTGAAAAGGATGCCAGCAGAAGCCCCGGCTCTCATGTGCCTATTTGCGTGGGCTGCAGATGGCGGCCCAGGAGAGGAGATCCAGGCACAGGTGGACTTCTGAAAGTCATGACAGCTCCTCCAAGAATAAAGGCGGAAGACGGCGGCTTCTGAGGCACTGCTCCGGGCCGTTCTCCAATCTCTTATGTACTTGGACATCAGTCAGGCCCATCAGATCCCCAGTCTGCTGTCTGCTGACTGACAACAGAAAGAGAAATTTAGAGGTGTGAGTGAAGTGACAGAGCTGTCAGGGCTGCTTCTGAAACGACTCTTTTCTTAAAGAAAAGAAAGATAACAGAAAAAAATAAAATACCTCAGACAGCTCAATACCCTGTCACAGTTGCTGGGACAGGGTTATAATTTTTGTTTGTTTGTTTGTTGTTAAAAATAAAAAAAGAAAGAAAGAAAGAAGAAAAAGAGTGAAAAGCTACAGACAAATTTAAGCAATGAGGAGAATAGTCTCTCCTGGTGATGATTTCAGTCTTTCACAGAATAAGATAGAACTGGGGCACAAGTCCCATCTTCTGGATCCAACAGAGGAAACTGTCAGAAGCGTGGCTTAATTTAGGGAAATGAAATAGTCTTGAACATTTAAGAATATCTGCCTAAAAACAAGAAAAAATGGAGAGGAGCTGGTGAGATGACCACCGGCCAGTCAGTAGAGTGCTTCCCGTGCCAGTGTGAGGACCCAAGTTCAAACCTCTAGAACCTAAGAAAACAGAATGTGGCAGCACCTGCCCGTAACCCCAGCACCACAGAGGGAGAGACAGGAGGATGCCCAGAGCTTGCCAACCAGTGAGTCTGGGTCAAACAATGAGGTCCAGATTCAGTGAGCAACAATCTCAGTGAATAAATAAATAAATGGATAAATGGGTAAATAATAAATGAATAAACAAATGAATAAAATGGAGAGCAACAAAAGATATCCAGTTGTAGCCTCTGACTTCCCAAAGCATGCACACTAGCAAAATAAAGTGTTCAATGCCATCAAATTAAACAGCAACAACAATAAACAAATAAAAAACAGGCTCTCACGTTTCTGCCCCGCCCCCTTCTTTTTCTTTGGTTTTTCAAGACTGGGTTTCTCCATGTAACAGTCCTGGTTGTCCTGGAACTTGCTTTGTAGACCAGGCTGACCTTGAACTCCCAAAGATCTGCTGCACTCTGCCTCCCAGAGTACTGGGATTACAGATGTATGCTACCAAGCTCAGACTCTGGTTCTTAGGTGGACTTTTGGACTTTTGGACTTTTGCTCTCAGTGCTTGGCATGACCTACTAGAATCCCTATACAGAATAACCAAGATTGGTCAAACATTTAGAAACCAGCTGGGCACAGCACATCTAGGCCCCAGTTCTGGATGACCTACCCTCTCAGCCAATACTGCCTCTGATACTAGTCCTCTATGGAACCTTGCTTCTTTCTTTGACAATGACAATATGGAAAACCAAATACTTGTGACTGAAAACCCCAAACACTTCCCCAGGCTGAAATGCTTAGGGGAATGGGACTTGAACAACAGAAGAGTCCTGGTAAGCCATCCCTTTAACCACAAGACAGGCTTTGGCCAGGGGGATCACATTTCAAAGGCCCCCATTTGCTCTGTTTTCTGTGAGCCCTAACTTTACAATAGCCCTGAGAAGAAACAGATTCCCCATCTCACCCCCAGGTCAAACATAACTCAGAAAGGAATGCCTTTATTAAGATAATGCTTCAAAAAACCCAATAATTCTAAAGAGCAACCCCAAAAAACAGATCCTAATAGATGAGAGGAAATTGCACTTTGAGTATTTTTCCAAGAGTCCAGGAGGGCTTGAGTAAGCCAGAATAAGAAACCCCATCTCTGCTTGTAAAGCACACTCCGGGAGAACAAGCCAGGTCCAGACTGCTGATTGATGTAACACTTGGATTAGAAATACATGCGGCATGAAACACAATTTCCAGAGAGGAAAAGGAAGCTCTTGATGAGCCTGCTGAAAGAGTGGTAAAAACTTCACTCAAGCCTTCCACTCCAGCACTGAACTGTGGGAAACTTTTATTGGAACAACCCAACTGAGTCCATTAGCTGTCCACTGGGGAACATAGCATAAACTCCTAACACCTTGGCTAAGAGAAGGCCCCATAATCACCCTGATTTCCTGCTGGGAGGAGAGAGAAAGCAAGGCAGCAAGAATAACAGAAAACCGGAAGGTATCTGAGAGGAAAAGGAACAGTACTGGTTGAGGCCACTAGAGACGCACTCACTCTGGGAGGTGGTATATTACCTCTGTGACCGAGATTGTAACAAAGGTGACTTAAGAGAACTGTTTGTTTTAGTTATGGTCTGAAAGCATCAGGGTGGGAGAGATCAGTGGAGCAGTTCAGTTCACGAGTGTGGTAATGTATGGTGGAGTCTCTTCACATCAGGACGGACTAGAGAACAGTGGGACTGTGACAGGAAGACAATCTTCTGTGCTATCCTGTTTCTGGTTTCTGCCTCAATTGTAGCCAGCCTCTCTTCCACAAGTTCTCAACTTAGCTTTGTCTGAACCTCTGGCCCTAACCATTTGTCTTCAGGACCACATGGCAGAAGAAGAAGAAAGGCAAGCGCTAAGGATAGTGTTCCATGCACAAATGTTATAAAATGTACAAGTAACAAAGTAGCATGAAGCATATTGGATGTCACTGAAACTAAACGGATAACTATGAGGGTAGTTTTCAAAATTTGAACACCATCACATGCTTCTAAAGGGAAGTCCTTTGCATAAGACGGAAAGAGTAACAAAATAAAGGGAGAACTGCTGGGGCTGAGGTAGAGGCGGAGGGTTCAGCTTTCCATACCAACCTCCCTCCCCTGTAAGCTGCCATGAAGGAATGATGTGAAAACTCATGAACATTTCATCTCTTTGTTTTCCTTCTGAGGAAACTGAGGCTCACTCACGGACAGACCTGAGGTCCTAAAGCTAACATTTTGACAGAGCAGGCCAACCTCTGCTTTATGTTTGCTGTACACGGTGCTGACTTTTGAGGGATGGAAGAGGAATATGTTTGTTTAGAAGACAGAACCATAAGTAGTCCTGGAATGTTGTAGGGGCAGGGAGGTCATCAGAAATTACAAGAGAAGAAAGAATACGTGTTTGCCATGCTCGTCAAATGGCAAAGGTCAAATTGGTCACATGGTTAAAGCAGATTTGGCCATTGACCTTGAATCTTATCACCACATCGTCTTCAGAGCAACTCTATTTGGAGCCAGACCTTTTTTGAAAGTGAAGTACATGCCACAAACACCCACCCAGGACCTCAGCTTTGGAGCAAGGTTTCAACGTAAAGGAGGTACTCTAGTCACACACTATCTCAGCTTACAAGCTCCATTCGGAAGGCATTATTTTTTGCTGTTGAGTCTGGAAACTCATTGTTCAACTTTCTCAAGAAAGAGCATTAAAATTAATGGTAGGTGTCTAAAGCTAGTCCGTGGAGGCCCTATTTGACACACAGTTTAAGATGCTAGTAAAAGAATCACCCTTCTTTCAGAAGGAGAAA
>NW_026590062.1:27909598-28051401 GCF_907164565.1 Psammomys obesus
AGTTGGGTATGATGGTTCACATAGGTAATCCTAGCACTTCATAGGTAGGGGCAAGAGAATCAAGGAAGTCAAAGTAATCCTCAGCTACAAAGCAATCTTGAGGCCATCCCGAGCTATGAGACTCTGTCTCAAAAACTAAACACAAAAAAATTAAAACTTCAACTACAATGATGCAACTCTATCATTTCCCAGTCTACCCAAAGGAATCTAAGGCTTCTAACATAAACACAATTGAATGTCCATTTACTGAAGAGTCACAATACGTAAGATAGGAAACTAGCCTAGATATTCATCATCAGATGACTGGATAAAGAAAAAATCTACATACATAATGGAATTTTTTCAATCACACAGAAGAATGAAACTGTACCATGTGTAGGAACATGGAGGCAAATGGTAGTCACCAGGTTAAATGAAATAAACCAAATTCAGAAAGTCTTATCTCATATACAGATACATGTACACATTTATAAAACTATGCCATATACATGATACTGAGACATGAAAGTGGATAAGGAATTCCATCCGGGGAAGGAAGTAAAACATCAGGAAAGGTGAGGGGAAATTGGAAAAGGGTGACAGGACGAATGTAAGCAAAGCACATGACACCCATGCATCAAGATGCCATTGGAAAACTCAGTAAAAACATACTAATTTGGGGAAATTTGAAAACCATATAAAATAAATATATTAATAAACAAATGTAATTTCATTTCTAAGTCCACTATCTTGATCATTTTCTATAGGGAGAGAAATTTTCCTGGAGCCTGGAACCACTCGCCTAAGAAAAGATATTAAAACGAAATAAAATAGAAGTCCGTGCCAGAACAGGCAGGCTTGAAACTCACTCTCACCCTCACAGAAAGAAGCTAATTAGCTTAATCCATCCAATGACTGATATTATTAAATGTTAGGAATTAAATGAAGATTTTAACATAAATAAATGAAAGAAAAGGCCTCCTTCCTGTCTACACCCCCCCCCCCAAATTTCTTCCCTCTGGACAGTTTGTTAATTGGATGTTTTCCAAGGGAAGAAAAGGAGCCTTTCTGAATGTCTGATTCTTCAGAGCCCAGTAGCGAATTTTCCACATAATAGATATAAATAATGAACACAGGGCTACATTAATTTTAATCCATGTTAAATATGGTTTCTGGGTTGAGTTTATTTGTAACACATTCCTTCCCTGTGCTATTTCTCTCTTCTCCACCATGTCACTATTTAACTTGAAATTTCACAATATGAAAATGAAAAAAAAATCCAGTCCTAATTATCTCCTGCAGGATCATAAAAATAACATTAATAAAATGTGGTAAATATCAGTAGTGATCATTACGAGGTCCACATCACAAGGAAATGAAATGCATCGCCCCAAAGCAAGAAGGATTGACACGAGCCCACCACCATTAGCCACCCACATTTGCATATGTGCTCTGCAAGCAGACTTAAAGGTAATCATAAAGATATCTTTAATCCAAACTGGACAACTTCAAATGTGCATGGCCATGTATAGGCAACCTGGCATCCATAGCGTCTATCTATTAAACACTCATATGCATGACTTCTTTTGTATTTCTATCCTCACTCAAAAGCAGGTATCAGAGAACTCATTCCTCTCAACCATTTCAAGTGAAAGACAGAAGGATGACATGGCCTCCTGGGGCTCACTGTGATTCAACAAACTGAGGCTGCAACCCAAGAGCCTGGTACCCAGAAGGAACTTACCATTAGCATGGCTTTTCATTTAGATAAAATCACATGGCCACCATGACAGTCAAGACCCCTAGTTGTCATAGTTAAAGGAAAAACAAAACAAAACAAAAGAAACTACAGCAAAAAGGTGTAACTAAGGAGCCTCATCAGGAGTTGAAAGACAGACAGACAGCAGATGTCACCTCACATCAGCGGTAGGGAAGTGATGTAATAAACATTAATGACAAGCTCTGTTCCACCACATGATCACCAACACATCTGGATGGGGAGAGTGGCTGGGGAAAGGCTATTTGGCCATCTCAAATAACGAGAGAATTGACTGACCAGTTTGTGACACAGATTACTAAATTACTTTCCTAGTACAAATAAGACTTTAAGTATCAACATGCCAACATAAAACATAAGCTTTGTTCCTGTCATAAAATATGCAATATTAAAACTTTAATATACTGAAGGAAATCCACGTACATTATCAGCTATTGACAGGTACTCATGTTTATGGGAATATAAGCAAAAGACATTAGCCTAAATAAATAAATAGATATAACAGCATGTAGCTGGGCTCTAATGAATTAATTCTCTAATTGGTCTTCCCCGAACTCCACAGCTGTCTCCATTAGGCCTTCCTACACAATCCATACATCAATAACAGGATGTTTCTATATCTAGGTCCCTGGCCCAAGCCATCTTGCCAGCCTTGACTATTCCTCAGGAAATGTGACTAATCAAGGGCCAAGCTGAAGTTCATCAGAAGCTAAAGTCCTAGTGTTGTGTAAGGAGTACTATCAAAAAGTTTGGGCTAAAGCCTGATACAATGACGTGATCAATAAACATTACTTTGAGTGAAGTTATTTCTCCAGACATAGAGGGTGCAGGATACACTAGAATACATCAATACTACTATATGAGCTTAAAACTAGAGCAATCCCTGGTATGATGGCACGTGCCTAAAATTCCAACACTAGGTAGTGGAGGCAGGAGTACCATGAGTTTGAGGCTAGCTTGAGCTACCTTACTCTTGTGTAGCAGAAGCACTTGCATGGCTTGATAAAATTTAAAACTGCTGACCATTGGCAGAGTTTCTGATTTACCACTTCTAACACGAAGCTTCAGAATCTACACTTCTAGCAAGTTCCCCAGGGGTGCAGATGCTGTTTGTTTCAGGACCCCATCTTGAGAATCTTTACTCCAGACCAATTGACCTCATTTTAGAGAGGATTAAACCTGGACCCATGAAAGGAAGGTGACTTCCTCATAGGGCCAATACCCAGTGATTGAATCCATAGACCTAAAAGATCACTTTCATTATGAATTTAACTATGCCTGCCCGAAAAGTTGGTATGTACAGTTCTTAACCTCTACTACTTGAGCATGTGACTTTTGCTGGAAATAGATCCTTGCAGTTGTGATGAATAATTACCACACTCGGATAAAGCTTAATCTAGATCTGCTGGAATCCTTATGTAAAGGGGAGACTCAGACACTGATGCACAGACAGGGAAATGCACAAAAACACCAAGATGATGTTTCCACCATCCAGAAACTTCAAAGATACCCACCTACCCACAGAAGCTATAGGAGAGGCCTGGAACACATGCTCCCTAGGACACGTTCTCCCTCACAGCCTTCAGGAGGGACCAGCCCTGCCCACACCTTGATCTCGAACTTCAGTCCCAAGAAGTACGAGACGAAACACTTCTGCTGCCTGAGCCACCCAAAGTGCAGCACTCATCACAAGAGCCTGAGCAAACTGTGCATCTTCCGGAAGCCTGAACAAATGTGACGAAGCAGCCCCAGCATAGGCTCCTCACTCCCTCTCACATCTCCTCCCTTGACCTCTTAGTTCTTCAGCCTAAATATTCATCAGCAGATGAAGCATCCAAGAAAACAGAGTACATGAACACAATAGAATTCAAGTAAAATGAAATCATGTCATCTGCAAGAGAATGGATGTAACTGGATATAAACGTGTTATACAAAATAATCTAGACCTACAGCAATACTGCATGATTTCTCACACATGAAAGTAATTGAAACTAGATTCAAGCTATGCATGGTATGTGTTTGTGTCAGTTGTGAGATACAACAGTGGGCCATGAGAGTTGAAAAGATCTTGGAGGTAGGATATAATAGAATATGTGTTATGAACGCAGAAGTGGAAAATGTTTGGGGAGGATGGAGTGGGGGAGAATACAGTAGGGAAAGGAGAGCAGAAAGAAAACAACAAAAATAATCACACACACACCAAAATATCTTTAATTGGCAATTAAGTACCAATTAAAAATAATTTTAAAAGTCAGAGGTTCTTTTGATTCTCAATATCCATGCTCTGGGATACACCTGTTTGGGGTATAAACCTGAATAATAACATCTTGACAAAGCAAAGTGGCAATTTGTTTCAAGGACCCGACCACACTCTGACCAGCAACTCTCTTTGGAAGATTCAAGATAAAGAACCCCAAGCCTACATCGAAACAGGTGTGCCTTGGAACTGAATAACATAAAAGGCAACAAACTAAGAAATAAAAAGAGCCTTGCTACAAGGATATTATGTAGACATTAAAGCACTTTTTATTAAGAATATATAATTACATGGAAAATGCATATGTTACAAAACCAAGTATAAAGGCAGAATATAAATGCTCTATATTAAAAAGTGGTAAGCTACTCCAAGGAATACATTTAAAAAATGAAGAAATTTTAATTGGAGGGCTTGAAGGACTGTTCTAAGTACTTTCTTCTGTTTTGTAAGTTGCTTCCTCCTTGTATAACATTGGTTATTTTCATAAGAAAAAAGATACCATGGAGGGGTGAGTTTATGTGGATGACAAATTCTCTTTGTTTACCCTGGCTCCTCTCTACTACTGTTCCATCAAGTGAGCCCCCACAAATGCAATAAAGGCACCTTACAGTTAACGAGGCTTGACTATTATGTCCTTACAAGGAGGGAGGGCCTTTCCAGTATCCATGTTCCGTTTATTCCCTAAGATTTGATTACAGCCACTTTCTTCTGTCACCACCTGGAGAGACTGAGAAATTTGAACATAAGGCTTTCCCGTTTTTCTGTCCCCAGTGTCTCTTGCTGGTTTCTACCTTCAAATATTTGCAAGCTGCTCTTACATGAAAAACAATACTAAAATTTATCATCCTTTGTCTTTTCAACTGCTTTCTTTTCTGTACTCAGTTTTATTTCCTCCTCCTCCTCCTCCTCCTCCTCCTCCTCCTCCTCTTCTTCTTCTTCTCCTTCTCTTCTTCCTCCTCCTCCCCCTCCTCTTCCTCCTCCTCTTCCTCCTCCTTCTCTTCTTCTTCTTCTTCTTCTCTTCCTCCTCCTCCTCCTCCTCCTCCTTCTTCTTCTTCTCCTTCTTCTTCTTCAATTGCCAGAGTGCCCAAATCCAGCAGCTGGAACCTAACTGGATTAGAATGGGTCTGCTAAATAAGGCCATCCAGGAGCAACTTTAAGTGTATTCACAGTTAGTGTGAATAGCCTCCAGAAGCTTGTTTTCCATTTCATCTTGAGCTAAAACTACTTAAGTAAAGGATTTGCATTCTGAATGAAGATGAGGCAACATGTGCGTACTGTGGAGGGAACACTGTGCAGGATGGGGCCTTTGAAATGGAGGTAAACACAATCATAGTGACTAGAAAGGAGGGAGACAGGGATGGGAAGATTGCAAAGACTAGCAAAACTCTATGGCTGAGTTCTACTGAGCAGTTCAGTCTCTCGTACTTTTTAGGAGAGGGTAATTTCTTCAGGATTCTGTGGTGAACACACTTTCGGGTAAGCAGAAGCAAGCAAAGCTTTTAAATCATGTGATTCACAAATGAGGTGCTCAAAGCAGGTGGGTTCTTGGGACCCCTTTGGTCATTGCTCAGTTGAGGATAAGTTGAATGTCCTTAGTCGTTTTATATGTAAGCAAATGCCTATAATGTATATGTGTAGGCATGTGTATAAATAGATGTGTCCATGCCTGTATGTGTGAACTCACACAATAATCTTTTCATAACCATTTAATTGAGTACTTGACTCAATTTAATTTAATTGAGTAAGTAGTCCAACAACCTGGCCCCATGAATTACAAGAAAGGATGTGTGCCCATGTGGTTGGTTTTAGGTGGAGGGTGAACATATTGAGGCAGATTTGCCAAGGGCAGAGGTCACCATATGAAGGTCTGGTAGTTCAAACTTTGCCCATGCTATGTCAGGATGAATATGATTGCCCTAGTTCCTTGCATAGTGACGTGTCCTCTGTAAAGGAGTGCAAGCCAAGTGACACTCCAGCCCTCTCTGGTCACACCACGTGGCAGCAGGCTGTTGCCACTGGGAGGTGTCCCGGTGGTTCTTCCGTGTAGAGCAGGCCAGCAGGTGAGACATGAGGATGGGCCAGCAGGGTGGCAAAGACGCTGATAAATTTTCTTTGAGACCTTCCACTTGCTCTCAGGATGTAAGCAAGTTGCTGAGCTCTCAAATCTGCCACCTAGCTCTTAAAGGCAAACTCACATTCACAACGAAATCCCCTTCCAGCTGTACAATTCAGTGGCCCACTTCATTTCCGTCTTCCTCATTTCTTGAACATGAGTCCATAAAACTTTAATTACCATCCCCAATTTTTATATCAAACACCGATGTCTGTTAGAGAGATAAGGACACTATAGAAAGTTTCTCTAGGGAAAGTCTCTCTCTTCCTCTCTCTCTCTCTCTCTGTGTGTGTGTGTGTGTGTATGTGGGGGCGCTAGAGGATGACATTGGGGATCTTCCTCAATCACTTTCTACCTTATTTCTTAAGACATGGCCTTCAATGGAGCTAGGCTGGCTGGCCAATGAGCTCCCAGGACCCCACCCTACAGCACTGAGAGTCCAGACATCCACTGTCTTGCCTGACCTTCTGAATAGGAATTGAACTCAGATTCTCAAGCTTGCTTAGCAAGTCTTTTGCCACATGAGTTGCATCCCCATTTAATATCCTCAGAGGAAGAAACGAGGCACTTGTATGTAAAATGACGGGCCTACACCAACACATAGGCCTGCACATTTTACGATGTTCCCAACAAAGTAACAGGAAGTTGAATTGACTAGAACACTGTATTTCCAAACCACTATAGCCAGAAATCATACACCTAGTTACAGAGCCATTCAGTCCCATCTTGGCCTAACAGCTGCTTGCAGAGAAGGGATTGGAAATTAAAAGACATCTTGATCTGCTGCAAGCCAGAATCAGAGCACTACCTCACCAGCCCTTGGGACCGTAGTCCACCCACCTGCCCTCCTCCTTCTATCCATTCCTTCTCTTCACCCTCAGCAGTGGCATCCATGGCCATGAAGATACATTTCTGTCACCAGTGCCATCTCTGGCAAAGCACAGGCTGCAGTTTTAGTTTATAAACCTGTAACTCGGATACCATCTCCTTTTTGCCCTCTGCACAAGCCCATAAACATTCCCAGCTCTGGCTCATGACGGGTTCTTTGCTCTAATGGAAGCTCCCTCCTGGATATCCCCAAAAGAGAAAGATGTGTCTGGTAAGTGGGAGAGGTCAGAGCTGAGCACAGCTATTTATTACATATACTGCGACCAGATGGATCTAACTCATCCATCAAAGCCCTCGTCATCCTCATCACATTAGTTGCTTAGAAAAGCCTCCTGCTCTTTCCCCTCGTGGTCCAGCTCAGCCTTGCCTCTCCTCCTCTCTCCTCTCTCTCTCTCTCTCTCTCTCTCTCTTGTCTGCTCCCTTTCATGCACTTTCAGGAAAATGAACCCTCTCTAACCCCATTGCTGTTCTCCTTAAATCACGGCTACCCATCACTCCGAGGCTATTTTTAAACTTTACTTTTATCAATACTCATCCTGTAGCTCAGGGAGATATTAAAACTGTACTGGGGCAAGGAAGGGCGTTTCTGACACTTGCTCCCTCATTCATCAGTTCCTCATAGGCCCGTTGGTGACAATGAAAAGATTTCACAATGCCGCGCAGCAGAAACTCATTCTCCTGCTCATCCATCATGCTCAACCTAGCAGCAGTTCCACTGACCTAATCTGCAATGGCTCGGCACCCGCCGGAGATTTCTTAAAGGCTCCCCTCATTGTTGTCCCTAACAAAGGGTAGGCCTGGGCCTTTCGATAAGGAGGCTAACTGGTGCAAGGATTAATGAAATAGCCCTTCATCTCCTGAGTCCTGGGTTCAAAGACTGCGGAGCAGGGAAGCCAAGCACCAGTTCATAGGCTGAACTCAGCACAGCTCACAAATGGTCTTGCTGAACCTGGAGAAATGCAGAAACCAATATGGGGTGCACAAGAGGATGGAGGCCCCCAGCTGTAATTGCTTCCGGCAACCCGTGTCTCCATCCATTCCCTGGCCTGTTTCTGCACTAAAGCAAACACTGCTTACATATCTCCTGCGCCCTATGCTTTGCTGTAAGCACTAGCACTGTGACGGCGAGAACCAAGTGCTAATCCTAAAGACTTGTTGCTCGGCGGAAGGGAGAGAAAAAAAATAACCAAAAAGCAAAGACCTCTATGAGAGCAGCTGTGGCAGATATAAACAGAAATTACAGGGAAGGTACGCGACAGCTCATCTAGAAACTACATCTCCCAGCTGCCCCTTCAGCTCAGTGATACCATGTGATAAAGATCACCCTAATGGAGTACCATTGTGTGTGGTAAGGTTGTTGTTATAGCCTTTAAAAAGTAAGGTGACTCTATTTCCTGCTTCCGTTGTCCTGTGTGATAGAACACAGACCCCAGGGGGCCAGCTTTCACCGTGAAAACATGGAAAGCCAGCTAAAAGACTGGCAAAGCAGGTCCATAGAGCCTGAATGACAACAGGGAGGAGAAAAAGTAGAAGTATTACATGACCTTGAATCGGTGATGACTAAGATCCCAACCTTGGCTTCAAGCAGTAGTTTTGTATGATGGAGGAAGTATGAAAAGGTCCCAGATATCCAGATATTTGGCCTGAATGAAACTGCAGAATAAGTGCTGCAGGACTTTATGTATTTGGCCATTGGCCTTAGCCCCATTTAAACTGCCCAGCATGAGGACAAATGAGACTCAATTCAGAGACTCAGGAGACAAGCATAGGAAGCACCTTGATTGATAGATGTTCGCACACCATTTAGCCCTCTCCTCCAGCTTGTTTCTTGCTATAAGCAAAACAAACCATTCTCTCAGATGTTGTAGTTCTTAATGGTCCATGCTGGTCCATATGCTACCTATTCCTTCACCTGTTCTTGGATTATTCCCACTTCAAGTCTCTGGCCTCTCCTGTGATTAACTGTAATTTTTTAAAGGTAAGAATCCCATCCTGGCTTCTCTCTGACAGGGCTTTCAGCATGGGGACTGGGCAAGCAATTTGCACTCAAAATTATGAACCAAGTTGCAGAGAATTGAGAGACGAAACAATATGGAGACACTGAAGAAATTGTATGTAAACAAAATATTAGTGTTGAAGGCTCTGTGTGAAGTGCCATGACTTAGTCCTCCTGCTGGAATCAAGTGACATGGGTTGTGGACTCGTCCTAGAAGACGTTTATCATCTGCCCAGAGATGCATGCCAGCTTACAGTGGGAGGAGGTCTGCCTGCCATGGGAAATAGTCTTTGGAGCCTGACTACAGCACCCTGACTCTGGCACTGCACTCAATGTTCTGTCCCAGGCTCTATACTCAGAGTATCATAATCCAAATCAGGTAGTCTGTTGGGTGGACTCCTATACATCATTCTAACGTGCTAGTTGCTACAGGGATAAAGTTCTTTGCATCTCTGAGCTTGCTAGTTCTGACTGTTCACTGTCTCTGAGGAGCTTCCCAGATACCTTATCATTTGAGCCTGTCAATCATCCAGACACCAAAGGCAGGTCAAATCGCTTCCTTGCTTCAAATATCTATCAATTCCTCTGCTTGCACCAGAAAAGAAGCACTGTGGGATCCCACTCCGCATGGATAATTTCTCATTTTTAAAGCTCCACACCATATAACATGAAACATAAGATAATCAGGGCAGGGACATCTCAGCATCTGGGAACTAGGGTGTAAGAGTCTTAGGGGCATTTTAGATTCCTGTATATCACAATACACCTTATAGAAACTGTGACTATGAAAATGACCCTAGAACTTTCTGAGAAAACCATTTACTCCCTGAAGCTACATTAAGCCGCATTTCTAGGCATTAGTACATCATGATATTAAACAGCCATACATACATTAACAACAATTTGACTGGTTTTGACCACAAAGTGGCATTCTTAATCCAAGCAAAGTGACTTCCAATTCTATATGGGAACACTGTCAGGAATCAAATTTACATCAACAGTGAACACACAGAACAAGCATGTCCCTGGTGTCTGGGTAGGAAGCTAGGTGTTGCTCTCCCTCTCTCTATGCAGGACTGGTCCCTGAAAGATGCTTTCTCCATGATCAAAAGCCAAATGCCAGATGCATATTGTAAGCACATAGGGAAGACATAACCCCATGTCTTTGTCCTATTCACTTCAGGGCGTGACTCGGAATAGCACACTCTAATTGTTACACAAGGCCTGAACTCTGCCTTGGTATCTTTAGTGAGCCTTCCACGCAAAATGTAGCCCTTCTTTACCTTGTCTTGCTGCCATCATGCCAATACACATATACACTGTGATGAGAGAGAATATAAGAATGAGAGACAGACAGAGAAAGAACACATATGGAAAAAGAGAGAGAGAGAAAGAGCACAAATATATCTGAAGCAAACAATTTCAGAATTTTTCTTCAACACTTATCTGCAAAATGGCCCATTTGATTCATGAACCTCTCTAATGTATATCATCAGTGACTGAAGGAGTTTTTTTTATATGATTTTTGACAATTTAACAAGTCCTCCTGACAAATTAAATGGTTGTGTTGACAACTTAACTGTACTGCCAATCAATATTTTCAATTACTTTCATTGTCATTCAGAAAAAATACAACACGAGGTCACACCGTGGTAAAAACCCAGGAAAGAAAATAAAATGAAGAGCAATTGGTGGGGTGGGGGCCGAGGCCTAGAACTAGGGAGGGTACAAACTGGAAAGCATAACACAGCGGCATCCATGAAGTGGAAGGGACCCTGGGTTTCTGAGACACATCTGGAAAATGGCACCTCCCTTGAGGGATGTTCTCAGAGTCCACAATGGAGATTTTCTTTTTCCTGTGAGCTATTTAAAAGTCATTATATGTGAGCCAGGGATGTGTGCTCTCTAATAAGAAGGCCCCTCTTTCAGACACTTGCCACAAGAGCCACCATGGCAACCACAGTCCCATGGAAAGGCCCTTAAGGAACACAGGTAACAGCTCAGTGCCTTTCCAAGGGTCGATTGGTCAGCCTGAAAAATTCAAGTCAGACACAATGAGCAGAGGTCAGTTTTCTTAAGCTTTTCAAAGTGGGAAGCAGCAAATCAATAGTTTCAAATGTGTATTTATCATTCAGGAACAGAGGTCATCCATAGAAAGTCAGGCAAACACACAGAAATAGTCCACCACCCTGCTGTCCAGAGAGTAGAAATGGACAAGATGACCTGCAGGTGAAAGAGCATTTCACAAAGGATAGCTGTCTTGTACATGATCACCTGCAGAAAGGAATTAGGAGAGGTTTACTTAGTAATATGTAAGAACTCTTCAGTCCAGGAGAATGGCTTGCATGCTACAAGCTGCTCCACTAGAAGGGAAATAGCACACTCTGCCTCAGGCCTATGTCCTCTGAGTCACTGTCTCTGCTGTAACTTCCTTTGCCGTATTCTCCCAGCTCATCCTTCCTGGCCCTCAGGCCCACTTTGGGATTTATTCCAAGCTTCCACACTCTGTCCACACACACACATCACCAGACACTCAAGCCTGAACAAAGGGGCTGTCTTATGATCATTGCTCGACCTCCAATGGAAGCTGTAAGCAACCTTGGTAAAGAATAATGGCAACGACCTTAATACCCATCACTGCAACTGAACCAGACATGGCAAACAATGTCACTTCAAAGGCCAATTGTAAATGATGTGTTGAAGCTGCTGGCAATAACCCACTGGCAACATGATTCACCGAGACAGAATGATGGGCCCTGGTAATGTCTACTAGGGTGTCCAATTACAAAGTAATCCAAAGGGTGCCTTTTTCTCTTTCCTAGGACTAAATGATACGAGTGTTTGGTTGAGTCCTAGATAAAACACTGACTAGGAGAAACTGAGTCATTCCCCAAGCATGAAAAACTACACCCCAGGAACTGTACATGGATATTCAACCTCTATCTTCACTCACTCACTCACTCACTCACTCACTCACTCGCTCACTGAGTGCAGCAGGAATCACTGTGTGTAAAGACTGATGTCAGGCCATAGAGAGGTAGAACAGATTGCCTAATGTCCCTGACCATTAGTGAGACTTACCAGTTTGTAAGCAACAGAGATGTGAGTGTTAGGTGAGCAATATTGTTAATAGGAAGCTACTTGGTTACCTTTATATTCCTGTGATAAAATGACATGACCAAGGAAATTTATAGAAGAAAGTATTTAATTTGAGGATTAGTGTTCAGGGTGGGGGTGGTTAAAGTCCATGATGGCTGAACAAAGACATGGCAGCAGGTACAGCTGAGAGTTTACATCTTGATCCACAAGTAGGAGACAAAGAAAAAGCCAACTAGGAATGACAAAGTCTTTTGAAACCTCAAAACCCACTCCTAGTAACACACTTTTTCCAATAAAGCCACACTTCCTATTTCTTCCCAAACAGTTCCATCAACACTGGAGACCAAGTATTCATACATGAGCCTATTAGGGACATTCTCATTCAAATGATGACAGTCCATTCCCTGCCCTATATAGGCTCATGACTATATCATGATGCAAAAAAAAATGTATTAAGTCTAGCTTCAGGAGTTGCCACAGACTTCGACAATGTCAACACTGTTAAAAAGTCCAAAGTTCAAAAATCTCTTCTGATGGCCAAGTGACCAGCAGAGTGAATGGAATTTTATGTAAGAAGTGGGAAATAGTAAGAGCTGGAGAGGACAGGAACTCCACAAGGAGAGCAACAGAACAAGAAAATTTGAACACAGGGAACTTCCCAGAGACTCATACTCCAACCAAGGACTATCCGTGGAGATAACCTAGAACCCTGACAATGCAGCCACTTCTGATGAGAACTGATAGACTAAGATCAGAAAGAAGGAAAGGAGGACCTCCCCTATCAGTGGACTTGGGGAGGGGCATGCATGCAGAAAGGGGGTGAGGGTGGGACCGGGAGGGGAGGAGAGAGGGACTTATGGGGGGATACAAAATGAATAAAGTGAATAATTAATTACAAAATGAATAATTAATAAAAGTTTTTAAAAAAAAAGATCAGGCAACTGAATCCAAGTCAGAGATAGGCCTTGCTCTCCTTACTAGTGGATCCACACAGAGACTGAGGTACTTATGGGCTATATCTGAGCACGGGGTCTAGGTCTTCTCCTTGCATGATCCTTGACTGGTGCATCAATCTTTGCTGGCTCTCCTGGGCCCATATATTTTGGCTTTGTTGGTCTCCTTGTGGATCTCCTGTGTTGTTGCAAATAAAAAATATGAATGTTGGGCCAAAAAAAAAGTTAAATAAAAAGAAAAAAAAAATCTCTTCTGAGACTCAAAGTAAGCTCTTAATCACAACTCTCTGTTAAAAAAAAAAAAAAAAAAAAAAAAGAGCTAACTACATACTTCCATCATACTACCACTCCAAATGGGAAGAACTAGGGCATGGTAAGAAAATTCTGCACCAAAGCAAGACTGAAGCCCAGCAGGGCCAACTCAAAATCCTGTAGCTCTATGTCTGCTGTCAGAGGGCTTAGAATCTAAGTAGTTTTCAACCTGTGGGCCACAAGCCCTTTTGGGTGTCATATCTCAGACACCCTGCATATCCATTGTTTACATTATGATTCATAACAGTAACAAAATTACAGTTAGGAGCTAGCAATGAAATAATTTTACAGCTGGAGGACACCACAACATGAGAAACTGTATTAAAGGGTCGCAGCATTAGGAACATTGAGATCTGCTGGTAAATGGATCCAGCTTTGGTACATGCAACAAACTTCTCTTCCTTGGGCTGTTCCTACTCTTTGTCTGCAGCTTTCGCTCATGTCTCATGGCCCTGGTATCTCCAACATCTCGGGGCCTTCCATACAATCATCCTGACCTCACTTTCACAGATATATGCGATAGTTTCTCAGGACCTCCACGTAGGACCTCCAAACATGCCACAGCCAAACATGGTTGGCCCCAGAAGCTTTTCGCCACGATTAATGAAGGAATGTTTCACACAACTCTTTTGCTCATGTATTCTTCATGACTCTAAAGCCAGGACCACATGGATGGCACTGCCAAGTCTGACTGCCTCCTTAGAATGGATTCTGTGCTCTTTTAGTTGCATTTGCAGAAGCTTTGATTTGTTCTTGGTTTTTAAGAGCTCTTGTACATGCTGGAAGCTTAGATGGGGGATTCTCCCTGAGGGGACCATTCCCTTTACTCCAGTAAAGGGAGTAAGTTTAAAGTAAGCATCAGCCTTACTTTAAACTTATCACCTATTTTATCACAAACCATGCTTCCAACGTTAAATTTCCTGGCTTTATTTTCCTCCTCAAACTGTATATTTTGTATTTCTTTTTGCTTCACTTGTTGGTTTTCATTGCACACCTGCATAAGATGATTACTGACAATCACAGGACAGAGTCACTAATAGGCCTTCTCGAAATATCTGTCAAGAAAATTAGACCAAGTATTTAAACATATGAGCGTCTGGGGACCATTCTCACTCAAACCACCACAGAAAACAACCACAAAAGAGGAGCTAAACTTGGGGACACAGAAAACACATCTGTGGTGGTTTGAAAGAACATGCCTGCATAAACCTATAGGAGTGGCAGTATTAGAAGGCTAGGCCTTGTTTGAGGAAGTAGGGGCAGAAGCTCAAGAAAGGCCTACTGTCTCAGTTCACTTCTTGCTGCCTGCCAATTCAGATGTAGAAGTCTCAGCTCCTTCTCCAGTACTATATCTGCCTGCGTGCTCACATGCTTCTCACAATGATAATGGACTAAACCTCTGAAACTTTAAGCCAGCCCAAATTAAATGTTTTCCTTTATAAGAGTTGCCATGGTCATGGTGTCTCTTCACAGCAATAGAAATCCTAACTAAAAAGATATCCCAGGTAATGTGGTACTGATATACAAGGTCTTAAATGATAACAGACTATACCAGGCAGGGATATAATAACAAGCATCTCAGGGTATCAAATACATAGCCATGACTTGGTCTTCAAACAGTTCTGTCTGGAAGAGCTAAGGAGGTGAGTATGAACAAAGCCTTAGCGCAAGAAAAGATGTAGAAGGTGACATGGTAAATCATTATCAGAATGCCATGGCCAGATCTGGGATTCATAAGGACACAGTTTGCATGGTCATGTGAGGAATGCTGTGAGGAGGGGAACTAGAAGGTCCAAATCATCTGAGGTCCCACTATAAAAGTCAAAGATCAAAGCTCCCAAGGAAAATTCAGAAAGCTAATCGCTGTTAGCAAAGAGTTATGGGTGCCTGGTCATGGAACAGATGTAAGGAATAAGGAAAGGTCTTGAGCTCAGTCTCTAAATGCTGTCACCATCCACACATAATCCTAGACAAGCAGGGGACCATCTGATCCCTCCTGACTGAGGCTGGCATCTTGGACAGGGTTCTACACTCTACCACAACGATTCGGAAATCCTCTCTTCTGCAGGTACAAGAACTAGAATTCTCTAAGATTTGCAGATGGGCATTCCACTCAGCACCCCCAAAGACACCTCAACACTTCTTTGCTGAACCTCTCTGTATTCTACACTTCTGCCCTTTCCCCAACATCTTGGGGTAAGGCAAACGTTCTCCAATGGTTCAAGGGAAAGGAGATGGGAACTGGTACCCTCAGTGCACCACACTTGCAGGTAAACAGACCACTGACAGGCTGTTTGAATCAAGTGAGCTTTCCTACTGGTCAGGGTCCTGTATGTGCTTCTACAGTGCTGATCATCCCATGTCTACATGGAGGGCTCCAAAGGGGAAAGGCACCACACTTCAGCTTCTTAGAGATAGAGGCATGGCACAACTACTTTTCCATACTTCCTCCAGAGGCTCTTGAGTGAGTTAATTCACATGATCTTCCCCCATGCTCCCTACCAAGGATACCACTGGAGTCCATCTTTCTTCCTAGTCCTTTGAACACTGCTCTTTGAACACAGGGGCATCCTCTGGGAGTCTCTGAACATTCTTCTCATCCTTTTAAGACCTTTACAGGAAGCCCTCAGGGCTCAGACATTATGAGGCATTGTGGAACCAATCGCTTGATTGCACCGTGGAAATGCAAGCTGATAGACCTTGGGGTAGAGACTCAGATTTATTGACTCTCAGAAGAGGCTTCTCGCAAAGCAAAGTCTCGCTAAAGAGAAATCTTTTAACCAAGAGACCAGCTGGTGATAGTATTTCAGGGCACACTTAGTATATGCACACCCAAATTTCTTCTGAGTTTTTTTTCTCTTCTGATAACAAACATTCTTTCAGAATTGTATGATATGGCCATTTAAAAACATTTAAAAATGCATAGTGGCATATTCCAACAATAGTAGAGATAGAAATATACATAGAGAAAGAACCTGTTTCAAAAGAAAGGGAGGAAGGAAGGAAGGAAGGAAGGAAGGAAGGAAGGAAAGAAAGAAAGAAAGAAAGAAAGAAAGAAAGAAAGAAAGAAAGAAAGAAAGAAAGAAGGAAGGAAAGAAGGAAAGAAAGAAAGAAAAAGAAACCCTAGACTCTGGTACATTTATGTCAAAATCTAATCTCTGCCCCCCTCCGTGTGTGTGTGTGTGTGTGTGTGTGTGTGTGTGTGTGTGTGTGTGTGTGTGTTTCCCTCCCTCTACCTCCCCTTCCCTCTCTTCCTCTGCCTGGAATACACTGTTTATACAGAAAAAAACAAGGTTCTCAAAACTGGTCTCATACTCACATTACAGAAAAAAGCAACCAATGGATTTGGCTCCATTCTGTTAAGCATCAGCAATTATCTTCCTGTCAGAGCTAAAGCTAACGAATTTCCCCATATCCAGCAAGGCTCTATCACCAACCGGACACCAACATCATCTGACGGCGAGTAAATCACCACAGCAGCCGTGGGCCCTGACAGACAAATGCTCTGTCTCAGAAAATCCTAGCCTATCACTCAGAGGGGGAAAGGGTCTCTCAGCCAGCCTCACAGAGAAGAGATTAAATATTGCAGATTTGGTACATACAGTAGAAGGCAAGTCCTAAACATGAGAATTATTAATGGATTTTACTCCACTATTTTTAATCTGTTGCCAACTTATGCTCATCTATTTTACCTTGGCCTGCCTTGTTGCCTGATGTGCCTAACAGACAGCATATAGGCATTATCCCCTGCTGTAATCAGCACCAAGACCACAGGAACAACGTCTGTCAACCTATCAAATGGGGACAAGTTTGACAATAACAGGGATTTTTTTTTTATAGTGAAGACTGTGTAATAAAAGATACCATAAAATGCCCATCCTTACACTTAACAATAACATTGACTTCATGATCTGCTACCTAATGAGAACATCAGGTCTTAACCTGTCCCAGAGAAACAGAGCGCTGTTTCCTTCTTATCAGAGGAAACTGGAATTGGGCTGGAATTCTCCAATACTCTATGTGACACGTCTCTTCCCACCTCTAAAGAACACAGTGTGGCTGGGATCAGACTCTAAGACTTACCCTACAACCATTCAATAAGGGAGTGGAACTTAAGCCATTACGCAGATACAACTGGGGAGATCTCATCTGGGGTACAGTATGGTAGGTGTCTGCAAAGAAGCTTGTTTCCTTGCATAATTTATGTCCTTCAAAGCCCCTCTATGAAGTCACAGCTGAAGCAGGAAGAGTGGGGATCCCAAAAGATACCATTGCTCTTGATAAAAATACCATCTGCCTAGGAGGATAAACTTCATCTGAAGAATCCAATTATCTACCAGGAACACCGAAACAACCAGCTCTCACATCCAAAAGAGACAGGCCACAACGGGGGAGATCTGTGCTTCCAACAAAGCTGTCTGTATACTTGGGGTGACACTACCAGCTCAGCAGTCTGATACCATGAAATGCATGTGTACTTCTTTAAAAATAGGTATGGACAGAGTTCCCTAACTATGTGCCAAGCACCAACCAAGACTTCAACCAAGCACCTCTTCAAAGTATTGGCTTTACTTTCACAAGTGATAAACAAAATTGATTTGTCCACTCTTAGAGTATAACTTGAGGATGTGTCCAAAGACCCTCAGGTGCAAAATAAAGTATCTGTGATGCAATCAAAAGTCAGGCTCCCCCATATTTGAGGTTCGTTCACTTTCCATGTTAGCACAGCTACCCATGGTAGAAATTACCCTCTTGCTCACTCTTGCCACTTGCTTACTTGCTGAGAACAGATCACATATGGACAAGTATGATGTCATCTGGAGATGGCTTCCCTGAGTGCTACATACAGACTAGAATCCAGAAGTAAATGAGCTCAGAAGCCTCCACCATTGTCCTATGCAGGAACAGGCTGGCATCAATGAGAGTGGGTTCCAGTTCTCTGAGCCAATCTAACCACCAAAACTGTGGTCTTCCTAAGAAAAAGACAAGGTAGCCTGGGCTCTTAAAATCTACATATAATGTTGGCAAGGTTTTAGATACTAGGTTGAAGCACAAATCTTGGGTGATGGGCAAATATGGCAATGTCAAACAATTAAAAACTACTAAGACACCAAGATGAAGGGCAGGAGAAATGGGGAACCATAAAGCCTCAGGCAGAGAGGATCCTTACTTAGAGGAAATAGTTCACATAAATTTCATGCTGAAATTAAAATTGTTCCAGTCAGTAAATAGAGAAAAAGCTAGAAGATTGACTTCTAGGCGTGGTTTTATACCAAACCAGTCATGCAGCTTCAGGTAACTTCCTATTCGTCCCAGTCTAGTGTCCTAGGTGACATGAGGCATTGAACCTGAAGTCTTAAGAAGTTTCCTCTAGTTCTTAAATGCTATTATGTCACCGATCTGTGGACACCATCAGTCATTCTCCTGAGAGTGGACACCTGAGATGAAGAAACAAGAACCCTACAGTGATTATAAAACATGAAAGAAGCCTGAGAAAGAGAAACAGAGTTCAAAGACAAAGAGAATGGAAAGGACAGAGGGCCTCTGAAAGACTCTGCCCAGTAGGGTAGCAAAGCAGATGCTGAGACTCATAGCCAAACTTTGGACAGAGTTCAGGAACTCTCATGATAGAAGATAGAAAGACCTGGAGGAGACAGGAGCTCCACAAGGAGAGCAATAGAATCAAAAACTCTGAGCCCAAGGGTCTTTTCTGAGACTAATATTCCAACCAAGAACCATGCATGGAGATAACCTAGAACCCCTGCTCAGATGTAGCTCATGGCAGTTCAGTCTTCCCTAGTAAGGGGAACAGGGGCTGTCTCTGACATGATCTCAGTGACTGGCTCTTTGATCACCTTCCCCTGAAGGGGACAATCTTACCAGGCCACAGAAGAAGACAATGCAGCCAGTCCTGATGGGACCTGATAGGCTAAGGTAAGAGGGAAGGAGAGGAAGACCGCCCCTATCAGTGGACTGGGGGAGGAGCATGGGAGAAGAAGAGGAAGGGAGGGTGGGATTGGGAGGGGATGCTACAGCTGGGATACAAAGTGTAATAAATAAAAAAATAGATTAAAAAGAGAATGGCATTTGATTTTGACATCAGCATCTTGGTAACAGTGACTATAGGTTACCAAGGGTGTCAGCCTGAGGGACCAAGAAAACTGTTGGGATAGTAGAATCTTGGCAGCTCTGATTTCTGATGATCAGAATGATTTTTTGTAATAAAATATTCCTGAATCTGCTGTATCAGAAATGTAGGCATGAGGACACTTTCCCAAGAACTACAAATGTGTACTAATTAAGGATCTACAGTCTGAAAAGGCCCAAGTTTCTCATTTGCATTGTGGCATTGAGCCTTCCCTTTCTGTGCATTTCAAAAGGATCATGGGAAGAAAGACTCTAAAAGGGAGATACAGTCCATTGAATTTGGGGGTGGCGTCAAGGAATGCCTTATGTTATTAATATGCCACCCACCTCATAAATATTCATAAAAATGTCTTACAAATCCATACCATAGAAGCCAGAGTAGTGTTACTCCACCTTTCTTTAGTTCATCCCACTTTAATCTGTCTCTGTATCTCTGGGGTATCCAATCATTTGCTTTTCTAAATAAACTTTTGCATCAATTATCAGTCTCTGTTCACAGAATGTTCCTCTTCTTCCATAAGATAAGAACCAAAGAGAGACTCTTGCCATGTAACATTTCTACCTATCTACTTGTGGGATGCCCACAGCTCACCCAAGAACTTAAATGGGCAGCTAGAACAGCATTTTTCTCATCGCACTTCTCTAAGAGGTTCTGAGACCTTTAACACATCCACAAATCAAATGCCAACAGCCAAATGAATCTGCCA
Organism: Psammomys obesus; assembly: GCF_907164565.1. Taxonomy (NCBI): domain Eukaryota; kingdom Metazoa; phylum Chordata; class Mammalia; order Rodentia; family Muridae; genus Psammomys; species Psammomys obesus. Next base: position 27,929,827 of record NW_026590062.1, read on the forward strand.
TTATCCTCCCCAGGATTTATGACTGATCCACCAATTCCCCCTCTGGCCCTAAATCTTCTATTTATGAGTGAAATGGCAAAAATCCCCAGGTCCAGCCACACACTCCACATCTGGCTGCAAACAGTGGTAGTAACATTTGGGGACTGGAGAGTGTAGGGGAAAGGTTTTAGTGTGAAAGTGCATGGAACTGGAGCATCAAGGAGCTCACACGGGCAGAGCTGGCAATATTAACACATTCTTATCTGAAGAGGGCTGGAGAGGAGCAGGACAAGTTGACATGCCATGCAGCCAGCTACATGCACTCTCTGTGCCAAAACCAGCTGGTGGACCATTGGAGTGGAGAAGGCAACAGAGAAGTTGCCTGTAGATCCTATTTCAGCCGTCCTCACTGCTTCTCCACGCTCCACACTATATTCTCCGGTATCTTCCTTGCAGACTCCACCCAGTGCCCTACTCTCTGAGCACTTACACTTTCAGCAGCCACACAAAGGGACAGCTGCTGAGTATAACAAAAGAGGTGCTTAGTATTAAAACTTGATGTCTATTTCAGAATCTTCAACAATGTATCAGCAAATGACCTCAGCAAATCTGTGTCCTCTGGTAGAGCTTACTTGCCTATCTCTAAGATGGTGATCTGTACAATACCAAATTTCTATAAACCGGAGAATGACAAGCCCTTTTGGCCCATAGAAATGACAATTTTCCTCACCAGTATATAAATACTGACATATGCACCCACCATGAATAATCAAGACTTTGTGGAGCACAGATACTACCAGCTCCTCTGAGAAAATCTGGAATTTCTCATCTAGAAATTCCTCCGTGGTTTATGGTAGACGATACCTCCCACAAATAAGAATTCTTAATTTTGACACAATATATTTTTAAAACATTATGGGAAGAAACTGGTAAAAAAATAGAAAAGCATGTCAATACTCCATGGAAGTTGACCCTTAACAAAAGTCAGCAAGGCACAACAGCTAAAATATAAAGAGAAAATTACTGTGTTATTGGCTAGAAGAGTGGAGGATGGATTTTTTTCAATTATAGAGGAGCTGGAAAGGAAAGGGAAAGCTTCCAGATGTGTGTTCTGGGAACATGACAAGATTCAGTGAAAAATAACAAGGACTCTGCAATGAAGAACCAGAGATCCCAGCTGTGTTACAGAGGATTGTAGTGAATTCAGCCAAGTCAACTGTGTAGTAGAAGCAAAAAAACGTCAGTGCACTCAGAGAGACAGAGAGATACAGAGAGAGAGACAGAGACAGAGAGGGAGGGAAAAAAGGAGGGAGGGGCAATGAGAAAGGCTATCAGCTCTAACATGACATATAATTGGTATATTTTTAAAGGCAACAATGCTACTTCATGATGACCTAGACTTTAAAATTAAAACACAAGAGATAAAATATATGGGAATAACTATAACCAAAGTCTTAAAGGAAATGATATCTATAATGAATAAATGTATTAATAAAAGAAACAACTCATCAAAAAAAATGAAATAATAAGAGAATCAAAAGAAAAATTTGGAAACTGGTAGTATTCTACATGAAAATATAGATAGTAGACATGACTTCAAAAAGAAAATATAGAAAAGAAAGGGTCAGTACCTTTGAAGTTAGATCAACAAAGAATATCACAATAAAAAATAGGAAGAAAAAAACTATAAGCAACAGACACATACAATGGCCTGTGACAGAATTACAAACGATCTAACACACATATAGGAGGAGAAAACAGCAAAAATGAGACCAGAAAAAGAATTATATATTCTTGCATACATACCTATATTTACACATATACATTTATAAATCTATAAAAATATTATTAAAATTAAAACATATAGAAAAGAAACTTAGAGAAATTCATACAGTATAAATTTAAAGCTAAACAAAGCTATGAATATTACTGTCAAAATTTTGAAAAATCAGACACAAATCTTGAAAAAACACAGACACCTTAAATATAGAGAAACAATAAGTAAAAATTGACAGCTGTCTTCCTATGAAAAACAATGAAGGCTATGAAGCAATGGAAATGCATCCCAACTGTCCTCTAACAGTGAAGGTAATGGAAACAGAAAGTCAGAATTTGTTATGGGTTGTTTAATATTCAAAGAAATTCTATAGGCTGAAAAGAAACATTATCAGATAAAATTTCTGTTCTACATAACAGAATAAAAATCAGTGGAAGTAGGATGCTAAACATGTTAAGATTTTTTTTCTTCATTCAATTTCTCGCCTATATTTTTGTTATTTAGGCAGTTTTGATAATTCAGTATGTAACAGTAATATGTTTAACAGGCACCAGACCACACAACCATACCTGAACTTTGGAGGTTTTCCATAAATAATTGTTGAATAACTCTGATGTGAGGTTGTCAACCCCAGGGTAGGAAATAATCCTAAATTCTTTTCTGCCCTATTATTCATGAAACCAAGTATCTATGTATAACATATTGTGCACTAGTACTAATAAATTATAAACAACCTTAAACAGAAAGGCTTTGTTTGATTTGCATTAATACATTAACATTTCCACTGAGTGTCTAGTATAGTAGCCAACACACCCCAATTGATCTTTTAGTATCTATGTTGTAACTATGTTATGATTATTAAACAAACAGGATGTCTATAATTACTTCACCTGGTTAGCATCTATTTCTCCATTAATGATTTTTATCTAAAAATAAAGAACAAAAGTGAAATGCATGGATTTTGAAATTAGACAGACCAATTTTATCTGGCTGTGTGATTTATAGCATTTCATTTTGTAGCATTACAATAGGACATATCCTACATAACTCCAGATTCTAAGAAGATGAACTTTTTGAAAACTACCATCAGAACTCATGAACACAGAGAAAATGCCTCTGTGATCTTCAGCTGCCAGCCCAAAACTGTATTGTAATCACCATTCAGACTATGGAGCAAAAAGAAGGAAGCTGAAGATCCAGAGTAGTGCAATCATGTCCCTCATCTCTCAGTCCACGCTCAAACCCCTCAAGTAGCCGCTGCCATCCAGCGTTGTTTACCAATTAAATACAAACAAGGTGGTGCGAATAGCATAAGCCTTAAAGTGTGTCTCTGATTAATTACTAGTCAGCTGGATTTCTACCTGCTTCCCTAACTTCCCACAAACGGTTAACTGTAGATCCTGTCATCACCAGCTTCATGGGAACTGGCATGTAAGCACAGTTGGATTCTAAGTGTGGGTGAATTTTGCCAGCATGACACAAATCTAGACCTATCCGTGGAGGGGACCCTAACTGATAAAATGCCTCCATAAGATTGGCCTGTATTGAGTCTGTAGGGCATTTTCTTGATTAAGATTGATATGGGAGGCCCAGATTACTGGAGGAGGTATCATCTCTCAGAAAGCAGGCTGAGCAAGCCATGTGGTGCAATCCAGCAGCACTCCTCCATGGCCTCTGTTTCCTTTATTTTTTATTTATTCTATTTATTTATTTCAATGTATTCACTTTGTATCCCCTCTGCTGCCCTCTCCCTCATCTCCTCCCAATCCTACCTACCCTCCCTCTTCTCCCCCTATGCCCTTTCCCTAGTCCCCTGATACAGGAGGTCCTCCCTCACTTCCCTCTGACCCCAGCTTATCATCAACGCTGGCTCCATCATCTTCCTCTGTAGCCTGGCAAGGCTGCACCCCCCAGGGGGAGGTAATCAAAGAACTGGCCACTGAGTTCATGTCAGAGATAGTCCCTATACCCCTAACTAGGGAACCCACTTGGACACTGAGAATAAGGCTTCCTTTGAACAGGGGTTCTAGGTCCTCTCCATGCATGGTCCTTGGTTGGAGTAGCGGTCTCTGTGGGGCATGCAGTTCGGGTGGGAGGCCTCCTGCAGTGTTTCATCTTGCTTCCAGGTTCCTGCCTTAGCATATGCCAGCGGATTGTGACTAAAGATATATAAACTTAATAAATTTGGTTAATTTGGCTTGAGCTTCTGAAACTTCAAAGCCCAAGTTAAATTTTGGTCATGGTGTTTTACCACAGGAATAAAAACCCTAACTAAGACAGTAAGAGATAACTGTAAATGATTTCAAGTGCGATTGGTTATTACAACAATCTACAATCATTCCCTCCACAGTGAAAAGGCTGTTTATGGTGACCCTAAGCTCCCTATTCAAGTGTTTAGAAGAGACATGGGAGTATGGTGAACAGCAAGACTTTTGAAGGGGCACCTGGGGTAACTGGCATAAATGAATGTCACTCACCATGCAGCAAGTTCCTGATAGAATAAACATATCACCCACCAGCTGTGTATTGCTGGGGGTAGAGTTAAGTGTCAAAATATTTGACATTAGAGGAACCAAAGACAAAGGAAATGAGTTTTTTAGTTAGCAATGACTGCCAACCTGACATGGTTTAGAATTACCTAAGAAGAGTCTCATCTGTCTCAACTGACTAATTGTCTTTATGAGGTTGGTCTGTGGGAAACCCTGTGAGGGACTGTCTTTATTGTTAACTGATGGAGAAGAGCACAGCCCACTGTAGGCAGTGCCATTCCCTGGGCAAGTAGCCCTGAGTGCACATGTAAACCAGCAAAGCATGAACCTGCGGGTGAGCAAGTAAGCAGAATCCCTCTTTGATTTTTGCCTTCAAGTTCCAGCTTCAGTCCCTTCCCTGAATTCCTGGTGATGAACTGTGACCTAGAAGTACAAGCAAAATGAACTCTTTCCTCCCCTAAGTTAGTTTTGGTCAAAGCATTTTCTCACAGCAATAGAAAGGAAACAAACAAACAAACAAAAATGGGTGTGGTGAAAATGCATTATTTGAAAACATTAGGACATGTGGCCTTATTAGAGTAGGTGTGGCTGTGTTGGGGGAAGTGTGTCACTAGGGGTGGGCTTTGAGGCTTTCAGAAGCTTAAGGCCCAGTTGGCTCAGTCACCTCCTCCTGCTGCTTGCCAATCCAAATGAGGAAGCCCTGGTTACCTCTCCAGCAGCACGTCTGCCTGGATGCCACCATGTGTCCTCCCATGACGATAATGAACTAAAACTCCACCCCGGAAGCCAGCCCTAACTAAATGTTTTCCTTTGTAAGACTTGCTGTGGTTGTGGTGTGGACTCACAGCAAAGCAATCAAACCCTCATACCGTCTACCCTGATGCTTATTAGAGTGAAGGACCTGCTGGAGTCAATTTTAGATGCAATCACTAAAAAGCAAAACACACAACGTGCACAAATCACAAAATAATAATACAGGCTGTAGCAGAATAACCATAGATTTTAAATCTCCAAATACATCCATGTGACGTGGAGTAAAAGAACACAAAAGAGAAACCTGGGAAATGTTGGTGAAATTCTTAGTCTAGAGAAAAAACAATCTGAATATTTCCATCTAGCATAAAGGGAAGATATCACATTCCTCAATGGCTGGCAGGGAGCCTGGCGGCTGTCCATATGGTGTGTTAACCTGAAGTTGCCAATCTCTACAAGTGGCCTGTCTGAGCAGTTCTGGGTGCTTCCCATACCTGCCTGTCCATGGGATGGTCTGCATTCCCAGTGGCTATTAGGAGAAGCTCCAGCAGTAACCAAGACACAGATCTGCCCAAAGGGATGAGGTACACAAAAGAGGCCACCAGAAGAGGATGCCAGTGAGAGGCTGGTCTCATTCCTGAGTCCCATGAGCAAGTGAGAAAAGTCCCTGATGGACAAACCCCAGGACCAGCACCAGTCGCCAAGGAGCTTCAGAAAGTAAAGTGGCGATAAAAGCTTTACAACTACCCCTCTTTACGCTGAGTGTTCTCTTTCTAAATTAAAAGTCGTTTTCCATTTTTAACAGCCCCAACAATAACACTTTATAGAGCACTCTCTTTTCACGGAGCACTTTATAGTCATTAGTTATTTAATCCTCAGAGGTGTCTCCGGAGGCCAACAGGCAATGGACTCACTCTCCTCTCCTTGCTCCGTTGAGCCCATGGGAGAGCCTGTGAGTGGGCTTCAGGTGGCAGCGCGCCTACCATGGGGTGAAGGGGGGGCTTCACCTGAACTAACTGCATTTGCTGTGCTTATTGATACTTGCAGAGTGAATATTTTAAAAACTCTGTCAAACCATTTTCACCATGAGAACAACTTCTTGCCTTTGTTCCCCCTTAGTCGACAGCAATGCGAATTGTTGAGAGTGGTAAAGATTTTATTACAGCCTTCAAGTTAACAGTCCTTCTAAAATGTGTTTGTTGCCTGGAGAGGCAAGCAGACATCACCAGTCCGTTCAGATATAACAAACTCACTCAATGAAATATCTACACAATGCTGAGGCATTTCTATTTCACTGAGGCTGTTTTACTCAGATCAAGCTGCAGACAATTAAAGAAATCTCTACCTACCATACACACAACACGCACACATACACACTCTTACACACACACATGCACACACACGAATATAAACACACTCACACACACATATGTACACACACACAAACACATTATAAAATTTCCTGTCTATTCTCCATAATTGTCTCGTTTGTTGTCTATCTCTGGAATACATACTGTGGTCAGGATACTGCTAAGTGCTACAGAGACACATTGTTCCCGGGACATGGTTCCTGCCCTTGAGATCCCACAGGCTGGGTGTAGAGACAAAAGGACTAGATAACTTCTGCCGCCTGGGTACCACCAAAGAGGCACAGAGTCACAACGCCACACAGGAACTGCCAGCACGTGCTCACTCCGGTCCGTGGAGGACTATGGAGACTTTCCACAAGTGGTTGATTTCTAAGCTGGACCTCAGACGCTGAACAGAGAGCAGACCTGTAGGGTGGGCACGAGGCATATCAGGTGTCCTCACCACAGCATGGCACCAGAAATGAGACAGGCTGGAAGTGTAAACGGGGACTATTTGGAACACTCCACATACCAGGTGTGGATTATGAAGCCAACAAAGGCATCTCCAAACTGCTTTATTCAAGAAGTCTCCTGCCTGCCCCAAACCTCTGACTTCTTAGTTTAGCAATCCCCCCAATTGTTAACATTCCATCACCTCCGCTGCCACCTACCACGAGCATGTAAACCCTATTTAATTCGACTGCAAATCCACTGCATGGCACCACCCTGTGTACTCAATCAACACCTGTAGAATTAATTAGCTAATTAACTACCATGTCATAGAACATGAAAATGCACTGACTCCCAGTTCTCAGTGTTAGTTTCTGCAGCCAGCTGGTGCCCTTCGTTACTCTCTGCAATGTGATTTGGAACTCAGAGCTTTGTCTTTCCTCGCTGGTACCAATCATGTGATGACATACACACATTATGGTATCACATAGTGACCAAATGTTCTGCAGTCCCCTCTGAAGGCCCTTCTCCTAAGGGTATGGAGATTATGAGCCCAAATGTCAAATATCCGCCTAGTTTGAAACTCAACCCAAAGTCTAAGAAATAGCCTGTAAGTAGAGTTACTGTAAGGTCACAGCCAATGCCAATGGGGGAGAGAGAGAAGATGCCAAGAGACCCTGAGAAATGGATTCTTCCCAGGAAGAAAGAAATAAAATGTGTCAACTCCCTGCCCCTGATTTTACCCATAGTTCATTTCTTCTCAAGCATCCCAGTGAGATCTCTGAGAAGATCCCCATAGTCAAGCACCATGAGGCAGACCCATAGAAGAACTTCCCATGAGAAATGATGAGCAGGGAGAAACCTCAAAAATCGACAAGCAGGAGATGTGTTTCCTGACCTTCAGGTCACCCCCATGAGAACTGTAAGAATATAAAGACTGCCAGTACAGATCCCTCCAAATAGCCACAAAATAAACCACAACAGGGGCAGGATCCCCCAAAACTTAGTGCTGTTCTGTGAAATCCACTCCTCTAGACCCTTGTGTGTTTTAAGCAGCAGCTGGCCATAAACTCAAAGCTGGGTCCACAGGTCTCCCAGGGCCTCTGACAACTGAAAGGCATTTCTTCATCCAAAATATATTCTTAGGAAAGCAAGGATAATTGAGACAGAATGCTAAGCCAGCGCGATTTGGGGGAGATCCATCTAAAAAGCCTAATCATGGCTAATTCACCGTTTGAGGCCACCCTGGGATCATGCACAGCACGGGTTTCTCTAAGGTAATTGGTGCTATTGAAACAAGCCCAAGCTCTGTAGTTCGCAGCTTCCCTCCTCGCCTCTGGGCACGAAGAGGATCAATATTTGTTAGGATTGCTTCTTGTTCCAACAATGTGAGATTTACAATACTAGCTGGGATTCTCACTCTGTCTTCACACAACTCATCAGCGGAACCCAATTACTAACCTCAGACAAACAACATTAACATGAGCCTCTATGCTGCTTTATTGCCCTTCATCCAAGTCTCATTTCAGGGTCTTCAGGCAGTGCCACTGTAACAGATACTACACTTTAAAGTGTGCTCCGAGGAATAAATTCTCAGTCTTTCATTACTCGTACCTTGATTTACTTCATATCATCTTGCCGCTATAGACAAAGATAACACACTGTAAATTACAGCCATCCTGTCTTGTATTTTCAGAGGTAGGGGGAAGGCAGGGAGTGAAGCCTTGGCGCCACAATTAGCGGTGGCCCAGGTGCAATAGCTCCTGCATTGTCCACAACAAGATGGTGTTTCTTAGGGCCACTCACAAACCCTCTCCTTACCATCCATGTTCCTCGCCTGTCAGAGAGCCTATTCAAGTTTAAAAAAGAAAAAAAGAAAAAAAAAAAGAAGTAAGGAAGGAAGGAAAGAAAGGAAAAATCCAAAGCTAAATGAATATATGGTTCCCACTGTCTATTTCCTTGCCCTGTGGCAGGCTAGCTGCTCACATCACTTGGTTTTGGAGGGGAGGTGGCAAATCGGCTCACTGAATAAACCTTTCTAGTAACCTAAGTTCTGCTACTTAGTGGTTTAAAAATAAAATAAAAAAAACCCCTCCTAAGTTGGGTGTCATTTTCCCCATGGCACTGTCTTTTCTCTATCTTGAACCCTTGGCTAAATCAGAGCTCGCTACCTTTGCCTGTAATTTCAACTATCAACAGAGCCCCTGGGGAAGGAGAGATACACACAGTCACTGGAAAAAGTCCTTTGAGTTAGCTGTAGCAGTACCCCCTTACTTGTCCTACAATTTCCTCCATCCTCCATCCTATTCCAGCAGCGGATAACTAAGAACATTAGTTTTATGGGACTTGTCAAGCTCAAATGAAAAGAGAGCTAACTTTAATGACACTGCAATTAATCGCCCCAATAGACAGACAGCTAAAAGACAAGATATTGACTTCATTAAGGATAATGTATTATGTCATTAAGTTGCTAGGGTCACCTTGTGTATCATACATGCCTGCTAATATATTGGCATTTTCCACAAATAAGATAAATTCAGATATGACTGATAAAGCTGATTAGAAAATGTTTAATCTAAGGAGGCTACTTTCCCTATACACCCACGCTGCAGGCCCAGGTGGAAGCGAAGTCAGTAAAGAACCTTTGCAGGCCCAAGATTATCTCAAATACCAGAGCCATCTCATTTATAACCCAGTCCTTTCCCCCTCCTCATTTCTACTGTGTAAAAGACGCCTCCGTGATAGAAGTTGGAGAGCTCTGGGCAACTTGACAGCCTGGAAGCCTGAGTTACAGGAGGCGTTGTGTTTAACCCAGCCCTTATTTTAGTCTCAACTGTCACATACCCCAGACAACTCAAAGAAAAACAGGCACACGTGTGAGGGGTGACCCTCAGGCCTTGGTGTTAACCCCATCAGGACTAAGTCCACACAGGCACTGCTACAGTAAGATGTCTCAGGATAGAACACAGCTCCAAAAGGAAATCCTTCTTTTTAACAAGTTAACTTCCCTCCACGACGTATCTAAAGGGAGTTGCTTGGCTTAAAATAAAAGCATTTTTCATTTAGAGTTGAGGACTCACAAATTAAGATACATTCACCAAAGCTTTTCCCGGTGTTTGATTTCCCATAAATAAAACACAGTTTTAAAAAATTATTTATCTCTTCAATAAATACAGCACAAAGAAAAAATGAAATCATAGTTCAAATGTTGACTCAGGCTGAAGAACTCCCAGAGAGGGGCTTGTCATTCCCAGAACTGGTTAACTGGTTCGTTTTATTCAGTGTGTTATGCTTCTCCTTTGCTTAAGCAGCATAGTTTTTACCCATTAAACAGAATGATGGTTTTATAACATTTCATTTGATCTAAGTAAAATGCTCATTTGTAATTCAGGGCAAAGTCCACAGCCATATGAGGATGAGAAATAAACAAAATAAAGATTAGTGCTCAGTGGTAACTGCTGCACGACCCTCAGAGGTGTGTGCGTGAGTGAAGGCTGCGCCCTGATGTGTGACTGCCTCATTCCTACTGCACCCCAGCACCACAACTCCAGGAGATAGTGCAAAAAGGAGGGGCTGTCAGAATGTGACCCTATATAGATATTTTTCTCCTGAGACAGGGTTTCACTGTGTGGCCTTTGCTGTCCTAGACCTACTCTGTAGACCAGGCTGGCCTCGAACTCAGAGAGATCCGCCTGCCTCTGCCTCCCATTGTGCTGGGATTAAAGGCGTGCGCCACCCAGCCCAGCTATGTGACCTGATCTTAAGGGTACAGTCCTTATGGACAGCCTGATTCCCTTATAAGATGCAGTCCAATAGAGTTTGTTCACCTTCCACTATGTAAGGACAAAGGAAGAATGTGCCATCTATGGACCAGAGTAGACTATCAATTCTGGATTTCTCAGAATCCAAAACTGTGAGAAATAGATGTCTGTTTATAAGCTACCCATCCTGTGGTAGCTCGCTATAGAAGACCGATGGGTTAAGACAGGGTACATATGAAATACCCATAGAAATACTTGTGAATATTTGTTTATAGCTAAAATAAATACCTAAATACATTCTTCTTAAAGACTTGCTCATTTTTTATTTCTGTGTCTGAATGTTTTACTTGCACATATGTACGTGTGCCCCATGTGTCCCTGGTGCCCACAGAGGTGAGAAGAGAGCATCACATCCTCTGGAACTGGAGTTGCAGATGGTTGTGAGCCAACCAAACCTGGGTCCTCTGGAAGGGCATCCAGTGTGCTTAACCACTGAGCCATCTCTCCAGCCCCACAAATAAATAGAGATCATGCCTGAATATAATATTGACCCCTGGCACTACATATAAAAAAAATCCAGTGCCTTATTCTACCACCTCTCAGAAGCTCCCCATTTTAAAGATGAATACATCAGGTTCATCAGCCTCTGTGTTACCACAGAGAATATGTTGCAATCAATAATTCAGTTCCACAGGCCTCCACATCACATCCTTACCTGAACATGTCCACTTTTCATACCCCCCATACAGATCTGTCTTGACTGTGCTTCTTTTTTTAGAACACAGACACACAGCCCTCCACGGTGTGATGTCTTATAAATATTTTTTAAGGACAGTAACAGGAGATACCTTACTAAACTTGACAAGTCACATGCCCTAGAAGCCATTGCTCCCTCACTTAGAATCAATCTTTTAAGTGAAATATAAGTGAACACAAAAGGCAGGTATACCCCAGTCTAGAGTACAAACACAAAAGCTCTAGCCTGACGCCCTGCATCAAATATGGCGCACACATCCTACCACATTGTTGCTTGTTGTCGCTGTTACTGACATTTCAATAAGTGGCTGGCTTCCTTCCAGCCCTCACAGAGGACAGTAGGCCAGGCGGCAGCAGGAAGCCCCTCAGTTGCTTGGACAGACATCTTTCCGGTGGCATAAGATTCCCTGCTCCTCTCTGCTCCAACTCCTCACTAATTACCCACACCTGCGTCCCTGGAGGCCAAGCACCAGCTTTTAATCCGAACTCTCATCTCTTCTATTATTGCCATTAAGGTTGTCAAAACCAGAAGTTTGGAAACCCTTCCCTGTGACCTTGGCATTTCTTTGCAGGCTGAATGTATTGGCATTTTTTCCCCTCTGACTGCATCTCTTCTCATTTGTCATGATTATTGCTGAATTTTTCAACTGTCATTCCCAAACGTAAATCAATGGTTGTCTACTTCCCCTTTGTCATATCTGCACAGCAAACAGCCTTTCCCTTCTAAATGAAGCTTCCTCCCTTTCCATCCATTAAAAGGGGCCTGTCTGCAGGAGAAGTCAATCCTTTGTTAGGTCATTGCATTTATCACGCTTGCAATCAGTACCTGACACACTTATTCAGCCAGGTCTTCAACCACACAATCATTGTTCATTGGGGGCTCTGCTGTAATTTATTTATGCATGGTGTTTTCACTATCCATCTTGGGCAGTTTAAATTTTTTCACCACTGCCTTTTTTTACCTCGGGACCCTCCATGAGTTGAGAGAATTGGAGGGCAGAATGGCAGTGAAGAAGGGTAGCAATGAGGCAGTGGTGAAGCTGAAGAAAAGAACAAGGGGCTTTGTGCCTGTGGGCACAGCTGGAAGTTCTATAGAAGCAGTAGGAGAAATAGAGGGTAAACTAAGAAATTGTATTTGGGTTATGAGGACTAGTGACAGCCAGAAAAATAAAAAGAATGCATTCCCACAATGCACTCTGTGAGCATGAAGCCCCATGGACGTAACTGAACTTTCCTTATGAGCAGGTTGACTTCAACCATCACATAGCACTAACCGAAAACCTGCTGTAACAGGGAAAGGACATGCCCAGAATCTAAGAATTCATGCCTCCTCCGGGACACAGCTTAGGTCAAAAGAAGCCTTGACCTCGCCCAGGCTCTGTTCATCACTCAGTCCCCATCACTGCTCAGCACTCTGCTGTTAGTCACAAGAGAAACACTGAAGGAGAAGGAAAACTGGCTACCTAATTCCTAGAAACACTTTCATCTTGGGGCTCAAGGAGAGGTGCGTCTAAGGGCAGCAGGGCCCACCTGACTTCTGCTGGCCCTTCTCTCCCCCAAGCACCCATGGCAAAGGTAAGGAATGAGGATCTTCCCAGAATATGAAGGAACTCTCTAAAGCAGATGGTGCTAGGTACCTTGAGGCATTCACCGAGCACACTTAAAACAAGTACGTACCATAATGATGGCAGATGAAGGCACAAACCCCTGGGTCATGTTCCTTACATCAGTGGCACTACCTTCCTTGGGATGCACTTTTGTGTGAACTCAGAATTTAGGGGAACTGTTTGTTGAGCAGCTGGCCTAAGGCTACTGAACCAATCAGAAGTTTGAAGCTGGCTGGTCCTCTGAGTGCTAACCACTACTGGGTACTTTAAGAAGACTCCTGATATACTTGCTCTCAGGGTTGCTGTCAGGACATTTAAACATAGAAAATAGGAAGTGAGCAAGCCTTCTAACACATCTCTGAGGTTTCTGGACACACATCCTACCCACTGGATATAATGGCAAGAACCTAAAATCATATCCCAGAAAAAAATATAAGGACACTGGGAAAGACACAACCCAATTTGCTATGGACATTCTGATAGAATGTCCTTCTACCTACCACATCAACACTCCATACAATGTATAAAACTATGTATAATAGATGGGTCCAAAGAACCTGATGATCCATTCTGACAGATGCATAACCAGAGAAGAATTATTAGTTCATTCAGTTAATGTCTTTAAAGCATCTTACAGGGAATGCTTTGCTGTCTGAACCTCCTGTAACCACGGTTACTGTCAGAACAACTGCTCTTAGCAAAGACTACATCTTCTTTCTACATCATGGCATGACTACACCGTTACCAGAAGTCTACCTAGAGTATGTTCTTGCTCTCAAAGTCCCCAGCCAAGCATGGGTGTAGGTATTCCAGGCAAGCCTTAAGCTATCTCCCCATTAGTAATGTATCAGAGCCAATTTCCATGGTTCAACTTGGAGTGACAGGTTGAGGGATGAAGAGTCTGGCAAATCTCACCGGCCAATCTCCTCCAGCATCCTCCTGGGACATCCCAATATCCTTTCAGCCTGACCATTTGCTTGAAAGTGATGCTGCAGGATGGTGACAGCTCAGATAAGGTTCCTGTCCACGACTTCCTTAAATTCAGACCCACTGTCAGAAATGATAGCATCTGGCAGGCTATGTGTTGAAAGTACCTGTGATTATTTCAGAAAGGCAAAAACTGGAGTGTCTGAGAGTACCTTGAATTGTTTTCAAAAAGAATCTCTGTCTGGAGGATTTAGCAGAATTCCACCAGTTCTTGACAAGAATTTTGCTCAAGCTCTACTGTAGTTTACACAACACTTTTTACATATACCTTCACTTGGTAGTTTTATTCATCCTTAACAGTCTACAACATTATAACCCATTCTAGACTCCGATATGTCACCTTCAGCCAGTTGCTTAATGCATAAAAATTACCAAACTTTTGCATTTAGAATGGCCAGGGGAAGTGATGGGTATGATTTAAAATAAATGATATGATGTTTAAGGTTTTGTTTGGTTTTGTGGGCAAGATAATTTACTCCTGCTGGTTGCTAAGAATAGTTGAGCTCTTCTACTAGTGCCTCTGTCTCAGTCCTTTGATCATAGCCAAATGGAAGTGGGGTCCAAGACAAGTCATTTACACATGTGGCTGGATCAGTAAGGCCCCATGATCAGAAAGCATTCAATCAAAGTCAGAAATGAGACCTGTGCCCAAACAGCACCGCCGTTTAGTAATCTTCCAGGCTCACAAGCAAGTACACTGATCCAGTGTGAACAAAAGGCATTATGTATGTATGTATGCATTAACATAATCAAGATTACAAATAAGAACTCCGAGAAACCCACTGTTGGCAGAAGTGGTAACCGTTGTTTAAAGAGACAGTTAACAATTTCTCACTGCTCACAATAATAAGTAAAGTCAATTTCTTGGACTGTGCTATTGCTAAGCTAAGCAGCCTGCACGTGACTGTGACTGAATTCTCAGTTGTTTTGTGGCCCAACAAACTACAACATGTGAATGGCAAGGAAGGCAAATATAAAGGTACAGCGTTTTGTGTTACTTCGTGTGCATGTGTGTATGTGTGCACACACATGTGTCTATATATATATATGTGGCCATATGCATGTGAAGGACAAAGAAAAACCTTGGCATTGTTCCTCAAGTGCTGTCCATCAGGGGTTTTGTTTGTTTGATTGTTTTCCTGTTTAAATAAGATTTTAAAACTGGCCTGGAACTCACCAAGCAGTCTGTGTTGCCTGTCCAGTGAGGTTCAGGGTTCTGCCTATCTCCACCTCCCCAGCACCGCATAATGCTTGTCCTTTTCCGCATGAGCTCTGAGGGCTGGACTCAAGCCCTTTCTGTTTGCTAGGCAGGCGCTTTCCTGACAAACCTTCCCCAAGCTTCCTGGGTTTATTCTAACAGGTGTGTGTTCACTCCTGAATCCACAGACGGGTACCGGAAAGGACAGCTCAACTAGCAGGGCCTGCTTGGTTTGTAGGATCTCCCCAGTACCAGAACCAAGCAGCTTGATAATTATGAAGAGGGTGATGTCATGATCCTCAGTGAGACACCAAGCCTTTGTCTCTGTCACGGTCTCACGAAGGAACCAGCACAGCAGTGGACAGGCCTCCTTGAGAGGAGGGAAATATACTTGATTCTTATTTCCTCTGCTTCCCTTCCATTCAGATGCTTGCCTTCCAACAACTGTGGGGATTCTCAGGAACATTTAGGCAATCCCCTGCCTCATAGGGTGATGAACAAATTTGCCATTTTTATCACTGTGGATAAAACAGCTAATATACTAGAAGCATGGGTCTCTGTGAAGTTGTAGGCATCCCTACAGCAATGAAAATCTCCAATGGAAAGGGTTTGACATCAAACACCACTTAATTACAGATGACAGCTTCATCACACAAGCACTTATTTCTATGTTTAGGCAAGGTCAAATTTGACAGTGACCATCCTGTCTTTTCTCTTTTATTATGGTACCCATGAGGTCTGACATTGGACATTGTGGATAGCAGAATCCACAATGTCAGAATCCACAATGTCAATGAAAGCTGAGCATTCATGGGCCCATGCAAAATCAGGGCTGAAATCAATAAATTAGAAACAAAGAGAGAAATACAAAGAATCAAGTTTTTTTGAGAAAATCACCAAGATAGATAAACACAGAAAGACAGTACCCAAATAAAATCAGAAATAAAAAGGGGGACATAAAAACAGACAATAAGAAAATCAAAAGACTCATGAAGTCTTACTTCAAAAACATGTATTCCACAAAACTGAAAAATCTAAAGGAAATGGATGACTTTCTTGATGGATTAAACCTACCAAAGTTAAACCAAGAGCACATGAAGAGTTTAAACAGCTCTATAACCCCTAAGGAAATAGAAGCAGCCATCAAAAGTCTCTCAACCAAAAAAAGCCCAGGGCCAGATGGTTTTAACATGGAATTCTACCAGACTTTCAAAGAAAAGTTGACACCAATGCTCCTCAAACCAATTCCACAAAATAGAAACAGATGGAACATTACCAAATACATTCTATGAAGCCATAGTCACTCTGCTACTAAACCACATAAAGACTCAACAAGGAAAGAAAATTTCAGACCAATCTTCATGAACATTGATGGAAAAATACTCAAAGTACTTGCAAACCGAATTCAAGAACACAACAAACACATCATCCACCATGATTAAGTAGGCTTCATCCCAGGAATGAACATTCAAAATGTTCCCAGGATGGTTCAACATACAAAAATCCATCAATGTAATCAATCATATAAACAAACTGAAAGAAAAAAATCACATGATTATCTCATTAGATGCAGAAAAGACCTTTGACAAAATCCAACATCCCTTCATGATGAAAGTCTTGGAGAGATCAGGGATATAAGGGCCATATCCAAACATAATAAAGGCAATAGACAGCAAGCCTATAGCCAACATCAAACTAGATAAAGAGAAATTCAAAACAATCCCACTAAAATCAGGGACAAGACAAGGTTGGCCACTTGCTCCATATCTCTTCAATATAGTACTATAAGTTCTAGCTAGAACAATAGGACAACTAAAAGAGATCAAAGGGATTTAAATCAGAAATGAAGAAGTTAATGTATCACTATTCAGAAATGATACGATAGTATACATAAGTGATGCCAAAAATTCCACCAGAGAACCTCTACAGCTGATAAACTCCTTCAGTAAAGTGGCTAGACACAAGATTGATTTAAAAAAAATCTAGCCCTCCTGTACAAATTACAAACAGGCTGAGAAAGAAATTAGGGAAACTATACCTTTCAAAAAAGTCACAAATAATATAAAGTATCTAGGGATAACTCTAGCCAAGGAAGTTAAAGACATGTAGGACAAGAATTTCAAGTCTATGAATGAAAGAAATAGAAGAAGATATCAGAAGATGGAAAGATCACCCATGCTCATGGATCAGTGGGATTAATATAGTAAAAATGGTCATTTTACCAAAGGCAATCTACAGATTCAATGCAATTCCCATCAAAATACCAACACATTTTTTCACAGACTTTAAAAGAACAATTCTAAACTTCATATGGAAAAACAAAAAACCCAGAATAGCGAAAATAATCCTAGACTATAAGAGACCTTCCGGAGGTTTCTCCATACCTGACCTCAAGCTATACTACAGAGCAATAGTAATAAAAACTGCATGGAACTGCCATAGAAATAAGCTGGTTTATCAGTGAAATCAAATTGAAGACCCAGAAATAAACCCGCACACCTATGCACACCTGATTTTTTGAGAAAGGAGCCAAAACCATGTAATGGAAAAAAGATAGCATCTTCAACAAATGGTGCTGGTCTAATTGGATGTCTACATGTAGAAAAATACAAATAGATCCATATTTGTCACTCTGCACTAAATTCAAGTCCAAGTGTATCAAAGATCTCAACATAAAACCAGATACACTAAATCTGCTAGAGGAGAAAATGGGTAAGAACCTTGAATTATTGGCACAGGAGATAACTTTCTGAACAGAACACCAACACCTCTGTCTCTAAGATCTACAATTAATAAATGAGACCTCTTGAAACTGAAAAGCTTCTGTAAAGCAAAGAACACTACCAACAGAATGAAATGGCAGTCTACAGATTAGGAAAAGATCTTCAGCAATCCTATAGCTGATAAAGGGCTAATATCCAGAATACATAAAGAACTCAAGAAATAAAACACCAACAAAACAAATAATTCAACTAAAAATATGATACAGAGCTAAACAGAGAATTCTCAACAGAGGAATCTCGAATAGTAAAGAAGCACTTAAATGCTCAAAGTCCTCAGTCATCAGTAAAATGCAAATCAAAATGACTCTGAGATTCAATCTTACACCTGTCAGAATGGGCAAGATCAAAAACTCAAGTAACAACACCTGCTGGCAAGAATGTGGTGACAGAGGAACCCTCCTCCATTGCTGGTGGGAGCGCAAACTTGTACAACCACTTTGGAAATCAATCTGGTGCTCTCTCAGAAAACTGGAAATAGCGATACCTCAAAATCAAGCTATACCGTTCTTGGCATAGGCCTAAAAGATGCTCCACCATAGAACAAGGACATTTACTCAACCATGTTCACAGAAGCATTATTTGTAATAGCCCGAAACTGGAAACAACCTAGATGTCCCTGAACTGAAGAATAAAGAAATTGTAGTACATTTACACAATGGAATACTCAGTCATTAAAAACAAGGAAATCATGAAATTTGCAGGCAAATGGATGAAACTAGAAAATATCATCCTGAGTGAAGTAAAACAGACCCAGAAAGACACATATGGAATATACTCACTTATAAGAAGATTTTAGTCATATAGTACAGGATCGATATACTACAATGCACAGACCCCAGAAAGATAAGTTTGATAGACATCTCAGGCTTCGTGTAGGTCTGCTAGTTAGGGGAGTGGGGTATATCTCTGATACAGACTGTTGCCTGCTTTCTGATCACTTCCCCCTGATGGAACTTCCCTGCAAGGCCACAGGGGAAGAAGACAAACTCAGCCCTCATGGATGAGGGTATATAGATGTCTGGGTATCGAGGCTCCCCATTCCTCAGAATGGGGGCGAGGGGATGCAGGATAGAGGATGGGACTGAGGGAGAGGATAGAGCGGCTTATGGCCAAGATGTAAGTTGAATTAATTAATAAAAAAAGAAAAGGAAAACAGGCATGTCAGCTTAAAAAAAAAAATCACTCAGCAGCAGCTAGAGAGATGGCTCAGCAATTCAGAGCTGCTTTTCCAGAGGACCCAGGTTTGATTCACAGCACCCACATGGTGACTCAAAACCAACTGTAATACCAATCCCAAAGGATCTGATGCCCTCTTCTGGTCTCCATTGGCACTGCATGCATGTGGTGCCAAGATATGTGTGCAGGGAAAACACCAACACATTTAAATTAAAAAGAAAATTACTCCACAGAAGATGCAAAGGTCAAATGTCTTCAACATGCTGAGTCTTCATGGTGTGAGTAAGACATAAAAAAAATTGCTGAGGTCCTAGGGTGGACACTGTATCAAGCCCCGCTACCCCTAATAAGCCTGTTTGTAAGCAGACTTCCAACTATGTCATGACATAAAAGAAGCCTCTATGAAAAACTGAACAAGCTCCTGACAACAGTATTTGGCTTCTTCCCCCTGCTGGGGGTAATGGTGGTTATGGGGAGCCCTGGTCATCCTATGTCTTGTAACAGGATTCTAAAAGTAATAAAACTGGAGCCTAGACAAATCCCTAGCACATGACACTGTCCCTTGGATTTGGAAGGCTCTGTGAACAAGGGGGCTTGGACTGTAAAACAGTATCCATTTGCCATGTATACCTGACTGGATCCTTGCACTCCTCAAATGACCAGCATGCAATTTTAGAAAAATTACTTAGCTTCAATGAGACTTCAGAGATGATTCCACAATGACGTTTGCGCAAAGGAGACAAGTACTGAAGGAGAGGACTGTACCCATCAGTTCACTCACTGCTGTGTGACCAAACACAAGGGGCAAGAAGAAGAGCTTACTTGGATTTATGGCTTGAGAATATGGTTCATCACAGCAGGGAAGGCCCAGTGGTGGGAATGGCTCTCGGGTATGCCAACAAGAGTATGCGGTTACTGTCTCACATCTTAGAGGATGGGGAAGGGTAGAGGAATGAATGCTGATGATCTAGTGCGTCTCTCTCTCTCATCTCTCTCTGGGCCCCATGTCCACCCACATTCAGGACAGGCTTTCTTCTCTGGTATATCTCTGCCATCACCTCCCCATGTGTCTATGTGATCTAAATCTTCTCAAGTTGAGATGACCACAGGCAGCCTTGCTCCAGTGTCAGGGACAGGGCCATGCAGAGCCAGTCTCCTCCCCAAGGTAACCCCAAAGTCCTGCCAGGGAATGATGGAGCTTTAGAAAACACGTTTCCCTTAACATATGGAAGAAGTGGAACCCATGCAGTAGAATGAATCACTCTGTGTTACACAAGTGGTTTGTGTCAGGGCAGGACCTAAAATTTAGATATACTGGCTGGAAAGCCACCTTTCTTCCCCTGCTAGCTTCCAAAGTATAGCCATCTAAATATCAGCATTTATATTAAGCATTAAATCCATTTTACTAAACAGTAAGTACCCTCGCTGTCTACGATGCACCAAGCTTTAGATGTCAACTAATTTGACTTACTCTCCCTTTCATTGCCCTTATATCTTGCTTAATAAGACATTTTATTCAGATACTGCTGAGGTAATAAAGGAAGAAGCGTAGTTGCCAAATGTACTGCCATTTTTATTTTGAGCTTCACTGGAGTAAGGGGTTATTTTCTTGTGAAAAGGATGAAATGCTGCTGCCGGCCTTTTAAATTGTATCACGCAACCTTGCTTTTGCCCGAGCAATAGATTTCCAGATAACTGCAGCAATCTTCGTGAAGTGTAAAAAAACAAAACCAAGGAGAGAGAGAGAGAGCAAAATAAAAATAGTCCTAGCCACCTATCCTGGACCCCTCCTAGCCTCAACTGCAACTATCAACAAGAGAGTCATTTGCAACCCCCACCCCTCATCGTGAATCTACTGACACGCTCAACCCTGAGAGCTAAAAGGCCACACTTCAGGCTCTGTATCCAACAGTGAAAAGCTCTGGCATTCCCTACAGCAGATTTTTGTTATTGTTATTGCTGTTGTTGTTCTTTATTGTTCTTAAAAAAAAAGATGATGATAAAGATGATAATGACATTATTAACCTAACATTTTAGTTTTTAAATATTTATTTATGTGCACACGTGTGTAGGTGTATTGGTCAATTCTCTCCGTTTTTCAGTGAGTCCTGGGGATCAAACTGAGTTCTTCAGGCTTGAGGGCAAGCACTTTTACACGCTGAGCCACTTGTCAGCCCTTAACCTAACATTTATGCAGTGGTCATCACAGGACACAGCATGCATTTTTACACCAGCCCTATGAAGTAGGTGGCCTTGTTGAAGCCATCCCATCAGTGAGGATACTGAGGGACAGAGAGGGTAAGGAAAGTTGTCCAAGGTCTCCCATTTGCATATTGTGAGGCCAGGATGTCCCGCCAGGCCTAGCAGGTTTCAGATCTTGCATACAAAGCCAGTATCCTCTATAGCCTTATGAAGGTCTGATGCCTTAGTGCCAGCAGACTTGGGTTCAAATCTACTATACAGCTTACCACCTACTATGATTAGAGCCATAAATGTCTTCTACAAACAAGTACCCCACAATTTGGGGTACTTGTTCCCTATCTGGTAATACTATTGGGGGGAAGTTATAGAGCCTTTAAAGGGTAGAGTTTGGCTGGTGGGAATAGGTCAGAGGAAGTAGGCCTTTGAGGGTAATAGCCTGGACCCTGGTTCTGGCATGTTCTCTGTTTCTTGTTTGGTCTGTCATGATGTGAGAACACATGATGGATTTGTTCTCATTACTATGAACACACTCTTGCCTTCCCTACTATGAATGCCACCATGGTTTTCCTATGAGAATACAACCATGCTATCCCTACCATGAGGGTCCGGAACTGTCTGAAAACATGAGGCCAAATAAACCTTCTCTCTTAAGTTCTTCCTTCCCAGTATTTTAGTCACAGAGACAAAAAAAAAAAAAAAAAAAAAAAAAAAAAGCAACTTGCGTAAAACTGTGTTCTAAGGCACGTAGATTAACCTTTCTAAACTTGACTTTCTCATTTGAAAAATGAAAAACAGTAAGCCTATCTTGCATTGTGGGAAGCTTGCTTTCTTTCCTTCCCTTAAATACTCAACTCTTAGGCACAAGCCTCCCCAGATGAATGGAAGAAACTAGACTCTAGAACTAGAATAGGAGTGTCACAAAATGTACAGAATAAACTCAAAAGGAGTGGAAGACAGAAGAAAGAGAAAGGAGAAATAGAATGTCTCCCCAGTCATGAGAAACTCCACAAAACACAAGGACTCAGAGGGGAAGCAGGCATGGCTACCCATGCCCAAGTGTCCAGGGATTAGATTATAGACAAATTTTATGCTGGGGATCTAGGTAGTCCTTGGCACCTGAAGCAAGATCAACAGATGGAGGATGTGGAGAAGCACACTTGGCTCTTTGTAAGACCGAGCTTCCTACCTGCCCGGAGTGGGTTGTTTGGTGCTGCCCCGGGAAATACAGTGAGTCCACGGAGCTGCCAGTCCATGGAGGAAAGGACTGGCAACTCCAACCGTGTCCGGAAGATGCGCTTGAGATTTGCCGTGTAGCTGTCTCCAGTTTAGACTCACTGCAGTTAGGGTACAGAATGGAACACTAGGGGAGGAGAGAAGCACAGAAGACATGGCAGGGGTCCCCCTGGGTATCAGATAGAATCAGAAGAGGCTGGAGATTGCCAGCAGAAAACCACAGAGCCCCCTGCTGTGAAGGCAAACAGAGTATTGAGCAGGAAGCTCTGCTGGTTACAGCAGTCACAGGCCCAGGACTCTGGGATAATGGCGGCAACCTGCTGTCATCCACAAGCATGCTGTGCATGCAGAATTGAAGGACAGAGGCCCAACCTCAAACTGTTAATGACTCCTCTAAATATCCAGACAAGGAGCCCACTGATCAATGCCTGTTCTGAACATGTGACACTACATACCAGGAAGCAGGAGGAGCATGCCACGTGACACCTCCCTCCCACTAAGCCCCCAGGAGACCTGGAACAGAGGCTCCCACCCTCTGCAAGCCACTTATGATGGCACAGCATGGGAGACAATGGGGTGGAACACTATAACTAGAAATGTCAGACAGTGTGTGAACTGTAGTGATGACGCTAGTCAAATGACCCTGCCTGTTACCCTTTGTCTGTTCTTCCTTCTGCACCTGTCTGAACTCAGACAGAACTCATCACACTTCACAGACAGCCCAACCTGCCTGCTGTCACTGAAGCCAGTCCCAGCAAAATCCTCCTCTGAATGTCTTAGACACACAACAATAATGAAGGAAATACAGGAATGGACTTGGCATTGTGTTTAACAGACTGAGCACACACTGATTAGGGCCAGTGGGTCTGCTCACAGAAGGCCCAAGCTTGAACCCTCCATCCAACACTCATTCCTAATTGCATGACTTCAGTAATCTGACAAATCTGTCTAGTTACTCATTTATTCAGTGACGATACATTTGTGCCCCTGTAGTCTCGTGTGCGCACACGTGCTGGTGGGTGTCCATGTGTGTATGTGGAAACCAGAGGTCAATGTCATCTCTTCCACAGTCACTCTCCACCTTATTTCAGGTGACAGAGTTTCGTGATTCTGAAACTCACCAGTTTTGCCAGACCGACCGCCCAGTGAACTCTGGGCATCTACTTGCCTCTAGTCCCAACCCACAGCTCTAGAGTTACTGCCTTTAACATGTGTGCTGGGGATTCGAACTCTGATCGAAGCCTTTTACTTGTAAGCACTTTGCTGACTGAGCCATCTCCCCAGCTGCCCAATGGCAATGTTAATAGGAACCACCACAAAGGGTGCATCAGGAGAATGAAATGAGTTGCTACACATAGAAGCGTTTACAACGCTGTTGTATGGTAAGTGCTTACATGTGTTGGCTCTCACTACCACTTTTTTTTTCATTTGCAGCTGATATTCTCGTTTCTTCCAAACAAAAGTCCTCCTCCAAACTGTTAGACAAAATCTAAAGCTATATTGGGGCCATATGTAGTTCAAGAAATTGGATGACTCTCAGAATGCATTTTTTCAGGTCAGATACACAGTATATTTTCGCTATGATAAGCCGTCACATCTCAACCCCTCCTGGACTCCACCACTCTCAGACAACCAGAGCAATTAAATCGTAAAGACGTGATATGCGTTATGGAACAGGGACTCCAAGGCCTGATATAAAAATGTTCATTACCAGCCAGGCCCCTGCAAGATGACCAAATTAACCTCACTGCCAGGAGTATATTAAGAAAGAATAATAAATTATTCAAAACCTAATGCTGATGGAGCAAAAAATATTTATGGAAAAATCATCAGATTATTGCATTTTAATCACGATCCTGTTGTATGGCTGATGTATTAAGTCCTCCAAGCACTTTGGTGGAAGATAAGCGAGTCCCTCAGTGGCTTGCTATCAGCATCTCCTCCAAGAGGCTAGACAGCACACCCTGAGGGGAGGGAACAGCTCAGCAGATGAGGCTGGAGATCTGCAAAGCCAGGCATCCAAGGCACCTGAAGGGAGGTGGCTTTATACAAAAGCCACCCACCTGCTCTGAGTGCAGGCAGCCGTGGTGACAGCAGTTGCCTCTTGAGTCATTATTTTCTTCAGAGGCACAAAAGAAACCCCAGACTTTCACATTTAATTTGTTGTCCCTTGAGAAGATGAGAATATATGCATTATATATACTAGACATATATACATACATACATATTACATATGCTATATGTACAGAGAACACACATTCTCTCTCTCTCTCTCTCACACGCACACACACACACACACACCAAAACAAAAATACCCAGAAAGCAACGCCCTTCCCACCGGCTGCTTTGCTCTCTGGCCCCCGCCCCTTGTTTAATGTTTCTAACTTTATGCCATGTTCTCTTCCCCTTTCAGCACGGCTGAGCAAAGCTGACAGGCGGATTCCTTTGCTTTTCAGGGTATTAAAGCCACTTTCCCGCTCTGACAGCCTGTTCTACTCTGCCACCTTGTAGCTGTGGCTTCACACTCCTCTGGGCAGCCAGCCCTTCCTGACAGACCACTGTCACTTCCCATCACCCTCTCTGTATATCCCCTTCTCTCTCCCTCAGCACGCATCCCGACTTTCCAACCAATGCAATTATTTTTTTTGACAAGCCATCCATCAGTTTTAACTTTAAAAGCACTTTCTGCTGATATCCATTGTTAAGTCCTTTGCTTTTTTATGGGGCTTGCATGAGAGAATATGATATCAGACATTCAAACTACCAAACCATGTAAATTTACTTTGTTCTCAGCTATGTTTCCAATTTCACGTCCAATTTTTCGGTACATTATGCGTAGTTGTTGTGCTTAATATGATGTTGTCAAATCCCATTAAAGTTCACTGCATCGCACGGCTTTAAAAACAGGTTACAATTTGCATTCTATAAAGAAAGGAAGGAGTGCGGTCTGAAGTCAAGCTGAATCTTATTAAAATTATCTGTTCAATTGTTACATTTGTAGATGGAGTAATTTTGAGGCATTAGCTGAGACACATATGAAAATGTCAGCGTGCCAACTAACGACAAGGAGAGCACGGGGAAGATCTCTGCGAAACCCAATAAAGCTCCTTTGCTGGTGACATCAATTTGACGATAATCCGAGGAAATGAATAAGGGACCGTCCCGTTTGAATAGGAATTACCTTTGCTATTAAATCACTTTGGTGTGTTTCCACTTGGCCTGCGTCTCCATCCTAGGCCACAGCAAGTCTCTGGGGATTTGTTCTGAGCCGTGGTGAGCTCCCTGATGTAGAAGGTCTGTCCTTTGAAGGGCAGCTAGCTCCCAGGTGTCCTAAGGCACCTTCAAAGGAGTCTTTAAAATATGAAGGAGACTAGAGGGCTTCCAGGAAACAGACACCCACACCCGGGGAAAAGCTATGCTGAGTTAAAAGCTAAGCTTCCAGTGCAGAAAATTCAGGGGGAAAGGCAAGCAGGTGTTACAGAGGGGAGTGCCGCTAGCCCCATCCCCACTTATAGGAAGGGTTAGAGAGAGATTCATGACAGAGGGTTAGTAATGCCAGATACTTTCTGGGAGCTCTGCTTTCCAGTCCTGTCTGGTTGCTTTTATCACAGCACTGATTTCTGTGTGACCTGTCACTGGCTCTAGTTTCTGATTTTAAAGCTATCCATCACTGGCCCAGAGCTGAATGATGCCATTAGGGGTATTATTAACTGAACCATTGACTTCATTGACTAGAACAAGTTAAATTTTGTTTCACATACAAAGAATATTCCCAGGGCAGACATCTATCCCCCTTCACTGTTATTTTATTCGGGTCTCCATAATTTTAATTTTTTCAATACAGTCAGTATTAGAGAAGCCACAGTGACAAAGAGTAAAATTCAATGACTATGGAAGATGCAATGAGATAGATGCTCAGAAAGCAAAGGCTGCCTCTCCCAGGCAGGGAGAAAAAATGTACCATATATTAGGTTAACTGCAGGTATGGATTCACTGTGTTGTCTTGGAAAAATCACATAACCTCTCTGGGTTGCTCTTTTCATTTTAAAACAAAGATCAACATTTATTATAGTCATTATAATGATTCATGTGTCATTTTTTGTTTGTTTGCTTGCTTGTTTTGTTTGAGACAAGATCTCACTGCATAGTTCTGGCTGACTTGGAATTTCCTGTACAGACCTAAATGGCCTCAAACTCATAAAGATCTGCCTGGCTCTCTTTACCTATGCTCAGTCTCTCCCCTCTGCCTCCAAAGTGCAGGGGTTAAGGACACGTACTACAAAGCCCATTCTAATGCATTCTCTTTTTGCATGAATGGGCACATGTCAGAGTGTGTGCACGTTTGCTGTGATTCTGTAGTCCTTATGTAGTCATGAGGATAAGCTTAGCTGTCCCCTCAGGAACAACATTGAGAACCCCCCTTTGATACAGGGTCTTCCACAGGTCTGTGCCAGGCAGACTGGCTTGCCATCCCCAGGGAGCATCCTTTCTTTGCTTCTCTAATTCTGGTTGCAAGCATACCTGGATTACAGGAAAACATTACCTTACCCAGCATTTTTAATGGGTTTGGGCCTCACACTCAGGTTTTGGGGAGTACTTTACCCACTGACCTATGCCCTAGCACTTCCCAAGTATATGGACACATAATAATAATGTGATAAATATGGGCAGCTTCCTCACCACCCACCAAGAACAGACGAAGAAGATGCCAAAATCATGGAGGAGAAAAATGCAGAAGAAAGAGTCTTACCAAAAGCTGTTTCAGAACCAGTGTTTCAACTCAATGTAAAACCAGAGTTTTCAGCATTCATATCAATGCTGTCAACTACTAGCTCCTTTCAGGATACTGTGAAAGAGTTGGACAATTCAGCCACATGCTAGCGAAGAGCCCTCCATGCAATGATGCCCACGGGGAGGGAGGAATGTGGCAGAACATGCATGAATTGAAAACACAGCTGTTAATTTAGAAGCCCTGTATCAAAGGTGAGGCATAAAGCAAGCATGAGAAATCAGCCAGCTCCGCAGAGGAAAGTGGAAGGCAGAAGATGGCTCCACACTGGCCATTAGGAACCAAGCAGACAGAAGGACTCCCAGCAACTTCACACTTCAGGGTGTCATGCCATATCAGTGTTCTACCAAACACAGTCATTTCAATCTTCTGCTGTAGCAAGGAAAGTGCAGCATACCAAAGAGGGAGGAAAGAGCATTGGGCTGGAAAGATGTAAAGCGGGAGAGCGAGAAGCCTTTCTCCTCCTATTCTTCACCCCCCTCCTCTTCTGTTTCCTTTTCCTCCTTCTTTTTTCCCTTTTCCTCCTCACTCCCTTTTTTCATCCTCTTCACTCTGCTCTTCTTCCTCCTCCCTCTTCCTCCTTATGTTTCTCTTTCTCTTCTTCTTTTTCCTATTTCTCCTTTTCCCCTTCTCTTCTTCTTTCTCTTCTTCCTCCTCTTCTCTCTCCTCCCTCTCCTGATCCTTTAACATAGTGAGTACTGAGCCAGAGGATACGACTGGAGCCACATAGCAGGAGTACAAAAGGAATGAAGGTGACACAGTGGCTTTGCCCCATTGTTGGAAATCTGCCACAGAAAGAAACAAAAACAGGAGATGGACACTGCTAAGAAGGAAGAACATTCAGAACTTTACACTTGATTTATTTTACTCTAATAAAAAAAGAAAACAAGTAGATAAAAGATAAAAGGGGGTCCATAGAGAAACAATTAAAGGATGTGAGAGTTTACTTTTAAAGGCACATTAATATTTACAGATGTCAGAAAGCATAGGTAGGGCAAGAAGATAGGAAACTAATGGAATTTAATGCCAAAAGGATCAGAAGGTGAAAGGGACTTCTAATAGACTTTTAAGAAAACGTCCTCACAGCAAGAGTATCTAGGACTTTCAGGTCTTGAAAGCCAAATATGTGTCTGATAGACTTTAACCTAACTTATTTTGAGATAGGGTCTCATGTAGCTTGGGCTAGCTTGGAATTGGCTATGTAGCTAAGGATGACCTTAAACTTCTGATCCTTCCAAATTTAGTTCCTAAGTTCTGGAATTATAGCCATAGTTCATCAAGTCCAGTTCTATGCAGTCCTGGGGATTGAATCTGTGGCTTCATGCATGATAGACAAACACTCTACCAGCTGAGCTGTGTGGCTTTTGAGGAACTTCATTACTACTCCAGAAAATCTCTTTGGGATCTAAAGACAGAAATTCATATACATGGGTTTAGACGTGTTCACATTCACACATATGCACATATACACATTTGTACACACACACACACACACAGAGAGAGAGAGAGAGAGAGAGAGCATTTTTCTATATATCTCCTCAGAAATCCTCTCTAGGCTGTCCCTTCATGCTTGGTCATGTGAAAATACTTCACAATGTGAGTTTCCAGGTGAAGGGGAGTTAGAAGACATGTCCTCCATCCCTCCCTGAATGGCTGAAGCAGTAGTCACATGAATAACAAGATAACACCTAGCAGGCACCGGTCTGAATTTGGATTCATTTTCCTAAACTCACATGTCCTGCCTATCTTCAGAGCGGAAGCCCCTGGGAGCAAGAACCACACAGCCCACCACTTGACTCCTCAGTACTCAACATCCACCACCTAACACAAAGCTGAACCTCAACAAATTCATCTAGAGTAATGTCAAGCAGTAATGATCAGATCTAGAATAGTGAGAAAGATTCAAGTTTCCAGCATCTTGGCATTTTTGCCTGCCAAATCTCACATCCTATTAAAGATTTAGACGTCAAAGACAGAAATATTCCTGCTTAAATATCTAAAGAGCAACTCCATTTGTTTCTCTCTACATTATTAATTTGATTGGTTTTAAAGTTATTGGATGTGAGAGGCATTAGGCAGACCACATACAGAAAGAGAACTCCCTTCTCTCTGGGAAGGTATTCTAGCCGAACAGGACAGTCACCTTCACAACTGTTGCCTGCAGTATACATGCAGAAGAGGAGGAGATCCCTCCGCTGTTAGTCATAACTATATCTGTGCTGCATTTTGCATTTCCTTATATTGGGGTCTTGGAAGGATGGAGGGATGAGACTTTGGCACTGTATGAAGATCTAGAGCCTAGCCTCAGCACAACTGTATCTAGTGACATCTTGAGAAACTTCCTTCTTTATTCTTTGGTTGTCTTGTCTGTAACACATAAGAACAGAAGTGGGCTGGACTGATTCATAGCAGACTTGATAGTAGATAAACTCTCAGATTCCTGCCAATTCTCTTATTCCAGGATCATTGATATTATCTTATTATCCATTGCTGTGGAAGCACCTAGCCTGCTAATATATATATGTAATATTACACACACACACACACACACACACACACACACACACATATATAATCTCTAGCCTTTTCAAGGTCACCATCACCAAAGGCTGTTGTTAAGGGACTGAGAGAAAAATAAAAAGTTGGTATTAGGAACAGGAAGAGTTTATATGTATAATCTCATCTCTGGACCACTGGAGGGGAGTATACAAAACTAGGATTACTGCCGTGGCATTTGATATCCTT
The DNA here is from genome assembly GCF_907164565.1 of Psammomys obesus. NCBI lineage: Eukaryota > Metazoa > Chordata > Mammalia > Rodentia > Muridae > Psammomys > Psammomys obesus. The sequence continues at coordinate 27,959,861 of NW_026590062.1, forward strand.
GATATCCTGTTTAGTGCTCTAAGAAGCCATTACTGAATCAGAATTGACCTCCTGGAGGTCTCTGATGATGAAGCCAGGATCTGTAGATCTGGAGCTGTGCTGGTACAGGCTAGAACCCTGGGGCAACCCAGTAGAGAACTATAAGCCCTAAACTATAAGCAAAAGAAAATTGACAGGCTACACAGAGGCCAGGTTCAGTGGACCAAGCTGCTGTGTTGCTAACATTCAAAGGTGGAGGGGAAGAAATGTGATGACTAACTATTTATGGCAATGTATTTCTTTTAATCCATCTTTAAAGATGCTGCCTACTCCGAAGGAACAGGGAAGAACTATGAGACTCAAAGCAGAGTAGACCAGTTCTGTACCTGAGCTGCATTCTGGACCTTGCTTCATCCAGATGCACATCCTGGGGAGTAAGGAAATGCAGCCGGTCCCAGGGGTGCCTCCACAGAAGAAAGAGGCTGGCATCTTTGAGAGCAGAGTTAAAGACGTACTCATGATTCTAGAGGTTTATTTTGGAGTGAGATCTACTGACTTTTTACTAAATGAGGTCCTTAGACACCCTCACTGAGGTCCCCTGGATCCCCGAATCTACCGCCCCTCCCTTAATCAGAAGCTCATCTCCATCTGAGAAAAGCAGGCCGGCTAAAGCAGCTCATGGGCTGAGTTTCCACACCCGTGCTGGATCACATACATGCTGGCAAACAGTGACAGTGAACAGGCTTTGGAGGCCCTAAAGTAAACAAAACCTTTGTGGTACAAGACTCTCCAAGAGTCAAGGTTCACAGACCAGCTAGGAAATGAGTCTCAACTGCCTCAACTGCCTGCTTCATCAAAGCCCGATATCCTAAGCTAGATTTGGGCTTGAACCAGCAGCACTGCAAAGGCATCCAGTGAAGGGTAATGGGCCAAGAACTGAGCGGGAAGGACAGGATGCACAGCTGTATATCCTGGCTTTGTCCCTTCTGTTGCAGGATATTTGATCCCATTGTGAAATCCAAAATTGTGAACCATAAAACCCCATTTCTTGTTTGGAATGGTTGAGCCCTAACACGCACCTTTAACCCAATAACTTTCTGTTTATTGTAAACAGGTGATTATGGTGTGGTTCAGCCAGCCCTAGCATATACCTTTAATTCAAGAGCTTTCTGTACACTGGATTTAATACAGTTAACCCTAGGACAAGAGGCAGAGTAAAAAACCAACTGACAGAGATTAAAGAGTAGGAGGGACTTTGAGTTGAGGGGTATTTAAGACAGCATGGAGAAGTAGGAAGAGCTTTTATCTTAAGCTCTGACTTTAGCTTAGGCTTCAGCTCCTCAGCTCCCCGCCTTTTGGGCTTTGAGCTAGCAAGCCTTTGGCCTTGGGTTTTTTGGCCTTTTCCTCCTAGGCTGTCAATTGAGTTAGTGAGCCCTTTTGGGTATTTCAATCTGGACCTGAGCTGAGAAGGAAGGTCAGCTGGGTACTTTCTCTCCCTCTCTGAGCTAGCAGGTTTTTAGGTCAGCATCTGGCTTCTGAGTCTTTATTAGTGAAATAGAACATTTGGGATTTTCATTTTTGTTTATAACAACAACTCTAGGCTTTCTGTCAAGCTACTAAAGCTCCTCCTTCTAATATGGACATAGCAATGACCTATTTCCTAGGAACCATGGCTCAGCCATTCAATTGCTCTGCATGACAGATGTTCTATACCAACTGTGCCCCTCTCAAACCTGAATTATTTAGGGTGAGGTCTGTTTTATCTATGCCTATTGTCTTCATGCACAGTGCCTCAGTTAATCAATATGTGTAAAGTGAATGGGTGAGCAAAGACCAGAATAAGATAGGGAATTCACGTTCATCTGATGGCTCAGTTGGAAATCAGCAGTGGAAGGAATCTGAGGATAGTAGCAAAAGTAACAGTTCTGTAAACCAACTGCCCAGGTTTGAGTCCCATCTTTCCACCTCCCCCTCGACATTACTACTTACCAAGTCACACTCAAGTACCATGTACTGTTAGGGTACTGTATCCCATGACCTTGCTAAATCCTCATAACAGGCAGCCTGAGCCATGGGGGATGAGGAAGTACCTTTCACAACTGGATCTTTAGCAAGAGAAACTACAGCTCACACAGATGTGTGTGTTCAAGTCATCTCTTTTCTACTATTGTGCTCACTCCCACTGGTTCCCTTTTAATTCAAGTTACTTTGAAATCTGCTTTGCGGCACATGCAAAGCAAATACATCCTGGTGGACCAGTGTCTAAGATAAGTCTAGATGTCTCTTACCTGCCCTCTTGCCTGGTACTTAGCTGATTCGAGAGACTCTACTTGATAATAACACCTTGCTTAGAATCTGTCGAGATGCCACCTCATTCCAACTACACTGCGTCCTGATGCAGAAACCGCCCCTCTACACAGAGGGGGGATTTGGGAGGGGTTCCTCCTGGATCTGGGTTGAAGAGCAGCTAATGGGCCAGCTGTGGGGTCATGGGCAGCCAAGGGTTTTTGAACAGTCAGGAGTCATGTTTTCCAGAGCAGCCTAGCCTAGCCTGAGACCTGGAACATTCCATGGGGCAACAGAGACACCAGCACCTCACATCAGCATCCACACTATGGCATAGAGCTGAGTTGACGAAACTCCAGGCTGAGTTTCAAAACCAGAGAACACTGGAGTTCCTCTATCACATACCGATGCGGGAGAAGCTGGCTGTATGCATAGAGCAGGATGTGGCTGACAAGGCTACCAGCCCCAATCCTCCCATCCACTGTAACTTACCTGAGAAAAGATATGCCCTGTTTAGGTGTGACTCCCACCCCTTGGCAGAGGAAACTGGAAGCCCTGCCACAGCTTCCACACAGAAAATGGCTGCTAGGTTTATGTAAATGCCATGGAAACCAGAGCTGTAGCATAGAACAACACACAAAGAAGCAACTTAACATAAGGTCAACAAGCCCCCGATGAAAAGTGGATATAGTGCTTGGTCTGTAACACAGCCATGCTCTGTTTTCCTTCCTAACCCTTAGGCGAAAAAGGCTAATGAGATTCACAGACAACATATTAAATGATGGAATTCTCCACACAGCTTGATTTTTCTATAAATAATTTTAAAACTATTACCCAACAATGTATTGTAATAAAAGAGCTGACAGGTCCTTGCTCACCAAGTAATCACCAGCGTGTTTTCACACCTGGGGATGGAGGACCTTCTTATTACATGCCCCTGGTGATTTTTAGGTGTTTCCATAAAGCTGGGCCATTTTTTATAAGCTACGGGTTTCTTCACTTTGCTGGATGCTACAATTAATGAAAACTTATTTTGAAGGCTCAGAAAAGAGGGGTGGACTAGAGGGTGTGTGCCAGGTAGCACTTGTGGAATAGGAGTCATCTCTGTAAGTCATTTCTGTCCTCTCTGTTTCGGGGCTAGGGATCTTGATGCTAATGGAGGGACAGATGACATCATCTTCAGATGTGAAGTAAGTTCCTAGGGATGGTACTGGACAATGTCTCAGCCCACTCAAGAAGGGGCTGTCTTCAGCCCTTGTCTCCATACATATCGCTTCAGTCTGGGTGGCCCCAGGGCTATGGGGAGCCCAGCCAGCAGTAACCATTTTTGGATGATCTCAACTGCTAAGCACTGAACTTCTTTGTACAGCCATGGCTTAACCACACTGACATCTGCAGGGGCAGCTCATGAGCACGTGAACACAGGTACCCAGGGGTCACCAAGTCCATAGCTAAACTCTCTCCCCCCTCATAGCAAGATGAGGGCAGAGAGGGAATGAGACACAGTGGGGAGTTAGAGTCCCTTCCAAGTCCCTCTGCGCTCCTGGATATCATCCACACTCAGTAGGACCCACTCCATTACCCATGAAAACACACCCACCCTTCCAGCTGCACCTCACATGCCACAGTCTCTTCTAAGAGGCCTCTCCAGATAGCTTCTGAGTGATAGGAGCAAACTTCCACCAAGGTTATAGAGAGGCCAGCAGCAGCTATGTCCTCACTCTGTTTCTTTGAAGGCTGGGTAAGAGGGTAACCTCTTGAGTGGACAATAATTCATTCTCCTTTACAATACCCAGAACTCGGCTTTGGTCCTGGGTAGCTGCTTCCAGAATGAAGGAATGGCATCCCAGAATAACCTGGCAAACATACCAAAGCGACAAGTTGCTCACCCTCTCTGATCCTCATTCTCCAAACTGTGGTAGAAAACAGCATAGTCACAGGAACTGCCAAGGTCTTTGTTAGCTTGAAAGGTCTCTGACATTACAATCTGGAGCTATGGCATTTGTATCTGATAGTAACACATGACATGAGCCCAGCCAGATCACAAACCAGCAATTTGACTTTAGATGGACCACTGTGTATGCATGTGAATGTGTGTGTGTTTGTGTGTGCATGTGTGAACACGCATGTATGCATGCCTGTGTGTGCCTGTAGTTGTGTGTCTCTGTGAATGCATGCGCATGCATATACATGTATACATCAGTGTGTATATGCATGTGTGTGTCTGTATGGCTGTGTGTGCATGCATGAGTGTGTGTGCACTTAGGTAACTGCATGTGTGTGTATGTGCATGCATGTACATGCCTGAATGTGTGTCTGTATGTGGTGTGTGTCTGTATGTGTGTGTACATGTGTGTTCAGGGATGCTCAGGTTTTCATTCTTCTTCCTCCGCCATTAAGTTCCACTTTGTGAACTGGAAGCTGTGCAACATGCCTCAGCTACAAGAGGTGGCGCTGCCTGTGCTTCCCACGCAGCGCTGCCCACCGAGTGACAGCTAGCGCCACTAATTACAAGACTGCTCATCCACCAGGAAAGCTACCTGTAATTAGGGAGACAAGCACGCTCAGTTTACAAAGTAAGATCATTGAAAAGAGCACGAGAACGGTCAGCAGACCGTGGAACCTTCCTTCCAGGTGGCAGGTGTTATTGACTGGCATTGGGGCTGGACATATTTGCGACTGCAGGATGAAACTTTGGGACTTGTGTATGGTGCATCGTAATCATCCAAGAGAGCAGCACTTCCACCTTTGTAAACACTCCATGCTGCTTCGTAACAATTCTCCAATTTTTTTTCTAGCTTGGAATTATATAGATGATCCCCTATTACAAACTATAGTTGGCCTCCTGTACTGCAGAACACTGGAATTTGGTCTTCCTCCTTTACCATATTTGGTAGCTACTGTCCAAGTTCCCTCAATCCCTAGCCTCTTTCCCCTTAACACTGATGACCCCTAGTCTAAGATTTTCATTTATGAGATCAAATTACTTTAGCTTCTCTATATAATGGGACATGTGTCTGTCTTCCATGCTTGCCTCCTTTCATTTAACATAGTATCTTGTTCTATCTGTTTTCACATAAGTGATCAGCTTTCCTTCCTTTTTATTTCCAGGCTTATTTATTTACTCTGCATATTTGTTGCCTTTTAAGATCAAGCATCCCCCTGAAGCACATGTCAGTTGACTCTGTCTTGGCTACTGCAAATACTGCTGCCGTGAACCTGGGAACAAGGTTCTTTGCTGTTCTGACTTCCAGGTGACAGCTTGTCCAGGACATGCTAATCACACTCTGGAGTCTATGAAAGGAAACCAGTTTCTACCTTATCAGAAAGGGGAGCTCTGCTGTGAAGACAGCGCATTTGCTTACACAACCAGGCTCCTCACTCAGGAGAACAAACTACAGTTATGCCTACAGAAACACATCCCTGCTGGTTCTGGGAGGAGAGCTCAGTCAACAATGCACTTGCTGTACAAGCATGAGGACTTGAGTTTGGATCCTTAGCACCCATGTAAAAAGTCAGGCATGGCAACATGCGTCTGTAGACCCAGCCCTGGGGAGGGGGAGCCAGCACGTCCTGGAGTTTGTTAGCCAAACTGGCAGGTGAAACACCCTGTTTTAAAACATGACATGAAAAGTGACAGAGGCAGACATCTGACCTTGACCTCTCACCTCCTCAAATGCATACGTGTATACCTGCAGGCACACGTGCGCATCCTCACATCGCCATGCAAACACATCATGCACATATAAAAGAATATTCTCTCTCACATACATGGCTAAAAGGCTGCACCTCTGCTTTCCCAGGCCATGGATAATGAAGTCGTGAGTTCAGTGTTCACCTCGGCACCCAGCCCAGCACCACTGTGAGTCACAAACACTATTATGAAGAAGCAGCTCCAGCATCTGGGAGCTCAGGAGAAGCTGTAAGGCAGGGGACAATGTCTTCCTTTCAGCTGCAAGTTTCTCTCTTTTTCTGATACTTTTACAAGAATGTATTGCATGTGTTTTGACTATTTTTGAAAAGAAGGAAAAAAAAAAACTTTGGGCAGTTTTCTCACCATGCCTTTGTCACAGGCCTTTTTTTCTGATGGTATCACTCTCCTGTCTAAGCCTCTCCTTTGTGAGCACCTCTGAAGAGACAGGGAGAGATAGGAGGGTGCTTCTTGATGACAGGGACTGTCAGTGGCTGTGCAGGTGGAGAGGGATGAGCCCTGGGACTCTTTACTTTCTCCCCAGGATAAAGGCAGAGCTTCAGAAGAGTGGTGAATCCTTACAGCTTCCCAGAAAAACTGAGCAAAATGGAGCCTGCTTCTATAAGTCAGACAAAAAAAAGCCCAAACCATTGGGCTCCCTGCTAGGTCCATCCCGATGTGGCTCCTGAAGGCACATTTGACTCCTTCACTGTTGGCCTCTCTGCACCTGTTGATGAACCACACATGGAAACCCTCACATTCCTTTCTAGGGCTGAAATCTTGGAGTTTCCTGTCGCTCGAGGAAAGAAACTGAGATGTAGAGCCTCATCTGCCCCAGACTCTCCATTTGGTCCAGGGTGCACAGTCTAGCATCACTGAGACCACGGGAAACCCAAACATGGTTCTCTTTGAACCGGAAGAGCTCAGAGAATGACTCAGCGAATAAAAGTGCTTACTGCACAATCATGAGGACATTCATTCAAATCTCCCCAGCACCCACGTAAATAAAGCAGGTGTGGCTGCAAGCACCGGGGAGCCTGACAGTGCAGAGTCAGTCAGAAGGGTCATGGCAACTTGCTGGTTCAGTGAGAATCTCTGTGTCAAGGGAACAAGGGAAAGAGTAATAAGGCAGGATATTCATTGTCCTCTGTTGGCTTCTGCTTGCATACACAGGCATGCATTCGTACACATATGCTCACATATACCAAGTAAAGAAGTAACAAACAGAATAATGAGGAAAATCAGTTAACATTAGGATGAATAATCTCTTTTGATACATGTTACTAAGATGTTCATATTTATTCTACGGTGTCATAAAAGGCAACCTTTAATAGTTTTATCTAGGCAGGAAGGGGCTCGCAACGGTCACAGTACCATCCTGGTACTAGATCTCTCCTGTCCCTGGGCCCTAGTGTGTGCTGTCTGAGACCTCCTGTTTAATCTTCCCTTAACCAGGGCCTGTTCATGCCCTACCTCTTTCCTGATCCTCTCCAACTGCTCTGAACACATCTTTCTCTGGCTGAAAATTCACCAGAAATCAGAGGCAACACCACAGCCTCATGCTTATATTTCTGTTTCTTGTGTACATGGTCCCTTCAAAAGGACACTTGCTACACCAGTGTTACCACATCTACAGTGTAAACTCCTCACACCTCAGTCTCATACGCAAATAAATAGATCCCCTCTCATATTCTCCACAGGCATGGTCACATATACCCTGACCTTCCATTCCCAAACCCTTTCCCCAAAAGACCCTGAACCGTACCACATGCTTAAAATCTTTCAGCTGTGTCTCACATTCCTTCTGCTAATAGACCTTTGCAAAAGTGTCTCTTCAAACCATAGATGCCCTTCCCTCTCACAGCTTCCTAACAAAAGCCTTAAGCATGCTTAGATCCTCATTCAGATGTAACCTCTTCCAGGAAGCCTTCCAAGATCCTCCTATCTGGAAAGGATGCTCCACTTTGCTCTCTCATCCCAGAACATCAGCATCCATCAGGACCAGCCTTCTGCCAAGGGACTTTGTGGGCTGTGAGATGTACTTTGGGATAAATCATAAAATAACAATTCAAAAGAAAGGACTTCGGAGGAGGAGAGAGGAGAGACACACAGCTAACATCAAGCTCCATAGCACAGTAGGCAGCTGGAGCTTCCTGGGGCTGAGGAACCCCAGGAGGCAGAACAGAAGGCACCCAGTGAACCCATAGTAGGAAACAGGATGGTGACCTGACAGCTCCAACAGTCACTGGAACAGGTGAGGCTTCTTTTGAGTGACATTCCTAACCTGACCTGTTCTAGGCAGAGGAGATTTAGGGCCATGCACCAAAAATAGTAGGACCGCAGGGACACCCGTAGCCTCTGCTGCAGCCTGCCTGCCTCAAGCACCCAGCAGGCTTCTGGGCTGTCAGAGATACTCAGCAAGTATTCACAAGGAAAACCGTTTTTTACATTCTTTGAAGGTGGGATAGGCCTTTTGTTTCTGGCACAGCACATTGCCTCAAGATAAGAACTCAAATCATACATGCTAAGTGAAGAACGCTGAGCGATTTAAATTAATCCCCCACCTTCTGACTGAGATCAAGTCACAGGGATTGAAGTCCCACTCATTTGCTCTTCTGTCTAGTTTGTACATGATAACTCATGCACACACTGCAAACGAACCCCAGCTCTTGTAAGGCTTAGCAATGAATTCAGTGAAGAGGTTATATGATTAATCTGGAAAACATACCAATGACAAGAGGAACCACACAGGAATGCTAGAGTATTCTATGCCATTCTGAGCATCCTAGTTTCCTGAGGCTTCTGGTGTCTTGCCTAGACAGAGCTACTGTAGCTAGGAACTGGGATGAGGTTCTACCAGGGAGCTGCAGTCATCTCATATCTCCCAAGCTTCCTTGTAATCACAGCATGAAAAGGTTGTACAGAGAAAGTGCCTAGAGGCCCAATCCTAGCCAAGGACGCAAACAAAGACAAATTATGTAAGCCTGTGCAATGGCATCAGGCAAGGGAAGGGCAAACCAGCTTTCCAGCCAATTTCAGAGCAGACCAGATGCTCTACATCACTGAGATACTCCCTTCCCAGGACACCAGACATAGGTCACCTATCAGTCATCCATCTTTATGATGAACTGTGTTGTCCAGTATACCCTTTCCAAAAAGTGCTTCTCCATGGTGAGACTGGTCCAGGGTGACTGTCCATGCCACATCAGTTCTCACAGCCCTCTGAGTTTATTTCCTGAACTACAACAGGAAAAGCAACCCACTTGCCATCTTGCTCCAAGCAAGCAACTCAATGGTTTACAAACTGAAATTTGTCTAGGAGAAGAATCTCATGCCTGAGTTTATTGAGACCTGGCGTCCTTGGGACCTGATGAGGAAAGAAAGGATTTATGAGCCTGACTCAGCTATGACATACCTCAAACCACATGGCTAAAAGAGCACAGGAGACTTGGCTTCTCCTCAAGGCTCTGTTCCCTGTTCACAACATCCTGAACACATCATTTCTCTCTGGGCCCCTATTTTACCCTCTAGAAAATGAGAGCATCACCTATAACTCCATTCCTTTTCATGCCACATGCTAGGGTTACTCCATGAGTGACAGAGCATTTAGTCCTAATATTGTCACTAAAATATTTGCATGTGGATAAGGAAATTTTGCACTAATACTATTTTTCCCCAAGATGCTATTAGAGTAAGGTACTTTAAGATCCCTGCTCTGGTGGAAAATGTGTTTTTTATAGCTTTAACTAGGAACAAGAAACTAGCAAAGGACATGAAGGATTTGAACTGAGATCTTTGACATGAACCTGATTGTCTTCCACTCATCTAAAAGAGCCACAGGAATTATTATGACCACCAGAGGGCTTTCCACACTGGCAAAATGCATTTTAAAAAGACAGATATGGTGAAATCAAAAATTAGAAAGTTCTAAGTTACATTGTTGAGGTCTATAAAGGCCTGGGCCTGAATTAAATACTATTTAAAAAGGAACCTGAGGCTTTCTTGAGTTTGGCAAATTTCTCTGTATACTGATGTGGAAAAGTTGCCATTTTTCCTAAATGTCAGACAAATATCTAAAAAATTTCAATAGATTGTAAAGTCAAAAGGAAGTTTCAAGTGATCTATCACAGTTTTAATCATGCCAATCAGTTATTTGTCTCACATGCTAAAGCATTGCTTGTACCCATTGACTTCTTCAATTAAAACTTAGAATTTCCCACAAGGATGGTATATGGGGTCCCTTCAAACCATTCATGGGGACATGGAGTGAGAGTGGATGGGCTACATTGGGATGCTCTAGCAATAGCCTTCTGATCAGGAAGAAGAGGACAACCTTGGTGAATAGTTAGCCAACCACCTCCTCCATAGGGACCTCAAGTGAAACATCAGCCTGAAGGCACCCCTAAAAGACAGCACTCAGAAGGAAAAGCAGCTGAGGTAGCAGACCACTCCCACCCCCTGAAAATGCAAAAATTATGTAAGTAGAACTACAGAAAAGCAAAAATCTATACTCCTCTATAAGAATTTTCATTGCATGTTATCATCGTAAGCCAAATGCCAAATCACTGACAAACAAATGGCTAGAAGCTGAATGCAGGTCAGCCTTAGGTCAACATTTGTAGCATTTACCAAATGTCTGGCTCATCCTGTGACATGGCACTTGGTGGAGAGAAAAGCAACACCAAGATAAATATTGTACTAGAAAAAAATCCTACTGTAGCCATGTCTGTACCCTACATAGCAGCCCAGAATCCTGAGGTTGGCTACTGCCAATATCTACACTCATAACAACGGACAAAGCCATCTATGAACTTTGGTCTCTCTTTGTCCATGAGGGAAGGACAGTTCTCACCATTCTACCATATCCCAAGTCAATTGTGTCATTCAATAACAGCCACGGAAAAGCTGGCAAAATATTCAGTCCTCTCCAAACACAAGATGGCCACAGTCCTGCTGGATAATTACTATGCTAGTTGGTAATTCATCTGACTCATGGCCCCATTGGGTGCCATGCTTCTAGAAATATCCTCATTAGTTAAATTATGTCTCCCTTTCCCCCACCTCGGGAGTCAGGCTCAGAGCAGGCAGGTGAGAGACCTACTTCCCCTCTCTGTACCTCAGGGCTCACACTTCTGAAACTGTTTGGCATACTTCAGAAAAACGAAGGTGACACTGGGTCCCTGCTCCCTGAGGGGATTCAGAGATACAATTTCTCATTGCCAAGCCTGAACAATGGCATTGGAAAGAGGACTCAGGTCACGGCCAGGGCATTTTAAACATGTGACCAGGTAGGAGCTATGGTTATTAGAGGCAGTTCCATTCTTTCCGTAAAGTAGCCCCACAGTCAGTACCAGGCAATCAGTCTTTAATGTCAGCCATAACCTTCATAAATGGGTTTGTAACGAGAACCCCTTGTTTGTCACGGCGAAGGTATGATTGATGCAGCCTAGGAGTGAAATGAAGCCACAGTGACCATCTCAATAACATGAACAGCTGCCAAATATTCATTTAGCAGAATGAGTTTAGAAAACTTTGAGCAGATTGCTTTCACAAGGCTGCCTTCAACAAAAGGAAACATAATTAACGAGCTAATATCAGCATGTGTCTGGCTAAGCTAATGAATATCAAATTACACAGAAACTTGTATAAATCATCATTACCCTGAATTTTAATTGAACTTGCAATTAAACATGACAAATTTTATATACACTAAACCTTTAATTTATACTTTCAAATAAGGAATAATTTATCATTTTTAGTATTTCATAGTTAATTTCCCAATATGTGCACTTCTAATTAACAAGGACAGGCAGGCATTTAAACACACACACACACACACACACACACACACACACACACACACACATACACACACAATATACGCAAGCCTCTGCACTCCTATGGCTTCGTTTATAATAATAATCTTCCTTTTTGTACATGCTATAATGTCTGACATGCTCTTGGAATGCAAGAGCATCCTAGAATTTGCAAAAAAGAAAAGAGATGTGGGGGGGTTTCTGGCTATAGAGAATCAGAGAGTAAAGCTGCCCTTTTTCTCTTCTCTCTCCTAGAAAAAAAAAAAAAAAAAAAAAAAAAAAAACGCAACCTGGCCCAGGCATCTTCCTGACCAGCTCTGCCTTGTAGGCCCAGCTCCAGAGATGTGGAGCACAGGGCCTCCCTGCCTAGAAAAGTAAGGCAGCTTGCATTTCAAAGAGGCACCACCTTGGAAACAAACTGCCTTCCTCTAGAGTTACTGCCAGGCCTGTTTGTTTTACCTGGCCAGCCAGTAATGAGTGTGCTCCGTGGAAGGATTTGTATTTTATTATTATAATTACACCACCATTATAAACATACCTCGAGCAACCTCAGCATAAAAGGCAGGGAGTACCATTAAAACACACATATAAACACATGGGAAACAAGACCGGATAGTAAAAGAACTGCAACAGAAACTAATTGGGTGTGCTTTCTCCTTAACCCCAGCCTGTTAAGATGGCAAGCAGTGTGATCTAGTTTGCTGCATGCTGGGTACAGGAATTTCTATACTTAGGCCTCTAATTGGCTGGGTGACCCAAAGCAAGACACTTTACTTCTCTGTGCCTTGGGATTGTTTTCCGTTCTGGAGCAAAGAAGAGCCTGACACATCTGAAGATGTTCATACAGGTGCCATGCTTCTGTAAGTCCACAGTCGCAGTTAAGAGGAGTAACTTACCCCTGGTGTTCTCCTGTGTTAAGTGATGTAGGCAAGACAGTTACTATTATCACTATTTGAAAGATGAGAAAATGGAGGTGCTGAGAGTCCAGGCCCTGGAGCATCTAGTATGAGGCTTTCCTTAGCCTCCCCATATTGCCTTCCAGCACCTCCCCTCAGGGGGAGGTTGAGAGGTCCGTAAGATTGAACAAAGCTTCAGCTTGGGGACCACAATGATGTGCCCAGTGACCAGTCTGCCCATTCCTGCCCACACTCAGCAGACTAACAGCTCAGGATGTCTGAGGCCTAGGGAGAGAGAAGGAGCCACTTCCCAGTGCAAAGCACCTAAGTGCAGCCACTATCTAGCTGTGCAAGTCCATGTCAGATGACACCCTCAAGCGACATCCTCAGCAGAATTAAGGAAGGAAAAACCAGGAAGGGAGACACCTGGTAGGGCTATCTTCACCACCCCTTTCATAAAAAAAAAAAAAAAAAAAGATGAAATTTGATAGAAATTTGCTCTAGAAATTTGCTAAAATCCAAAGAGGTTAGGGGAGGGAGACAGTCAGGGAAAGAGAAAAATGGAGTCCTTCTGGAGAACTGAGCCCCTCTTTATTTCACTTGAAATTCCTGTTTTGCTTTCTTGTAAGCCTTACCAATGAAAGCCAAAAAGAGGCAGGAGAGAGCCAGGAAGTTTAATGCATTTTTTTTTCTGGAAAATAGTGCTTGTTCCTGCCTATGAAGCAAAGGGACAAATATTTTCACACATTATCAGATAGCCCAGTGAAACAGCCTCTGCCAGAATTTACAACTGAAGGCTACCAGAATTTACAACTTGTGAAACCGTGCCTGTCCGCATTTCTCATTATGCTTGGAGGCTGCAGACAGTGTACGCACTTTCCTTACCCCTCCCCCCTCTGGCTCCCCCCTCCACCCCTGTCTCACTACTTCCTAGTTAAAGCCTGTCTCAAGTTATCAACACCCTCTGGAGAGATAAGGCTCCTCTCACTTACAAGCTGTCACTAATAATCGAACTTTCAAGTCTCCATCTCTAAGAGAGACTCCCTGAGCCACGCAGGTCACGAGAATTAACTGCCACCAGTCCTGGCAGAAAACCTGGCTCATCAATCTATAGCCTTCTCGTCATAATTAGAATAACGGCTTTGAAAATTTGGGCTGATGTTGACTTGGTCTCAGGCCGCAAAGAGCGCTGATTAAAATCTTGGTGTGAAAGTTAATGATAAGTGCTGGTGGCGTTGCCGTGGAGACAGGGACAAACAATTCCCTGGCTGTGACATTTTCAATGTCCTGGAGAAGAAAAACTGTCCTCTTTAGTGTGGCAGCGTATGAAGCTTATTTATGGCTACAGGGCTTGGTGGATTGATGACTGTCGTAACATACTGTCAAATCCTTTACTGACACATTCATTTTTTTTTGGAGCCTCTGGTGCAGCAGAAATAAAATAAAATAATAAAAACAAAACCAGGGGAGAATTCTTCAGCAGAGCACAGATGGCCACCAGTGGACGCGCGTGGCACTGGAGCACCTCAGAATTAATGGAGAGAAAGACTTAATGCTTCATGGTTCCACTGCCAAGAAGAGATGGCCGTCGCTGGAACTTGCTGAGTAAGAATGAGTGTGGCAGTTTGAACCATGGATTTTGTTCATCCAAAATCAACTATTTGTAAATACTCAAAACCACTAATGACAAACATGTATGCTTACTACTTTTCTCGGTGGACAATGCCTGAGACATCTAAGCAGGATATAAGAAAATCCTCCTCCCAACCCCTGGCATGTGCTTCCAGGTTTCCTAGGGAAAAGAAACAGGTTCATTTGGACCATTCCCCTTGCTCTCTATCATTGTACTGCATCATGACCTTCTTATGACCTTCTTTTTGTACATACAGAAGCAGAAGGTGAGGCTGGGTGAGTCTAAGGCTCCTGTCCCCAGGGAATACAATCTACATGGTGACTGAGTAGGGACCTCTCACAGTGAATAACTAGACACTACCTTCCAGAAGGCTCAGAGCCCCGCATGTTCTCACTTGCTTTCACGTGGGGTCTGTTAAATGCTCTGGGCTGGAATACTGAAGCAGCCATATTTCTGCAGCAAATAAAGGAACTCACGGAGAAAGCAGAGAGTCCATAAAGACTTCTGGAGGCTCCAGCATTTTTCTAGTTCCTTTCACTCAAGGATCCTAGTCATCATCATCATTGTTGTTGTTGTTATTAATAATGATAATGAAATAAACTATGCAAATGTGGAGAATGGCTTTAGCCTTAAAATGCAGGCAGTAATGTGGTAATTTATCCAATAATAGAATCGCAAAGTGATTTTATTTGCTTTTATGGCTCCTTTCTTTCAGAGAAGCTGGGCATCAATAATGGCAATAGTAATGAAATCAACTATGCAAATGTGGAAATCGTTTTTGTCCTAATGTACCAATTTAGCCAGCAAAGGAAATTCAACACAGCCTGATGTGTCTCCCAACACCTGAAGCCAGGGTTGCAAGGGCCAGCCAGTACTCAGCTATCCACATAGGAAGATTTGTTTGCTAAGAGCAAGGCCCTGTCAAAATCTGCTCATTAAGAACCAAAATCTTCCCTCCATGGTAGAAATTTTAGGAAAAGCCTTCAATGACTTGAAAAGAGAAGAATTTTAGCAATATATACTATTTTCTCTTTTGAGACAGTCTCATTAGCCCAGGCTGAAACTTGAACTCCTGGCCTTTCTGCCTCTATCTCTCAAATTCTGGGATTACAAGTGTGTGCCACCATTGATTTATGCAGTACTTGGTGTCAAACATGGGGCTTTGGGCATACTAGGAAAGCACCTGACAACTGAGCCATACCCCTAGCCCAAGCTGCACTGATTTTAACAGAATTCCTTTTTTAGGAAGACCCCCTACAAGGAGGCCTCAAGGCAGGCAGGAGCTGCCTTAAAGGTACCACATAGAGCAGACCCTCTTGGGCCAGGCCTTTTCTCTAACTATGCCCTCTGCATGATACCCCATTTAATTTGCCTCTGGTATATATTTAAAAGGAGCATGTCTCTGGCTAGCCAGTAAGAAAGTAGAAGGCCCCCACAGCAGCTCTAGATGACTATGCAAAGAGAATAGAAAGTTGACCTCTAAGCTCTGGGTCTGTATCCCTCCCTTCCCTCGTACATAATCTCCCTTCTGTTATAGACCGGAGGGAAAGCACACAACAAACAGAATACATACAAGACACACTGAGCAGGCAGCAGACTCTGAACAGGTCTCCATGAAGGATCCATCGCCCAACTACAGATTAAAAGCCTGTGAGATCCTTGTAGGCAGAGGTTTTAGTTTATCCCTAGAGCTTGGTACAGTAAGTGTTGAACACAGAAAGGAGGAGTGGGTGAACAGAGAAGTAGACCTTGGTGAGAAAGTGTTCTACATAGGCACGCTTAAATGCTCAAAAGCAAAGAATATGCACATTTAATACGGCTCAAGACCCAGGTCACCTAAGCCTTCACGTTAGGCCAAATGCTTCCTAAGGCCTCAGTGCTGGTCCATGGCTATGGATTAAGGAGTCTAGAGTCCAGCAACACTTCCAACCTGAAGCCTATTCCCAAGCTAGTAAACTCCAGTGTGGAGAAATAGCTCTTACACTCTTTCTCATATGATTGTGAGCTCCAGGGCTTACAAAGGAACTCTTCTGTGGCCATTTTCTTGGCCCTGCTTCCCAATAGAGCAAGGTCCTACACACAGGATACACCTGAGGAACAGCTGGATGGCAGCTGTAAGTGGGTGGTGACTGAGAAAGCTGAGTGTCTGCATGCATATGTATGGAGGCCTATAAAAATAAAAAAAAATGAAAAAATAAATTAAAAATGGAGTTTGGATCATAAAGACAAGGGAAGTGGAACTGCAGAAATTGGGTCTCATCTAGACTCTAGCCTAGACTCCCACCAATGTTAAGGATGGACTGATATCTGCTTTCACCCTCATCACACTTGAGTTTAATAGCTGTCAGCTTAGGTCAAAACCCTGAGGCTGATGAGGGATACCCCTGAGGTGGAAAAATGGCCAGTTGATGATGTGGGAAAGAAGAAAATGAACCTCACACACAAACCTCAGGCTCTAAATCAGATGGTTGATATTTAAATAATAAATAAGTAAAAAGAAAACGTCTACAGTCATTTCTAATTAATTCACAGCAATCAGTTTCTTTTATTCTATTAGTCACCATTACAGTAACACATTCTCCTGCAAACTACCAGAATCTTTCATTAGAATCATTACGATAATTTGATAACTAATGGTATTTGATTTCTGACTTTTGCACTTTGACTTGAAGCTCAGTGCAAGATGTAATCTTGTTGATTGGTTTTTTTTTTTCCTTTCCCCCAATGAACACCCACATGACATTCCTTTGTTAACTGTAATTAATGTTCGCATTTGTCACAAGTTGTATTATTTGGAAAAGCGGTTGTGATGATAAAAGATGTGACAGAGACGCACACATGTCTTCTTCTTCAGAATGGCTTCATCCTCGGTTAGATTGGGGTGGCAGAAATAAATGAAATAAGTCAAGCGTGGATTTGTTTTCACAGTCAGGATGTATTGTTTAAAGAGATGCCTTTCGAAGAAACCAATGCAATTAGCTTTCTTTTAAAAAAAAAAAATGTGTCATTAAAGCATGAGTGAAGTCTGAAGGAAGACAGGAAATCTGAACCAAGGTTGAAGGAGATAGGTTACAGATCCATCTTATAGCCATAGACAGCAGGTACAGAGGCTACTCTGGGACTAGTTCAAGGTGAATCTGTGGTGTCAGAGGACATACTGGTTCCCTCTCACTCTCCCTCCAGGGAAGTAGACATAGTCCAAGAACCCCAAGTTCCTCTTATAATGCAGGAGCTGGGGAGAGGGCTCAGTGAATAAAGAGCTTGCTGGGCAAACATGAAGATTTAATCCTGATCTCCAGAAGCCACATAAAACCAGCCATGGTGACAAAGGTACAAAATTCCAGTACTCCTGTGGCGAGATGGGAGGCAGAGACAGGAGAATTCAGAAAGCCAGACAAACAGAGTCACAGGAGATCGTGTCTCGAACAAGGTGGTCTCCTCTCACCTCCAACGCACACGTGCGTGCCGTGCACACTCCTGGACAGACACTCAGGGCCAGACCAGAGCAGCTGCACAGCCTGGTGGCCTGAGAGAAAGCCCCACTGGGATGCCAGGCAGATGTTCTGTATATACGAATCACTAGAATATATGGGGGGGGGGATACCCTGTTCATATAGACTGAAAAAAGGCCCATGCCAGCCTCTTCTTGCTCAGGCCCTTGCTTCCCCTGCTTCCAGCCCAGCCTCAAAGGGGCTTCCTCAGTTGTGGACTAATGGCCTGCATTTATTTTAAAGAGGCTATTTTGATCCTCAAGAGGTACTTAAGGGAGCTGGGAACCATAAACACCTCCTTTTTAAAAAATTTGTTTCCTTTTTCCCAGCCTGTAATTTAACTCTGACTGGCACCATTCAAATCAAATGTTCCCGGCACAGACTGCCACCAAGTCAGCCCCTAAGCTGGAGCACAGTTTTATGACCCAGTTAGAAATCCCTTAAAATGGGGGGTTTGGAGGGAAACATTTGACAGACTTAACTCTCTCATGGTGCAAATGTGCCACGATGTCATAGCAATTAGTTATTCAAAATACACGAAGGGATTACAAGCATTTCCAACTTGTTTCATAAATATGTCTCCTTTTGGTATACAATCAGTAATTATATCATTCTTACTCAACTATAAACTTCCTGGCTATGATTTATATCTCATTGAAATCAACACAAAAGTATTTGTTTTCTCAAAGGAAGAGCTCAAGCTCTAATCTCCCAGGCTCACACACATCAAAGCCAGAAAACTACTGTTCTGTCTCACCAATGTAAATAACATCATCCACAAACATACATGCAAATGAAGACAGAGGGGTCTGTCAAGAAGAATTTTTCTTCTGGGCCTGATGTGGATTTGCATACTGCTCCCCAAAGAACATTCCTCCCCTGGAGTGGAGCTAACAGCAGAGGAAGGTGAGGCCCAAGACCATTTTTTCTGGACCCTGTCCTCACACAGAATGAGTGCTTTGGAGAGACTGCCACTAGGTTGTACTGGATCCCCAAACATCCATCCCTCACCTATTCCAGTCCAGGCCTAGGGTGTTGTAGCCACTGGCCATTGCTAGAAAGGCCTAGGAGAGAGCATGGCTGTTCTTAGCTGCTAGAACCATGGTCCTGGGATATGACATGGTAGTAGCAACCACTCAGTAATTATCTGGGGACCAGCCGCTCAAGAGAACAAAGCAGATGGGTTTGCATGGAACCTCCATTATTAGGATAGGTTCCAGATAAGCCTTTCTAATTCCAACACGGTGGAGAATCTGAGGCATTGCCTTTATGTATTTGCACCTATGTCTCTGTGTAGATATGCTCATATGGGTGTGCACACACTTGCATGTACATGCACATAGAGGTCAGAGGTCACAGTATCAATATTCAGGAGCCATCCATCTTATTTTGGGGCCAGTTTCTCTCACCAGCCTGGGATTCATGCCTGTGGCCCCAGGAATTTGCCTTTCTCCACCTTCCTAACACTCATCTTACAAGCACATACTACCATGTCCAGGGCTTTGTTGTTGTCACTGTTGTTGTGGTGGTGGTGGTGGTGACAGTGTGAGCGTGTGTGTATGGGGGTGGTGTGGGTGTGTGTTTACATGAGTTTGGGGACTGAACTCAAGTCCTCATGCTTCGGTCATGAGTAGTTTACTCACTGAGCCATGTCTTCAGCCTGAACGGCTGCCATCTTTACACACAATTCTGGACAGAACTCTGTTCAGAATATAAGCTATTCCATAGGCATGGTTCATTCCTCCTCTGGTAGACAGGCTTCATGGCACCATGACTGTTAAGATGACATATTTGCTACAGATTCTGGACCCAGTTTGGCAGAAGCATCTCTTCTAGAAAAGCAAGCAACGTTTTATTTTGAGGGTTAGGATTCTAGAAATATTGATGGCCATCTACAGATCAGAAGCTCCATACCATCTCAGCAATGGAGTATTTTACTGTGAAAGAAGTGAATATCCTCCCATCTGTACTACATCAAAGGCCAAGCTTCAGCAGGGCAAGGCATGGTGTTCAGCTCTGTGTAACTAATGCCCAGTGTAGGGCCAGCCATCTAGTATGTTCTCAGAAACACAATACCCATGTTAAAAATCACATGGATGGGTGACTTTAACATTTCTGAAATGTCAACATTTCCAAAGATATTTGGGAAAAAATATCTCACAATACATGCTTTTCAAAGTTAAAGCCTAGACCCAAAAACTCCCATGAAAGATAAAAATGACAACAACCAACCTCTAGAAGCAAATTGTACCCCATGTTATCTACGAATAATTCTTTAAAAACTGGAGTAAGTTTTCCCATGGAGCATGACTAAATAGATGTCACAGTAACCCATAAAGACTTCTACCTACGCTTTTCTTGTACCTGAGACACTGTGTTTCTTGGTTGAGGTATTTCCTCATGACATGTGGTCTTAGACTGTCTATCCCCAAGGCCCAAGGGAAGCCAGAGCATCCAAATGGCTCCTTTTCTTGGCACCTAAAAGCATTGGCAAGTTCCTCATTTCAGGTCGCTTAAGTTTCCCACCTGACTTGGCATCAGGAACAAGGGAAGACAAAGGCAGAGAGCTGATGCCTAGGCATTTGTAACAGAGCCAAGCTTCCTTCCTACAGGAGGTTGTCTTGTAGTCTTGCTTCTGAGACATCTGGGTTGCTCAGGCAGCTTTCCTCCTTTCCCCTTCCCCTTCCCCTTTCCCATCCCCATTCCTTTTTCCCCTTTTACCTACCCTTCTTCCTCCTTCCCCTTCCTTCGTCTTCCCCTGGTAGCTCTTCTCAGCCTCAAGTCAATTATGAGAACCTCAAACTATCTTAAGGACTCCCTACAGTCCTTTGTTGCTTTCTGAGAAGGAGCAACTTTCCTCTCTCTCTCTCTCTCTCTCTCTCTCTCTCTCTCTCTCTCACTCTTTCTCTTATTCTTTCTCCCCCTTGTATGTATGTGTATGTGTTTAAATGTCTCTTTGTACTTGTATTTTTTTAATTGTTTGTTCGGTGTGATGCTCACAATGAACTCAGGTCCTCACTCCCGCTGTGTAAGCACTCCACCACTAAGCCACTCACCCAGCAAGAGGTGATTTCTTTGCTTCAACAAAGAGTATTTGGGGGGCTACACAAAGACTAGGTCAAAATGCCATACATTTGCCTCACAAACTGAAAGAAAAGGGTAGTAGCACAAAACTACTACATAAACACCCAAGCAAACCAAAGAGACAACTCGCTTTTTCTCAAATATTGATGCTTGAGGAAAGACCACTTCGTTAGAAATAGATGGTCCAGCCTTAGAAAGTCCACTCTTCTGCTCCATGTGACCTATCTAACTGCTGACAAATGTCTTATCACTTCAGTCTCAGTTTCCCCAGCCTTGAAGTTAAAGGACTCAATAGACACCTATAAAGTTGCTTAATCTCTATCCCATTTCAAAAGCCTCGGGACTTGGTGAAGGTAAGAAAGAAATGTGTTTGGCCTAGGAGGCAAGGCCTAGGACCTTTGTCAACTCAGAAACTGCCAAGTACTCCTAAACTCTTAGCTTCGTCTTCTTCAAGCATACCAGGAACATGTGTTGGCATGATGTCCCCAACTTCTGTAAGGTTACTGACCCTAGACTCTGATCCTGATTAGAGAGTGAAAGAGAAGCACCTCGGAATGTTAAAGGCCTAATTAACTCTGTCATTAAATCAAACTCTTCAACTTAACCTTTGCTTCTAGGCAAAGAACTGTTGATAGAAAAGTCTGCTCCTCATTGGAGAGACATTCCCCATTCTAAGAGGCACATTGAACCTTCTTATTACCCTAAACGCATGCCTAGATATTATTCTTATACAAGGCAGAAGAATGGCTACTGGTTCAGAGCAGGCCTGTGTGTCTGCTCATGTTGAATGCATTTCAGCTTTTCTACCTAAGACCTTAATTTCAGAGATTTATAACCAGTGTAAATCTGCCCTGAACAGGAGTCTGACACAAAATTACTTTGCCCAGTAGCTATTTTTTAAAGTTTTAGACTAAGTGCCTTTATTCAACTTTACAACCCCTCCCCCTAAAAATTAAATAAAGCAAAGCTCCTTAAGATTTCCTATAGGCTACAAATTTCTCACACTCATACACGTGTGTACACATGCACGAGAATGCATACCCTCAGAATCAGAACTGTTACCTCTCTGCCCTTGGCAGCAGAACCCATCCCTCAGGATAGATCTCAGAAAGTAGTCACAGAGGTGGTTGGCTGGAGCAGTCTACTTCTCAGCATGATCCCTGTAAGCAATGTGCTGGGCCCCGGACAGGAAACCATCACATACAGATGACGGCCCAGCATTCTGAGCCCTCCACCCCATAAGGCTTAGAGAGCAACAGGGACTATTGACATGGGGCTCATAAACAGGCTTCATTGAAGGAGGTATTGAGATGCACAAGCTCCTGTCACACACCCAGGAGGCAGGAGACACCAGGAAACCACTATCAGAAGAAAAAGACTAAATAAAAACAATAATGAAACTGCAAATAAACAACCCAGCATGCAGGTGCTTTCTTAAGTGGTTTATACAGGTTAATTTACATAATCCTCATCAGGAGCACACAAGGCAGGCAACTTGGCTTCCCTTATTTTCAGATGAGATCGTGGTTAAGTAAATTATACCAAATCACACAGCTAGAATCCAAATAGTTCCTGAGCCTGTGTTGTACCTACTAATGCGCAAAGTACTCTCTCCAAAACAGCGAGCTTATTATTCCACTCCAATGCTCAGGAATTGTTTGTGATAATGAGAATCATGATAGTAATAACAGCTGATATTGATGGGACTCTGAGTTTGGTCCTGCACCGTGTGTGTGTATGTGTGTGTATACTTGCACACATGATTGGGTGTTTATGGAAGCCCAAATATTACCTTGCATTTTGAGGCAAGGTCTCTTACTGAGCCTGAAGCTCACTGACACAGTTAGACAAGCTCGGCAGCAAGCCTCAGGGAGCATCCTGTCTCTGCTCCTTCTGAGTACCACCACACTCAGCTGGGTATCTGAACTTAGGTCTTCATGCTTGGAAAGAGAACACTTAATGGACTGAGCCACCTCCCTGTTCCCAGCCCTTTATATTTACTTTCTAGAGCTCAAATCAGTCTTTACAATATCCTGGTGAGAGCTGGGTATGTATCACTTTCAATATAAAGGATAAAATTGCGATATAGATCCCTAATGAATAAGAAGAATCTGGAAACCGCCCCTCCCTACCATATCCATTGACTCAGAACAACATCTAACCTCGTAGTACCTACTTCTCAGATAGTTGTGGGTTTTAGCTTACTCCATGTAAGTCCACTGTGCCAACAATTTCCTGTGCTCTCTGAGTTCCCATGCTCTGCATCAACCCCATCTTCAGGACCACACAATCCTCCTTTCTGTGCCTCATGTGCTGTTTGTTGGTGGTCTTCCCTGGAGACTCCCAAACATACCCAAGACATCCCAACACTGCAGCATTTGAAGTTTCCCTTTGCATCACAGGCCTCAGCTTCCAGATGTTCTCACCACCCACCCCACCAATGTTTGAATAACTAAGGGGTTATCTGGCTTTCCATAGGCCCCTTCAGAAGAGCCAAAACATGGATTGGGTTCTGACTAGAAGAATTTTTTTTTCCCATGCTGGCCACCGATGCCAGAGGCAGAAATTTCAGATGAGTATCTGAACATTATCTGCTGCTATTACCATCCTACCATAGCTGAAAGAAAGAGGCTATTAAACATAATACATAAAATAACATTTAGTAAGGAAATCTGGATAATTACTTAGTGAAAAGGACACTGAGTCAGGTTCTAAGCCACTGCTCCACATTGAGAATGGCATTACTTATGTCTTAAGTTAAATTGAGTATAGCTTCCTAAGCACTCCCTTAAAGAACACCTGGAGGCAATGGGCTGAAGGAACTCATCCATCTTGCTTCGCTGTAGGCCTAAGGAGCTGATCCAGGCTCTGCCACCTAGGCTTCCCTGGACTGAATTGGTTCAAGTTGATCAGGGCACCCAACCCATGGGGGAACAAGGGTGCCCCTGGCATATGCTGGAGGCATGGGCTGAATCTACAGGGTTATTCTCTTTAATGGTAGGCATTAAAATACATTCATAATTAGAGCAGACAGACAAGATAATGAGCAAGTCACTATATGGGCTCGGAGAACATTAGAGACCTGATTAAGTTCCCACAATACACCGTGATCTCCAGAGACCATGGATCAGCACTGCCACAATAAGTCCTTACATACATCTCATGTGAAATAAAGTCATCTAGCCTGGCCCCATGGCTTTAAACCTCACCGACACACACAGAAATTGCCAAAGATCTCTCTCAGCTCAACCTTTCCCCATGGAAGCCCTTCCAATTCAGTCCCCTTCTATACCAAAACACGGATGGCAAATTAGTACCCCATTCTTCAGCTGTCCACAAATCACTTTATTCGTGCAGCCGTTACCCCTTTTACCAGGGTCTCCATGTTCACAAGCAGTGCCTCTATTCTTCCCATTCAATCTCCAAGATGCCTCTTTTTTTCTGTTTTTCCTTAAATGAAATAGGATCTCTGAAGTTCAGGCTGGTCTGAACTAATGGTAACCCTGCTAGCTCAGCCTCCCAAGTACTGGTATTGAAATTATAGCCATAGCCGCCACACCCATGTTTTACCATGCCACCTGTTAGTCAGCAGATCTCTCTAATCCTTGCAAGTATCCAGAATATGGCCCTCAACACTCTTGTGGCTGCCACCTCCATCTACACCAACAAAGCCTCTTACCTGGATCGTCAGGACGGCCTCCTGACAATTCAGCTCTGCTGCCACTTAGCGTTCTAACTGGTTTCTCCTCACAACCCATATGTCACTGCCAAGTGATTAAGCTCAGTTCAAATCTAAGGTGACTCGTGTTTAAAGCCTCCCAAATGCTCTCTTCCTGGCCACAGCCTAAAAGGCCTTGTATGACCCAGTCTTGGAAATACCACCTCACTTATCCCCTCAGTACAATGACCTCCCGGCCATATTAGAGAATCAACTTCCAGCTCCTACCTTGAGCCCTTGCCTGTCTTTTGCCTTCACAGATACCCAGATCCATCTTCCCCCTCAGACATCCTCCTCCATCCAGTCACAGACATATAAGGACATATAAGTCTATTGTATTCCTGCTCACCCCCACCACTACCACCCAGAGGGACAAGAGGGCAAGTTGAACTTTCATCATGTTTTTCTTCCTGTTTCAGTTCTTGCTGTTTCCCAAACCTAGGACCTCACATAGAATCCTGGGGAACGCTTGTTCATTTAGCATATTGTGAAGCCTGCACCAGCCAAGTACTAACTTAGCTCATTTTCTAAGAGTCTTTACTTCCAGATGGGAGCAGCCTCTCTGCATGAAAGCCAATGTCTTTTTGCACTGCATAATTCTACCGCTCAAAACCAAGCAAGCACAGCTGCACGTTTATGTAGCATTTTATACTATGTAAAGCACTTTCACATATAATTACTTCAATTTTTTTTAATACATCTTGCCTTAACACTATGATCTAGGTAGCTCAGGCAAGTCAGACCAAAGCGAAGGTATTAACTTCAACTCAAGAGCCTTTATCCACTCAGCTGGGATAACAAAATACTACAGACAGGACGCTTACGTTTACAACTTATCTCTCACAGTTCTGAAGTCTGGAAAGTCAAAGATGAGGCTGCAGCAGATACAATGTGGACCTAGTGGGAACTGCTGTCTTGTTCACAGAACCATCTTCTTGTGATTTTACCTGGTGAAAGGGTCCAGGCAGCTCTTTGGGGCCTTGTGAAGGCATTGGTCCAGCTCCACAGTACTCTGCTCCCATGATCTAATCACCTCCCAGCCTCTTAATACATTACCTCAGTGACTACTTTTCAGCACTTGTGATTTAAGAGGACACAGCACTCACAGCTCAGCCTCCAGCCTCTTGACCCTCAAATCCCTATACCGATTCACACACCCTCCAAGCTTGGGTGAAATGCTGGCATACCAGATGGGACTGAAAAAGAAAAATCATTGCCTTCCAAGGACTCACACTGGCTGGGCTACACAAGGTCATGAGTGGACACATGCAGGATTTAAAGAACATAAGACAAATATGTGTGTGCTATGCTCCTAGCAAAGGTGTCTCTAGAGAAACAGAACAAAGAAGTGTACATGCAGAGGAGAAACAAATGCCTTTACTCCACATGGACTCCATCCCAACCCACAGGAGCCCTTCTCAAGGTTCTGGAACAAAGGCTGAGAGGTTGGAGCTAAGCATTCCAGTCAGAAGAGGAGGAGCTCAACCCTGGCTCCTGTCCATCAGAATCAACAGAGGAGCTTTTGAAAGTTCCAGTGGTCAGCCCTACCCCAGGCTAAGTAATTCAGAGAAGCTATGGGCAGAGCCTAAGCCCTGGCACTTTATTTAAGGTTCCCTAGGTGATGACAAAGAATAGCAGATGCTGCCAACCACCAGGGCAGGGCTTCATCATTAAGGCACTTTTACTTATTAGCTCCTTAAATCATCTTAAATCATTGGGGGTGAGGGGAAGGGTAGGTACCAATGCACCCAAGCTACAGGTAGAAAAACTGAATGTGGAGGGATGGACCCACCCACGCACACGGTTCATAGAATTGTTGTCAACTGGAAAGTTCATGGTTCCTCAACTGAGCAGCGAAGTCTCAGCAGTGACCCACAGGCTCTAGCAGGCCTGCGAATTTATTACCTGGGGATCCTGTGAAAACACTGATTTGTAGTTAACAGGATGGGATGGAGTCTAGGAATCTACACCTCCAACCCGCTCCAAGGATATATGGATGGTGCAGCTTTTGTTCCACATTTTAGTGGTAAGGGCCTAATAGATACATATCTGCAAGAACTAAAGCAAATCCTAGGGTGTGTGTGTGTGTCTACACATGTGTCTATGTGAATCTATAGTGTGTGTGAAGGCAGGAGGTAGAACACTGAATATCTTCCTCCTCTGTCTCTCTCCATCTTAATTTTTGAGCTAAATCAGAAGCTCACTGATTCCATCTAGTCTGGCCACCCAGCAAGCCCCAAAGATCCTCCAGTCTCAGCCTCCGCAATCTGGAATTACACATGTATAATGCCATGTCCAGCTTTCTATACTGTTGCTGGAGACTGAACTCAGTTCCTACCCTCATGCTTGTTTGGTCTCTCTACCAAGCCATCTCCTCAACCCCAAATCCATTTTTGATTATTCAGGAGGGCAAGGTTAGAAACCTCTTAGGGGCTGCCTAGTGGTTTCACAGTAGGACTGAGTTCTATTCTACGCAATTCAAATTCCAAGTACCAACTGGCTGTCACCACCCAACCTCTGACCTTTGCACAGCATCAGTCAATCTGCTAGAGTCTGTGAAGCAAAGTGAAGAGCCCCTCTATCCTCACTATCTCCTTTTCTTTCTCTTTCTCCCTCCCTCTTTTCTCTTTTCTGCCCCTCTCCTCTCCCCTCTGCTTCTCGCACCCTGCCCCTCCCTCTTCATGACCCCCACATGACTCTCCTGCCGTGCTGCCATAGGATCCTACTCTCAGGAGAACAGATTAGCAAGCCCAGCTCTGCTCATCATCTGCCAAGTGGGAAATGATGGCACCCCAACACCACCCTATTCCCCACATTTCTTCTTCATTATTCCAGGGAAGGCACTCTAGCACTCTATTCTCAAGGTAATTTTTAATGTTTTGTCTGCCTCTTAAATATCACCCACTATGTATATATGTGTGTGTGTGTGTATATATATATATATATATATATATATATATATATATATATATATATATATATATCAAAAGGGGTTCCAAATGACTGCCTAAGAATTCCATTTCAGGCTTAAATCTTTAAATACACTTATGAATTTTTGACTTTGACAGATAGCCCAATGTCTCTTCTTTCATTGTGGAAATAGATCCCAGTGGCTCCTCATTATCTTCTCAAGGACCTCTTCTTTTGATATGACCTTCTATATCTTGAGAGTCAGAGCCTGAGTCAGCTTGCCATGTGGTGGTCCTGAGTCTTTGGTCCTTTGGTCCTGAGATGGATATAGGCTGATTTGGAACTTAGGCTAATGATTCCAGGTCTCTACTGAAGTAAAATAGCATGTAATTCTCTCTCACATTAGCCCTTTGACTCTCCTCTAGGTAACTTCAGTCAACCTTCTTTCAGGTGCTAGTCTTGAAGTTTTGTCCACTATGGTCATTTGAGTCATCTCAACTGACTTTTACAGCTTTGGCTGAACCGTGAAGTTGAAGAAGTCACCAAATATTGTCATGTGTTAGAAAAGGCTACCTCTCAAGGCCTGGGCTGGATTTAAACTATGTGGTCCAGGCAGGCCTGGAACTTGCAATTTTCCTGCCTCAGTCTCCCAAGTAGCTGGGATTATAAAGCCTCTCTACCAGGCCAGCTTCAGTGAGGCATTTTCAAAAGAAACATTTCTAAGGTAGGACACTACAGAGATGACCTGTGTCTACCTTAATATTCTTAGCATTCTAACTCCCTTTATTATTTACCACAATCTTGAACAAATGGACATTTTGTTTTCCATCTCTCTGCTGAGAGCAAGTTAGCCATGCTACGAGGAACAGAATCTGACATTACAAAGATAGGTGTATTGATGACTCAGACACTATTTGTACATTTGAAGTATGACATCTTTACTCCTCTGTCATCAAGCAGAAGTAATTAAGACCAATCAAGTGGGTGTTAATTGGATATCATGAAACAATCTCCAGTCAGCCCGAGCCCACTATTTGCCTCCTACTGGTAATTATGAACACTAAACACTCCTGCTAATCAGCTGCTTCTTACCCAGGCTAAACAGAGATCCAGTATTTACCCAGCTGACGGCTTGTTGTGTCTGCAATTTAGACTGGTTTAAGCTAGGAAGCTCATCAGATGCCAAGCTGTCACCAGTGGCTGGGAAGAACCAGGGATGCAAGACTCCCATGGCAGTAGATCAGTATATGCCTGAGAGGAAAAGACAGTAATGATCAGACCTTCAGCTGCAACTGCGCCTGGACACACAGACTCAGGAGAAGCAAACGTTTGAGTCTTGCATTTGAAGGGATTTGAGGAATGTGAAGGCATATGCCCAAGGTTTGATGAGTCAGTGAAGTTTCTATACATAACTCTCAGAACTCTAGCTTCCTCTTTAGAACCATCTAGGCCTCTGCATCACAGATTCCTAACACTCCTATCAGACACAGTGAGCTGGGGTCTGGCCTTTGACTGCATGACTCTGGGAGCCTCCCTGGACTCTGATGACAGTAGGGAACTAAAAGTGTCTTCTTGAGAGCGGCCATTAGAAACATATTACTTGCTATTAAGCAGATGGTTAGATGTTTTTAAAGAGCTCTTACGTAGTAATAGAATCCAGAGTCGCTGACTCTATTTATTACTCTCCCAAAATGGGAGGCGGAAAGATGGAAGGTTTGTTCCAGGGGTGGCTAATTTCATTCTGGATAGCCAGGAGTCACATGTAGTCTAAAATCTAGCAGCTAGAAACTGAGCTTAACAACAGGCTTCTGAACAAGGTGATTAAAGGGCACTGCCTTTCTTTCTCATCAGACCCAGGGAGGTGAAAGGAAAGGCCACTGGCTTCAGGAAACAGAAGCAGCAACATGGAAGGAGCAATCACAGCTATTCAACTCCTATTCTGAAGCATGAAGGAGCCTTCGCTAACTATAACTTAATGTGTTCTAATAAAACTTTATTTACAACAGCATGTCACAGCAAGGTTTGCCTATGTGTGTATCACAGTTTTCTAAGTCTCGTTGGTCAACACAGTGAGACCTGCTGAGAATGTGCAGGAAACCAATGTGCCTGCCTCGACCTCCATCAACATCCTCTATTTTCATTCACAAGGAGGACAAGATCTCATTTTCTCTAATAGGTACATTTCTGAAAATGTACCTGAATCAGTATCTTCCAAATTGTATCTCATGTTTCCATTAATACATACTCAAATGTAAACTTTAATCCTTATTTAGGGACCAAACTACAATGAATAGAAAGTCACTGTCCTTCAACAAGGTATCTTCCCAGGACTTCATAAAAAATACTTGATTTTTGCCATCAATTATTTAAATTTATTTAACCTTTATTATCAATTTATATGTAAATACAATTTACGTAAGGATGTAATTTTATTTCTGTATTTATAAGATTATGTCTTCAATTTTTATTATTCACAGTTTCAATACTGAGCCTGCCTTCTGAATACTGTGTCCACTTATAATTGTATATTTGGTGAAAAAAAATTGCCAGTTTTAGATCCCCTATCAACCAGAGGCTCAAATTTACCACAACAGACACACTCAGCTCTTATGAAATCCAAAAGGATTTAATTGAATCTTAGAGTCAAGTAGAAAAGCACAATAACCTAGAGGTGAAGAAACCCATCCCAGTTCTTACAGTAAACATCTGTGTGACCTGAGTCATTCCACTTACCCTCTCTGAGCCTCAACTGCCTTTGAAAAATGAAGGAGCTATAGCAGAGGAAGGCTAGAGTCACCTTCAAGGTTTTAATAGTCTCTGGTCAGTGGATAGGAAACAACTTAATTAGCTCATTTGATTACAGGGTAATAATAATGAGGCCAAAGGAGCCAGTTAAATAGCCACGCAAGGCTGGCTAGCTTTAAATAGAGAAAAATACTGTAGCAGAGATGGCAGAAACTTGCCTTGATTGGCTGGGGGCAGGGTGCAGCCTTCTCAGTCCTTTCCCAGTCAACAATGCAGCAAAGAGGTGCCAGCAGAAGGAAGCGGCTTCCTGTGATGAGCAATACCATTCAAGTTCACTCTGGCATGTAAAGACAGGGCCAAGTCTTCCCCAGCATGTCAGGGGCCCGTCCTAAGACACAGCTGTGCAGTGCACACCACATGTGGTTTGCCTGTGGATCCCACAACTTCAACGCTGGCTTATGCAGCCCTGAGCAAGGCAAGCCCACCAATGCCACCCTGGTGGGGGTGGGGAGAGGCTTGACACTTACACAGACATTCCTGTATGCTTCAGCTCCATTTCCATCCTCATCAGGGTAGAGCCTGGCAATCATTTGCAGAACAATGGCAACACACTAAAGGACTCCTTGTTGCCATTCTTGTTACGTGGGGCATATTCCAGACACAGCTCATAGGCAAATGAAAATCAAACATCGTGTTTCTTACCCTCAAGATTTCTATGGTCTTCTCCTAACCTTGGTAAATGCAAATGTCCAGTTTCACATCATGGTTTTGGTCATTCAACAACGTTCACTCAGCAGCTTCCGTAAGTCTCGTCAAGGCACTGAGCCCTGGGAGTGACCAGTCAATAGTTAAGCACTGGCCTGTGCTCGAATAGACTCTTGGAGGATGGGGGGTGCCTGGAGGAAGCACATCCAGGGATACGCACTAAGAAATATCTGCAGCAAGTCCATGAAGAAGAGAAGAAATGTATTCTGACACCTGTAACTCTTTTATGCAAAGCTTTTCCATTCTTCATCTCAGTTCATTAAATAGCAAATGCTCTACAAAATCTAATAGTGTTAGATGGTCAACAAAAAACAAACAAACAAAACAACAACAATAAAAAAATACCCAAAGTTCAGAGAACACAGTGAAAGAGGGGGCAGTGCTCAGATGTAGCCCATAGGCAGCTCGGTTTTCATGTGGGTTCCCTAGTAAGGGGAGCAGGGGCTGTCTCTGACATGGACTCTGTTGCCTGCACTTTGATCACTTCCCCCTGGGAGAGTGGCCTTGCTAGGTCACAGAGGAAGAAGATCCAGGCAGTCCTGATGAGATCTGATAGGCTAGGGTCAGATGGTAGGAGAGGAGGACTTCCCCTTTCAGTGGACTAAAGGAAGGAGACTAGGGTAAAGAGGGAGGAAGGTGGGATCAGGAGCAGATGACAGAGGGGGCTACAATTGGATATAAAGCAAATAAATTATAAAAAACAAATTGATCCTAAAAAAAGAAGATTGTTAAGAACCAGGGGACTAGAAATTCTGTTGTGAGATCATGTGTTCTAGAAATGACAGAGAGGCTTCACCCATGACACTTCAACAACATAGCTGCTAAGCAGGACCTGAACAATGACAACACCAATAGACATACTACCATGAAAGGATGAAATCTCATGGGGTCCCACTCCTAGACAAAATGCTGTAAGCAATTAAGCTTATAGCTTTGAGAGGGAGAATTAGTAGCTCCAGAGATGACCCATACTAGGTTATCTAATTACAAGTGGTCTTCCCTGAAATCATATACATATAAAAACACTAAAAAGATTCATAAACAGATTCAGATTCAGATTTGTTTATATATCTATACATTTCTACATATATGTAGTAGCAAGTAAAGAAAAAGGGTAACAAATTTGAGAGGGAGTAGGGGGTACATAGGAAGAATAGGAAAGGGGAACAGAAAAGAGAGTAATGATGTAGATTATATTTTAATTGAAAAAGAGAAAAATTATTTACTTTTTAAAAATTAGCAAGACATGGTCCCTGGCATCTAGGATCTTCTAGTTAAGAGGTCTCTTCTGGGAGAACCTTCAGCTCACAGCCATATGTAACTCCAGTTCCAAGGGATCTGATCCCCTCCTCTGATATCTGCAGGCAGCAGGCGCAAACACAATACACATTTATAAGACACTCAAATATAGAATAAAATAAGTAAGCCTAAAGTATATTTTAAAAAATACTGAGGCCTCACACCCAAAACAGAATTACTAAGCCTTGCCTTGGAGCTGGCTGACACACTCTGAAAGGGAGCCTTAACGGGGACCTCTGAGGCCTGCAGACTACCAGGGTGAGCAGAACCTTTAACCAACAGCATGGGGAAGCAATATGGCTAAGGAAGCACAGCACATCCTGTGAAACCTGGGTAGGCCTGCCACGATGACTTGGGATTCATTGCTAACAACGTCCAACATCCTCAAGGCCCCTTCCACCTCCCAAGGAAGATTTAGTGTACGAATAGGACTCTGTTTCGGTGGAAACCTAGACATCCACCAGAAAAATCAGGCAGTGCAGAGTGAGCACACAGCAATCACAGAGGTACAGTGGGGCCCTGCATCACTCCTTGAAGCCATGGTCAAGTTCATACAATAATGGGATCCTGAAGCTTTCAACACTGCTGGCTGAAGGTCCTGTTTACAGAGCTATCTATGATCTCATCCCAGATGACTCCAAATCACACAGGCACCCGACCTCTCTTAATGGTCCTCCGCTGGCCTTAACTGACCCATGGGACTTGTCCACCTGGTACTATTCATTCACCATGACCTTGGGTTCTTGGTCTATGATTCAGATTATTCAGCTTCCAAAGACCTGGGAAAATAGACCCTTGGAACCTGCCTACACTACAGGCTCTCACTGATTTAGAATTTCCATACATGATGCTGGAGGGTTGGTTCAAACTATCCACAATGCACATAGAACCCTGTGTTAGCCAGATTTCTGTTACCATTATAAAACAAATGAGCAAAAATGCTTCAGGATCAAGGATGCTTTTTGGCTCACAGTTTCAAATGTTTCTGCTCACAGGGATGGGGAGAGCATGAGAGAACAGACCAGTGCACCCACAGCAGAAAAATGCTGCCTGCACTTTGTCCCAGTTTATTCCACCAGGGCCCCAGTCTGTTGGGTTGTGCTACCTACATTCAGCACAGGTCTTCTCCCCCTAGGTAATCCTTTCTAGAGCTAGCATTACCCGTACCTCCTAGACAAATATCAACTTGCTCAGGTTGACAACCAGATTAACTGTCACATGTTCCCTAAACACACACACCCACACACACATCTATCCTTGCAATGGCTAGAATAACAGTGGATGACAGCTTCAACTGAATTCTATTAAGAAAATCGCCATCAATTCCTAACCAAATCTATGAGCCATTCAAATCCATGAATTAATTCCAACATCAGATACACACTCTTGTCCTGTGATCCAAAGAGAAACAGAATGTCCAAGTGTCCAAATATAAATATATATTAAAACCCCAAAACAACTTACAGAAGGTCAGAACTATTCCTCAGGGTCCTGCTCTACAATAAATGCCTCATGGTGAATTGCTTGATGAGGACAATGAGGACTGGGCTCTGTGCGACAACAAGAACTTCTCTTCTATTTGGCTAGCAACAAAATCATTAAGACAATAGATCACCACTGCTGCTAACAGAATCTCCTTCCCTGTCTGTGCCAGTATGAGACACACATCTATGGTCTCTTCTAGAAGTGTAGGAGAATTATCATCATTAAATTGAATATAATGAGCCTCCCCTCCCCTCTCCCCTTTCTCACTCTCTAGCTCAGCTCCATGACACACACCTTGAACATGTCAACACACAAACAGATCCTGAAGACCAATGGGCAGGAAGTTCTGAGTACCAGCAAAACTCTA
This sequence comes from Psammomys obesus, assembly GCF_907164565.1. NCBI lineage: Eukaryota > Metazoa > Chordata > Mammalia > Rodentia > Muridae > Psammomys > Psammomys obesus. The sequence goes on from NW_026590062.1 coordinate 27,994,026, forward strand.
CCCAGTGATATTGAACACTCACTCTTGCAACAAGAGGGGATGATACTTGCTTGTAGTGCAAGGTGGGGAAGATTGACCTCCAAGTGTCTCTGGGGGTATTAGCATGTAATAAAGGTGGGTGCTGTCAAAGGCCTGCTGAACACACCCAGCACACCATCAGACTGTTTCACCATCCAGCATGCAGTGGAGGGACATGGTAGCTCCAGTTGCCAGCCTGCCTTTAGTTTCCAATATCTATACACTGTCTGTCTGGACCAACCCTAGAGATGAACCAGGATCCTCCCACAGTGAGTAAAATGGACCTCATAAGATACCCAACCAGCATTTACAGATGGCTCTGGCTAGAAAGCCAGGGCCAACTGGGAAAGAGTCCTGAACTCTGCCCACAGAGCCCGTGGAGGTGTGCTACACAGACCATGGAGTTTCAGTGTCATCAAGCATTTACCTGGAGAGGTCAAAATGAGAACTCTGTAGCAACCAGTGTGCTGAGCCAGCAAGGGGAAGAGGAGGTTTCCTGACCTGAGGGGTTGGTCTAGAGGCCTCGCCACCAGTCAACGGGGTTGTCAGGGGCTGTCATTGGGGCACAAAGACTGTTTGGCCTTGAACATTGGTTATGTTATGCAAATTATGCTTAATGAAAGTGTGGCCTTGGTCCATAAAAACTTAACAATGCATTTGTCTTCATTTGAGCACTCCCCTGCAGCCACCACCTCCCTTTACAGACCGTAATAATGAGGCTTTTGCCACACATCCCTGGCCTCCTCAGCTACCATCAGGAGGGCCTAGAAGGGATAGAGGAATTGGTTTGTACTTAATAAGATGGATGTGCCACAGTGGGATTGGCATCAGGTGGCCCCAGTGTGCTCATAAGATGAGAAAGCAGATGCAGCCAGGCCACACACACACACACACACACACACACACACACACACACATGTACACACACACACAACCCTCTGCAGGACCCTTTGCTGGCAATGCTCAGATGGCTTTGAGGGATCCAACCTGGTTCTGCATTCCTGAGGGATGGATGTTCTCTCCAATTCATCATCAAGTGTGCATTAAGCGCCTCCTGTGTGTATGGTACACAGGAACAACACTCATCCCTCTCTCCTCACATAAGTCACAAGCAGGGAAGAGTTTCCAAGTCTAAGATGCCCAGTCTTGAGACCTCCATGGCTGTTCTTCTCACCACTGAAGAAGCCATATCAGTGGACATAAAAATCAGTCTGAAACACTAGCTGAAAGTGTCATTACAGATTTCCAGAGAGAATAGAGGAAGTCCAATTCCACTCACTGTGTGTATCAGAGGTTGAGGTTTGGTAAGTCTTTACATTTATTTAACATTTTAAGAAATGGAAGTGCTGGCTACAGCCACAGGACTCATACAACCTGACCCTATCACCTCCCAGGCTCAGTTCTGTCCCTGCCATTCTCTCTGAAGTCACACATACCTCTGCTTGTGTTCCCTGTAATCACCAGGCTCTGGCCAATCAAAACATCTTTGGACTTGCTGGTTCTTTCCCTGCAGTGCTCTTTGCTCTCTGCTCCCCTGGATAACTCCAGGAGATGATTCTTTTTGCAGATATCCCTCAGTCAGATGACATCTAGCATGTTGCTCCTTTGTCTCCTCTTTCGTGCCCCTGCTGATCTGGCATCTGTTTGTGCTGGTACCTCTGTGTGTGATGGCCTTCACTCCCGCCAGACAGGGAGCTACTGAGACTACCTCACCTTCCCACCCCACTAAGGCTTTGGCACCAAGGTAGACAGCAGGAAGTTGCAGCAACTGCTGAACACACAGCTGTGTGCACTTATATACATACTGATTTCTTCTCCATGACAGTGGGAAAATGCCATGAAATAAAGCATGTTATGGTCCCCCAGACAGGAAGAATTAGGTGACAGAGCATTAGAAAGAGTGATTTGGAGAAGCTGGGTGGCTCTTGGCCTACAAACCTTCCCAAGAAAGAATCATTCCACCCAAAGAGGACAGAAGAATCAGAGGGAACTGTTGGGAATTTTATTCCACGCTTTCTGACTTAGCTGCCCACCTACTCAGCCAACATGGTCACATCCACTCCTGTGGTCTGAAAGCATTTCTACACCTGCTATCTCCACTCTTTGTTACTTCTCTCAGGAAGAACAAAGTACACAAACACAACCATCACGGAGCACCAGAATACTGGTTTCTTGGAGGTCAGATACCTAAATGAGTCAGCTTCTCTGCCCCTAGGCAGAAGCATAGCAAAAGTGTCCCAAAGAGGACAAACAATCTGCAGCCAGTATTCAAGAGCTCCAGTCCATGGAGCCCACCAGGCCTAGACACTCAGCACTGAGAAAAAGACCCATCTTTAGCGGCCATGTTCAGATGTGTATTTTGCCTATTGCCTAACAATGTGGTCTAACTCTGCGCACATAGTGTTCACATTGTATTAGGTATTGTTAGTAATTTAGAGATGATTCAGTGTCCACCGAAAACATATATGTATAGGTTACAGATAAACACGGTATTGCCTGATCGAAGGGACTTGAACAGCTGTGGATTTTGGTATCCACAGGAAGTCCAGAAACCAGTTCCTGGCAGATAACCAGGGACCATTCTATGGAGCTATCCCTGAATATCAAGGAGGATTCAATGAATCGGTTGGCTGGAACTTCACGGACAAAGAGAGTATCCCCATTTGTTCATCTCACAAAGGAATTCTGTGAATCCTATTTGACCCTTGTTTTTCCAATCTAGGATCTCAATTTAGGTAGCTCTAAAAATGTTTTAGGGCTCACACCGAAATTTGTAAAATGTCAGCGTGAAAACTTTAATTGAGTTATTAGCAATATCTCTTCTTTGAATGACCTTTTAGTACTCCCTGTAACATATCACCACCTTTTACTACCTTCAGGCTGACAGATTCTAATATATTCCTCCTTCCTAGATGATATCATCTGTCCTTGGGTGGAATTAACTAAAGCACTCTACATTCAGAAACTGACATTAATCCAGAGTCCCAGATTTGTAACATCTGCTGCTATAAACAGTTTCCATATATTGACTTTTAACAATGACTCCAGGAAATGCATACTAGTCCTTGGACATAGATGGTATGCAAACACAGGTAAATGAGTGACTAATAACAATGACATAAAGGCAAAGTTTAAAATTGGTGTAAACATTATACATGCAGTACAAATGCAAGAGAGTATTGCTAACATTAGTGAAATGGGGAATGACAAAGGATGGAGGGCAAATTAGTGGTTTGTTCAAGTAACTCTCCCATGCTTGACAGAGGATCTACAGAAAATACATCTCCAGCATCTCTGTGATGCAGATGTTTCACAATAGCCCAAGGCACATGCCATGGTTTAGTCTGATTGTCAGCTTGACAGGACCTTGAATCACCTTTGAGGCAAATCTCAGGGCAAGGCTGAGAAGGATTGTGTAGATTAGGTTAATAGAAGGAAGACCAATGCTAATGTGGGAGGCACCATGCCACAAGCTGTAATCCTAGATTGTATAAAAAGGATAAAGCTAGATGAGCATGAGATTCATCTCTCTGCTTCTTTTATTTTTTTCAATTTTCACATGGATGTGGTGTCTAGATGTGCATGTTTGCGTGTGTGTAGATGGATGCACATGTATGTGCATGTGGATTGTGTACAGCTCAAGGCATTGGCATTGAGAATCATCCATAACCACTCTTCTACTTTACTCACTGAAGCAGGCTCTCACAGTCAAGCCTATAGCTTCCCAATATAGCTAGTCTTGCCAGCTTGCTCTGGGGATCTTCTATCTCAGCCTCTGGGGCTAGAACTGCAGCTGAGCTGCTATGACCTCACTTAGGCCCAAGCAGCATACTTTCTCCTTCTTGACTGCACATGCAATGGGGCTAGCTGCCTAAGTTCCTGCTGCTATGCTTTCCCAGACATGACAAACTGTCTTCTTTTAAACTGCAAGCCAAAATAAACCCTTCTCCCTCAATTGTATCTGTCCACAGCAACCAGAAAAGTAATAGACACATAATGAAAAAAAAAAAAAGTATCAGTACAGCATGTGGATATAGATGGGTATATTCAGAGTTGAGGAAAGAGAAGACCCTCCCAAATTCCCAACCCCTTACTCTCTGGACTTCACTGACGTGGAAACAATACAGCCCTCTCCTCATATAGTCACCACTTCATATCAACCCAAATCACCATTACTATTGTGTCTAAGTCATGTAAATTGTTGCTGACAAGGTCATTCTCTGCAGGTAGGGGAATGAGAGCTAGCCTGATCAGGAGCGTCCTGGTTCTTATTCACCTAGAGAACAAATGTAAGAGAATAGATATAGGTAAACCTGGGAGAAAAGCCTGCATTAGTCCAGACTTGGAAAGTGTTGAATATCTTGAAAGCTATTCTTGGTGCTATGTATTAAGGAAAACATGCTCCACCAGAAAGTCTAGGGTAACATTAGGCAGATGCACCTGATGATTGCCTGAGCACCGGGCAGCACTGGCGAAGGCCCCTGGGCTCTATCAGCTAGACTGATGGAACTCCTGGAGCTGAATTGCTCCCCCTGTGTCTGCCCTCCATGATAACGAGGCCAGTCTGTCTTGTGTGTTAAGGGTGAAGAAAGCAGCTCACTCCCAGGAGCCAGTGTGATAGGACTGACCAGGAAATCAAGACAATTGGGCCATAGCACCTGCCCACTAAAACCCTCTCACAAAACATGGAAGGTTGTGAGATTTGCTCTAAGTAAGGCAGCATTTCCTTAGACAGTCTCCAAGAATTAAAATCATAACCATCCTCTGAGTTAGCGTGCCTGTTTGACCAAACTAGAACTGGTTGATAGGTCTAAATATGGACAGCATGCTAGCAATGCATTTCATTGACACATTTATCCACTTATCTTACTGACCCATTCAGTAGACGTTTAGCATTGACAAGGTAGGGGACCTGTAAGCACACATAGGATGCAAGCCATGCGCCCAGAAACTCACATGCAATGAAGAGACAATGCAGATTTGACGGTAAGTATGGCAAAGATTCCCTTGATGGGAAGTTTCTAGTTGTACGGAGTTCTTAAAAGAATTTTTCATTTACCTTAAAGAGGCAGTTGCCTCCACTGCACATACTTGAGGCTGGCCTGCTACTAAGATATCATGTTATAGAAAGAAGTTTGAGAAAGCAGTAACAGGGAAGTGAGTTTCCTTTGATGAAGAAAGGGGATTCCTAAGTCCAGCACTACTGGCCCTGTCTGTACCTAATGGGATGAAGGCAGAAGTAGTAGAAGAGTGGACCCTTCCACCACCCTAGGCAGATTGTGCATCCTAGCTTCTCTAAATTCTTTATCTGCAATACCATTGACCCATCTCCATCTCTCTTCCCTTCAGAACCGTCAGTCTCAGATGGCCCTGCTCTCTAAAAGCACTATAAATTCCTGACAATACTTTAAGGCACAGTGTTGTAGAAGAGACTTATTACTGAAGCATGGATACTAGCTTTTCCCTGAAACCTCATTCATCATTCCATCAGCAGTGTGACCTTTGTCAAGTCCCAAGAGTCTTGGACCTTGGTTTCCTCATCTGTGAAGTGGGGTCCCTGCTCCGCTTTAGATCAAAATCACAGGCTTGCTCCAAGGACCATCTGACACAGCAGAGAGGAAAGTCTAACATTGTTTCCAGAATCACCCTGTCTCAACTTCAAATCTGATCTTGTGAAGTAGATGCCTGGTCTTTCTGCTCCTTTCTGAGGATATGATGCTACTGTTGAATATTCCCCTTCCTCTCTCTTGCTTTTTAGAGTATTGGCCCAGAAGATCACTTGTGCCTACGCTCTGACATTTTTCTGAAGTGGAAGGTGCTACTGTCTCCTCTAACTCTCTTGAACACACTCAGTTCTCCACACTTTCACTTTAGTTCTCCTCATTGATCAGAGGCATGGCCAAGGCATGTGCTCTCTTCACTGCAGCATCTCCTAGTTGGCCAGCTCTTTGTTTCAAACAGTCTTACTGGATGGAGCTGGATATAGTGATATCAGGATGAGAAGAAAGAGCTCAGGTAGGAACATTTGTGGACCTTTAGAACAGGTCCCCTTACCTCCAGTTGGTAGATAGAGAAACACAAGAAAGCCAGTCTGTCTATCTTGAGAACATTTGTGTCACTTGCTCATTCGACTTCTCCCTGGAAGCATCTTCCCCGACATCAGATCTGATGCTAATACAGGGAAGCCAACGTTAGGCTACCTTTCCTTGTGACAACTCCCCACTGAGGACAGCAGCTGGAAGATATATAGAGAAAAGCTAACTAAAATGATGACAAAGCCCCTTGGAAATGCACAAGCACTATCAACACACTAAATAATAATTACTCATAGCGGACCCCCTGCCAATCGTCATATGAAAAGATCTAAATGGCACCCACTCCAAATAAATCACCTGGGTTTAGACACCAGAGAGTCATAGGCCTTGCATTCCCGCAAAGTAACCCACATGGCTCAGACCTTGGGTTTTATAACAAAGACACTGCCAAGAATTGAAAACCCAAATAACAAAGCCAGATGGGATTTTTAAACATTTACTCTAAACTTTTCATTATGGGTTATATTCTTCTCAAATATTTCATTGAGCCTTTTTCTTCTCTCTGGTTTAAAACTCAATCACTAAAAGGAATGATTCGGAGGCAATAATGTAGAAACAAAAGGGGAGATTAAATACAAATTAAGCTTTCATTTGTACTGTTTTCCCAGACTGAATTAAAGTGATGGAGCTAACTTTGGTGTAAAGTAAATTTTACAGCTGTTAGAAATGATAGAATGTAAATTGGATTATACTATTTAAATATTTTACAAATAATTGAAATGGCTTTCTTATAAGTTATGTTTCCAATATTCACATTCAAACACAGTAGATCATGCTGACTGGCTGCAGATATATATATCCCTTCTTCTGCTTGGTATTTCTTCCATTACCAAAATGAAACTTCAGGAAATTCACACAGAGATAGGTCAGGGGGCACCAGCTAAGAGGATGGCAATGCAGAGGCAGGATGATATAATTTAACCTATTCAAATTAATTCATTACAGCAGATATTTATTGATTACAGAGCAGTGAGCAAAGCCCTGGACATAATGAGGGAGTAACCACCCTTGCCCTGAAGGTACTTACTGTCTCCAGGATGGAAAAAAGACGAATAGGATGAAATCACACCATATAACACTGAACAATACAAATGTTTGCCAGACAATATGAGTGGAAAGGTGGTGGTTTGAGAGGTAGGCTCACAATGGCTTTATAAAAGTAATACACGCAGGACACACAGCCCAGCTGCTAAAGGGCCAACCACACAGCCCTGACCACCACAGGATCCCCAGCACCCACACAAAAGCTGAAAATGGCGGCATAGGTCCGTAGTTCCAGCTCTGGGGAAGCAGAGAGGGGCAGATACTTGGCACATGCTGACCAGCCTTCTTATTTAAAGCAGTGAGCTCTAGATTTAGTGAGAGTCCCTGTCTTAAAAGAGAAGGTAGAAGCAACCAAGAAAAGGCATCCAACATCAACTTTTGCCACCCCCCACCATACACACACACATACACCAAGAAAAAAACAGTGTTTAAATAAGGTCTTGAAGAATGGACAGGATTTCATTGGTAAACAGGGAGACAATGCATGAAAGGAGTACAGGAAGAAGAGAAAAACAAATACTATGACTTTGTGGGGATGAGGAAACATGACCTACTTAGAGAATATAGTCTAGAACAAATCAGAAAGCATTAGTGCCTAGAAAAACGATAAGACAGATTCCTTCAGTCTCTCATCCAGGATCAATTATCCACATGCCAATAAGATCTGTGGAGGAATATAAAGACTGCAAAGCAAGATCATGTCTCTTGAGGAATTTATATTTTATCACATAAATACAAATGCAGGAGGAAAAGCAGAAAGCTGCATGGGGTGGCAGGGACAGGGTGTTTCTGTGAATACAGAGGAAAATTATGTCGTAAAGCCAGATGAAAAGATAACGTTAAAGGTTGAACGCCTGTAGCTGACCACATGCAGGTGATGGCCACAAGTTATGAAAGGGGATATAAAGCTAATTCTTTTTCTAGTTCTAATTCTGTCATGAATTCTTCTTCGTTTGTTTTTTGAGACAGGGCTTCTCTGTGTAGCCCTGGCTGTTCTGGAACTCACTCTGTAAATCAGGCTGGCCTCAAACACACAGAGATACACCTGCCTCTGCCTCCTCAGAGGAGGAGGTATGCTTCTGCTGAGATTAAAGGTGTGTCATAAAATTTTTGGTTTTGATAGTGGATAAGTGCATACAAATGTATTCAATAATGAAAGCATAAAAGCCAATGAGACTCTCCACAGATTTGGAAGTACCTTCAAACTATATAGGAGTTCACTGGGATTTAAGTCTGGTTAATTATGATAGGTGAATTTTTTTATGTGCAGGATTTTTATGATAAAGTTTATAAAGTTAATAATAAAAATATTTAAGTTCTTTTAAAACATCAAAAAATATGAAAACTATTCTTGTCATAAGATTCCCTATAAAAATGGATGGTGGCCAGGCATGGCTTTCAGATGGCAGTTCACTCCTGCCCCAGGACATAAGGGCTTCATCATCACCCAGGGCCTTAGATGAGAAACACACACACAGTCACTCTGAATAAGGGAAGCAAGAAACAGAGGGAGAGCATCATGGGGGAGAGAGGGGGGGGGAGGAACGGGTTTGTTCTGAATAGGGAAAGCGAGGATATTGCAATAGGGAATCAGAACTTGTCTTGAAGAAGGGGGTTAAAAATGCATAAGAATATGGAGGAAAGGGGTGGACCACAGGCCTCCCTCACATAGGGGAGGCATGAGGGAGAAGTGAGCCTGCTAGAGAAGAGACTTCCTTGGAGACAGATGGTGAGTCAGGAAGATAAGCTTGATCAGATTCCAGAGGCCCTCAAGTCCCTGGAAGCTAACTTCACACTCCATTAGGTGAGCAATGAGGGGCTATGGAAGGGCTGAGGGCCACAGTGTGGAACTCACAGTACACCAGACACTGCGCACAAAACGAAGAAGCAAGCACTCTGCACACACATTTACACAATGTGGGTGGGACCAGAATAGAGGTGGCTCTGAAACCTGCTCCACAAACCATCCTGGGAAGGAAAGATTAAAAACAAACAAACAAACTTGTCCTACTCTGATGGTCAAAGAGATCAGTGTCCTTACACTGAGGGAGTTTAACATCCTCAGAATCTGAGCACACTGGACCCACCACAAGCTCAGTTCCAAGCTGAGCTGGAACATGGTAGATTGAACTGCCTCCTTTCCTAACTTTACCACAGGTCATCTATGTGATGCTTTGACAGGGGCATGACGTCTCAGGCCTCAGCTTTCTCATGGATAAGTGGAAAGTTGAATGTTCCATGTACCTCAGAGATTCATTTCAAAGATAGGAAGACCTACTGGGAATGAAACTTTCTGAAAGTGTTGCAGGCTACAGAGATGAGACATGGAAGACGGTAGCTTAAAAGTTGGTGCTATTCGCTAGACCCCTCCTTCCCTTGTGTCATAAGCTTCCTCCCTTTTGGAGGAATGGGCAATCTCAATAAGACTCACTTTGTCAAAAGGTTGACTGCAGCCCTTCATTCTTATTCAAAAAACCCACACCTCCGTAGGTGAATAGGATATCCTTTCCAGAACTGTGAGGTCAAGCCAGCCATTCCCACAGAACAGTATTGCAGGCGCTGAGGACCGAGGGGAAGGCCCAGTGGGCACTAAAGTTCTGCTTGGAGAAACCAGAGGGCAGGGGTCTGCAGGTGGTGGGGAAACACAGCCTCAGTCACACTGGCACATAGCTGCACCGAGAGGAAAAGCCAGTAAGACACCAGGGCTGAGGATGTGGCTCCGTTAGTGAAGTTCTCACCATGCAAGCATGAAGACCTGAGTTTGGATCCCCAGTACCAGAAGAAAGCCAACCTGTGATCTCAGTGCTGGATGGCAGAGCCAGGAGGATGCCTGCGGTTTGCTGCCTCGACAGCAGAGCAGAATCAGTAAGCTCCAGGTTCAGTGAGAAAGCCTGTGTCAAGAATAAGATCGGGAGCAATGAAAGATACTTACGTCAATGACTGACTTCCACATGTACGTGCACACATGTGGGTGTGCGCGTGCACACATATGTCCCACAGACATGTGCACAAATATACTAAATAAACAAAACAAACAATGAAGGTTTTTAAAAGTAGGAACCTGCAGTCTATAAAAGATGGAAAGATGAAAGGCTTTATTTCTTCTTGAACAGCTGAATGATAAAGACCTAGTGTTAACAACAAGCAAAGCCAACGAGAACTAGTGAATGAAAAGCATCACATAATAATTTACAGCCCACTAAGAACTCTGATGCTCAATCCTCACTCAGACAGGCAAACTGGATAGACATCAGAAGAGGGAGAAAACAGGGAACAGGACTGGAGCCTACCACAGAGGGCCTCTGAAAGACGCTACCCAGCAGGGTATTAAAGCTGATGCTGAGACTCATAGCCAAACTTTGGGCACAGTGCAGGAAATCTTATGAAAGAAGGAAGAGATAGAAAGACCTTATCAGGACAGGAGCTTCACAAAGAGAGCAACAGAACCAAAAAATCTGGGCCCAGGGGTCTTTTCTGAGACTGATATCCAACCAAGGATTGTGCATAGAGATAACCTAGAACCCCTGCACAGAGGTAACCTGTGGCAGCTCAATCTCCAAATGAGTTCCCTGATAAGGGAACAGAGGCTGTCTCTGACATGAACTTGGTGGCTAGCTCTTTGATCACCTCCCCATGAGGGGAGAGCAGCCTTACCAGGCCACAGAGGAAGACAATGCAGCCAGTCCTGATGAGACCTGATAGGTTAGGGTCAGAGGGAAGGGTACGAGGACCTCCCCTATCAGTGGACTAGAAGAGGGGCATGGGAGGAGAAAAGGGAGGGAGGGTGGGACTGGTAGGGGCTACAGCTGGGATACAAAGTGAATAAATTGTAATAATAAATAAATAAATGAATTTTAAAAAAGAACTCCCATTGAGGTTGACTCTTTGGAGTAAAGCAAGTTAAGTAGAATTAGCCCTACTTGATAAGAAGAGAAAGAAAATTGGGACTCAGAGGGTAAGTGACCAACCTGCATTCACATAGCTACTAAGCATTAGTGGAGGGTTGGTATAAGGGCCTGGGTTACTTGTCTCAGAGTCCAGTACTATTCTCATTCATGTCCAATTTATTTCCTGATTAAATGTGGCCATGAGCTTCATCTCTAGGTTGACAGCATCTTTCCCACAAAACAGTCAGTCAATATCATCTTGCAATGACAAAAGAAAAATGATAAAGACCAAAGTCAAATTATAGTCTTTGATACAAATTCAACCTGGGTTTCCTTTTAATGTATAGCTTTCAAGCCATAACCAATTTTTATATTTTTAAACAGTGGGGGGAAAAAACATGAAGAAAGGACTAGCTTTTCATAGCTGGGGAAATGACATAAAGGTCACATTATGCTCCCTATAACACACACATGAGCACTCAGGCTGGGGAGATGACCGAGAGTCGAGCAGTGCGAGGCAGGGCTGGGTGCACATGCTGGAAACCCTTACTGAGGGACCCCTGGCTGAAAATGTTTGCTGAGCATGGTCACGGGCCACAGGTCCCCAAATAAGAGGGAGAACAATGAAGAAGAATGGAGAGGAAGACAGAACACCAAGTCCCTGGCCCTCAGGTAGTACATACTTTTCTTGTGAAAAGTGGGGCTTTGAGGGATAAGCTTGATGTGGGGGTATGCATGTTTGTGGGTATGAATGTCCACGCATGAGCATATGCATTCAGGGGTCAAGCTTAAGTGTTCTACTGCTGTCTGCCTTATTTTTGGTGGGTGGGAGGTGGTCCAGGTCTGTCACTGAACTTAGAGTTCACCTATTTAGCTAGGCTGCCTGCCCAGCAAGCTAGCTAGGGAGCCCCTCATCTTCACTCCTCAATTATAAGCAATTAAAAGCTCCCACCCAGCTTTTACATGGGTGACAGGAATATGAATTTGGTATGTGGTTGGGTAGTAGCCACTTTGCCCACTAAGTTATCACCCCATCCCCCAAGGGCCTGCTCCCTACAAACACATCCCATGAGCCCATCTGCTGGGCACAACACCAGACGGCACAGAGCTGAGGCAGCTAGCTGGGCCACACACCTCCACTGGCTATAGGAATTCTTAAGAGGTCAGGCCCTTCCCACTGGTGCTCCTGGATGTCATTCAATGGTTTCATGACTCAGTTTCAAGGCCCCTTTAATTTCCTTCTAGCCCGCCCTTCCCTACATTGTCCACATAGAGCGAACCTCAGTGCTTCTAGAAATGAAGATGCTCCAGCATCAGCTATAAAACCTGTATCACACTTACTCAGACAAGTGGATATTTATTGACAGGGTGGAGGATATAGAAGGAAAGGAGAGAGACTGCCTGTCCAGAGGCAGTAACCTTGGTGTGGGTGCAATGTCACCAGCCCAGACCATCACTCTTGCAGATGTACAGCATATTATTTAAAGGGAAACAAGTATCAGCCGCAGAATGTCACGGCAAGGACACATCTCCTGCCTCTTAACTAAACTTATCAGAGCTGTGGTTTAATATGGTTCCTTTTTCATCCTCCCCTCAAATCCATCTTCCTGGGCAGCTCTTGACACCACCAGCAAACAGTCAAGACGAAGATTTAGTGACGTTAGCCTCAAACAGATCTAGATTTATTGGCATGAGGGACTGGTTCTCTCTGCTGCAGTACACAGGATTAGTTTTAACTGTTCCTTAATGTTCAGCACCACTTTGCAAGTCTCCAAGTGTCAGGCTGTGGTGGGGTTCCATGACTGAGATCAGTGTGTGGCAGAGACAAGATTCCAAGCAGTGCAATGAGCTTTCTCTAACCAAGCTGATAAGGTTACTAAACACTGCACGTGTCTGTGTGTGTGTGTGTGTGTGTGTGTGTGTGTGTGTGTGTGTACATATACATATGTACAGGTACCTATGTTCACATTCATGAGGAGGTTGGGTGTCAACACAGGGTCCACTGCTCACTATCTTATTTCTTTGGACAGAGTCTTACTAAATCTGAAAATTTCCAATCTGGCCAGACTGGCCAGCCAGTCCTCTCCAGGAGCCCTTCCTATCTGCCTGCTCAGGGTTGGGATGACAGGTGAATGCAAAACTCTTGGTTTTTTAAGTGGGTGCTGGGAATCCAAAGGTCCTCACGTTCCTACTCAGCCATTTCCCCTGCCAGCTCTGGACAGGCAGATATGCAAGGGCCTGCTCCCTACAAACACATCCCATGAGCCCTTCTGCTAGGCACAACTCCGGACGGCACAGAGCTGAGGCAGCTAGCTGGGCCACACACCTCCACTGGCTATAGGAAAGCAAAGCCCCTGTTTCAGTCTGCCCCTGCTGGTCCCTCAGTGCTCAAGCTCTCAATTGCATGGGGATATAAGCTGACAGGATGAGGAATTCAGTCTGGGCATACACAGACACCATGAAAAGAGCATAAAAACTGAGTAGGAGACGAGAAGACATGAAACCTCTATCATCTTTTCCTAACACTAGACTAAAGAACAAATTTGCAAAGCTCTGATAGAAGATTAACTGCTAAATGAAAAAGAGCTACTAGATGTAAATTTAAAAGTCCAAAAACACCCAAGAGGCATGACTATAATTATTGCTGAGGGAAGCTCTTTAAGACTAAAAATACATTTCCATTAACAATCAAAATTAGTTTTCATTGCTTTTTTCTTGAGCTTTCAGTGAATAACCTTTGATGGTAGTACATGATAATGATTCATTAGGAAAAGTGAATTTGTATTTCAGAAGTAGGTACTGAAAAAAATTATCCAAGAAATTATTCCGCCATATAAGTCAGATGGCAGAGGAAGGGAACATTTTTAGAAGGAGTAATGACTTCCTATAAACGCTTAGCCAGACAGCGGGTATTCATTCCAACATCCTGACAAACAAAAATTTTTCCAAACCTCCAGTGACTTAGAGATATCAGGAGTGCAACGAAATGTTTTTTCCCTTTAAATTCTGGGTAAAGGAAAGACAGCATGACATCTTCTGATGTCTACAGCACATCATGATTTCTATAGCTCTTAATTGCCATGAATGACGTATGTAAAGAAACATGTGGGCTGTGACCTCTTTATTGTGTTTTTGCCCATGTGGTAGGGCTACATGGTGGGGAGGTGCATGTTGACATGTGCAGCTGTATGTGGGGGCCAGAGGTCAGCTCTGGAAACTGTGACTATGAGCACATACCACCATGCCCTTTTAATGTAAGTGCAGGGGATCAAACGCAGGTCCTCAACCTTGATCAGCATGTGCTCTATTGACTGAGCTACTCTACTATTGCCTTGCTAAGTTTTCACTGAGAAACGTTTGCATAGTGAAAGACATTAATGATGAGTTTTGACAAGTGCACACACCTCTGGCATCAGCTCAATCAAGAACTAGAAGGCTTCTAATTTACACATCCCCCAGTATCTCACGATCTAACCTTAAGAAGCTTCTGTTCTGATTCCTGTCACCCCTGATTTGTGCCAGGATGTCACCTGCATGACGTCATGCTCTAAGTCTCCTTAGTGAATGACTTACTTTGCTCCACATAATATTTCTAAGATTCAATCTTATTTAAAAAAAAAATTTAGGTATGTAAAATTTTCTATAGCCAATGATTTGGGGAGGGGGAAGCTGTAGCAGAGATCTGATAAACAATGAAATGTTTAAGTAGAGGGTAAAGACAAGCAGGTAAAACAAATTTAAATCCATGTTTTCTAAGAAATGTTTTAAAAACCGAGAGAAAATTGGGTATTTCTCTTTAAATGCTGTTCATCACAGTGAGAGGCTTTGGAAACTCAGCAATGGCCTTTAATTCACTCACCTATCAAAGGAAGGAATGGCAGACTGGTGAGCTAAACATAATTCATAATTCTAAAGCTAATTATGATGAGTGGTCTGGAGATTTGATTAAAAATCATTAGTTCTGCTAAAAGGCTTTAAAACAAAAATGAACATATAAAAAGCATAACACTGCCTTTGCTAGATGGATTATCCTTTGAGAACCTGAAGTGAGACGATAAAAGTAAATTATTTCCAAGAATCACTGCCAAGTTGTAAAGTACAAAATACAAATAATTTGTTTGCTGATACGAGGGCTAAATGTGTGGTTTAAGTTAAATTGTGGAAATAAAGCAAAGCCTTGTACACTACAGACACAAAATAAGAGGGCAAGGAGGAAGAGAGCCACCCTCCCCAGCCCCAATGCTAGGAACTTGGATGAATAATCAGAAAGGAGTCCCTGGAACCTGTGGTTCTTGTGGGTCTCCTGCTCTTGGGAAGGTCCAGGATTTGAACCCAGAGCACTTGCAATCCACTGGGCTGTAGCTGCCCCATGTCAATGTACAACTGTCTATGTACAACTGCTCTCTTCAAACCCTCTCCTACCTACTATGTCATGGCATCCTTGCAACTTAATAGTTCCCCTTGCTTGTACCTCAGTGCTTCAGGGTAGCCGATGAAACATCACAGTCGTTCCAGCTGGCTCTCGGCACAGCTTCAGGAAGAAGGCAGACTTTGCCTTGTTAAAGATCCCATCTGTGCCTGTGTGGCTAAGTGTGCTTCAATTACTTGGTCTCTGCACTGTGTCTCTTCGTTAACTACCATGTACTGTACAAGTAAACTTCCCTGGTGAAGTCTGGGGTCTGAGCTAAGCTACAGGTAGAGATATGGTAATTTGGAGGGCAGCTTGATACTATGTCCACTCATCACTGGGGCCTGTGAGCTCCTCAACCAGGTTTGTGGCCACATTTGTGGTACCAGGCATATGTTTCCTTCTGTGGAGCAGTCCTTCCTCCAATACAATCAGAAAGTGGTTAGTTTCTGTCATAAGAAGTGGGACATCTGTAACACACACACACACACAGCTCAGGAACCATTGATGAAGAAGGGCCTTCAGAAATAAGAGCCGGGCAGTGGGAAAACTGGAACTAAGCAGTGTCTTCTGGACATGACAGAAATGATGCAGGCATGAACTCACAGCAGCTGTGGTTGTTGGTGGAAGAGCAAGCCAATCAGCATTCTAGCATGAAGAGGGAAGGGGTTCATAAGCCCCACCCCTAACTGAGAACTTGTAGACAGTTGATAGCTTTTAGGGGAGGGAGAGTCTGTTTCCTTTAAGGGTGTGGCTCCTGATAAGTTGACATCCAGAGGTACATGGCTAGCACAAATTGGAGTTGATGGGTTATTTTAAAAAAATAAAAGGAAGACATGATGTTGGGGCAAAAGGGAAGTGGAAGTAGATCTGGAAAGAGTTAAGCAGAGGAGTTGGGATGAACATGATCAAGAAACATTGTATGAAATCTCAAATAATTAATAAAATATTTTAATACAGTAGACTCTTAGAATAAGGTACCTCCCTGAAAGTCATGGAGCCTTCCCATCATGCTTTGCTCATAACTCGCCCACTAGAGTCTGACTGAGTAGGATTTAATAAGAACCCAGCACAGTCTGAGACTCTTAACAGTGCTGGTTTCATTTTCACAACAACCTATGGGCTAAGAACTAGTATCCTACTTAGCAGTGAGGAAGCTGAAACCCTAAGAGGTGAACTATTCAACCCAGAACATACAATGGCTGTGCAACAGAGCTGAGATCTTGCACCCCAGTTCCAGGGCTCTAAAACCCACAGCCTTCATGGCTGAGCCCATAAGCCAAGTGCTAATCCACAGTCCTCCAAACCCTCCCCCAGCTCTACACCCCAAAGGGTGGGAAGATGGCAACAAATGCCCTACCATCTAAGATATAGATCCAGTGTGTATTTTTCATTTCAGAAGGACTCGTATTTATATGTATACACAGATTAAATAAATCATGATCACAACAGTAAACATGTAAATCCTGATCAATAACTACTCGCCTTCCCCTCCCCCCTACGCTAACAGCTGCAATAAAGCTTTAACTGTAAAGCGGTGCACAACCAGCCATAAAAGTATGTAAAATAAATGAGGGTAACATAATGAGGGAATCCAACATTCATCTCATAAATATAACATAACGACCACAGCTAAAATGTCAGAGAATCTAATAAATCAATATGGTGGGACAGAGCTATCTTTATGTTCAGAATACATAAAAAATATATTTACATGCAGGGCCCTTTTTTTTTTTATAATCTGGGACCAAACAAAAAAGAATTATAAGGGACTTAACTCTTTGTGGACATAGATGCTCTGGCCTGACTGTGGTGTTTTCAATACTCACGGGTTTCTCCTATGTCATTTCATGGTAAGAAATGGACTCCTCCCTCAATCTGTACAGACAGTTTCAGACAGAGTGCTAATATGCAAATGTCACTGGTAGAGAACTACATGGGAAAACATCCGGAGGGTACTTTGAAAGGATCAATTACAGGCCCTGGTTTAGAATACTTCTGATCATGGTGATTTCTGCAAATTCCAGCTCATTTTATTAGTGCCAACAAACCCTGGGAGGTTTAGTTATTTCCCTGTTAATGCGCTAGCGATTGATGTGGATAAACCCCATAAATACTAATGAGGGTGACGCGAGAAAATCTCCCCTGAATTAATGAGAAGAGAGGCTCTTGTGCTGACCAACATGTCGCCTAATGACTGGAAATGATGGATTTATAAATTCTCCCAGGTTCCCTGGTGTTCATGCACTGAAGAAATAAACACCCTTCCCACCCACCTCCTCCCAGGGATGCCTCTGGATCTAGGGGGCAAACTGGAAAGGAACAAAAACTTCTTTTTCACCTTTTCCTTAATGAGATATGGACATACTTCAGATACATGAACTCTCCTTGAGAGCAGACCAACCACAAGGCCACCTCTATAGGCTGAGTTGCCTCAGGTAATCTGAACCCATGTCTAAAGCACTAGTTTAGCAGGTATGAAAAAGCAGCTCAATCAATGCATGTACACACATGCACTTGAATTTGGGTATGTGTGATTAAACTCATTGTTTTGGTTATCATTTACTACACTAAAAGCACATAGTGGATCTGAATGGTAACTGTTTCATTTGTTAGTCAATGGAGCCTCCTTGGCTGAGTGGTTCCTCTTTAGGATGTGCACAAATTGCTTCCTGTGTTTATGGACTGATAGTGGCAGAGACTGGAATAGTCAAAATGGTGTCACACATCTCAGAGGCCTTAGGAGGATGGAATGGCCGAGAGCCATCTTTCCACACATCTGGTTAGAGCTTCTTTACCTGTAGGTGGCCCCTATGATGAATATTCCAGGAAAGCTAGTCTTGCTATCGACACCAAAACTCCACTTGCACTCCATGATAAGGTCCACAGGCTGAGGGCAGAGTTGACAGGTACAGGAAACCACAGAGCTATGAACACTGGGCAGTGCGGTTTATTTGGGACCAGTCAAGTTCTAGTTCATAACAGTCATGTCCCGGTGTCTACATCCTGAAGGGAAAGACCACTGCAATTGTAACAATCAGCTCTAAAAAGCTTTGGATTTTTCCCTTCTTGTTATTTATTTTAATATTAAAATATGTAGTGTATTAAGTAGCTTTGTGTTGTTATAATGACTGAAATAATTTATAACGAGAAAACACTGATTTTGGACCATGGTTTTTAAAGTTTCATATGTGACTGGTTGTTTATATATCTGTTAGGTTTGTGATTTGTCACAGTACAGGACATGTAGCAAACACATCTATTCAATTCCTGGTCAGGAAACAAGGAAAAAAGAAAAAAAAACACAAAGAAAATGAAGAAAATGGGAGAGGGAGAATAGGAGAAAGGGAGAAATAAATGTGGAGAAAGATAGGATGTGATGATCTGGAGGCCCAACCTCTTTTTTGAGGACCTGCCGCAGAGATGTGAAGGCCCACCATGAGCCCTCAGCTCCTAAAATTTTCACCACCTCTTAGCAATGCCACCCTGGTGACCACACCTCTAACACGTGGCTATGGCAGGGGATAGTGAAGATCTGAAAACTACTACACAGGGCTCTGACTGTTGCCAGACTAAGCTTCTGGGGAAAGTATAGAATGAAGACATTGGAGAAGGGTTGGAGAAGTGGTTCTTTCAAAGGAACTGTGTTCAGTTCCCAGCTTCCACATGGCACCTAACAACCATTTATAGTTCTTGTTCCAGGGGAAATGATGTCCTTTTCCATCCTCAGTGAGCCCCAGGCATGTAATAAGTGCACAGACATACATACAGGTAAAATACACATACATATAAAATTTTTGTTACAATCTTTTTAAAAGAGAGAAGCCTTTCACAATTTGTAAACACAGATAAATGCTGAGCTTTTCTGAGATTTGAAAATGTGACATACTGTCTGATATCACAGAGAAATCTACTGCCACCCCACTCTGTACCTTCATTCCCTCAGCCCTCCCTATAGGACTCACTCTCTTATAATTTAAACTCAGAGGATCCCCTCTGCCCTCTCAAAGGACCAGTCACGAATCTTTCTTTACCCACGTGGATAAAAGACCTAAGGATGCCCCTACATCCTGCTACACAAACTGTTCCTTGAAGATACCCCACAAATATAATCTTTTCAACATTAGTAACCCCATGAGCTTGTTTAATACTTTTCAAATCCGTCTACCTGTTGCTCTTCATCAGCCATAAATAATTTGCATGGCATTTCAATTTTATCAAAGCACATCCCACTTGGTGCCTGGAACAGCTCTCTGAGGCAGGTGAAATGAAGATTTATCATCTTTACTGGACCAAAATAAAAACAAAGCCTGTTCACATTAGCATATAGCTCTAGATTCCATAGTGTTGGATAGTTAACAAAAATGCATGCTACTTCATACTGTTTTTGTAGAGAAGCCCCTTAAAACCTTTCTGAGAGATAAATAACATCCCAAGTGATGAATGTGATGAAGTTAGACCTTAACCCCAACCCACACAGTGAGTGAGAGGCAGACACAAGTGGGGATTCCAAGATGACTCAACCTAGCTTCCCCCAGCAAGGAAGGGAAGGGAAGAGTCCACTATCTGGCCAACGAGGCTGCGGCAGAATTAGAATTAGGCTTCATGTCTTCTGATGAGTAACTTCTCCAGTTTTGCTGACTCTTATGCCTCAGTTACAGTTTTAAGAAGTGTCCAAAGGGGGAAGATAAAATAGACCACACAGTGTTATGATCTAGTTTCCATAAATACAGAAACCCAGCCTTGGGTTGGGTTTGAAGTATGATTGAATCCAACATGAGATGAGACTTCATGGAATGCCCTCTAGAGATCCTAAACTCGGGACATATATCACCCCCTCAGTTTAGACACTACACCTTAATGCTTCAGATAGCGAACAATGCGACAAGCAAGTCATAGAACACAATAGGATCCAGGTTCCTGTTTGATTAGAATTAAATGCTTTAATTTTGATCTCAGCATAAGCATAAAGACATTCACCAAAGGGGTGAGTGAACCAATGGATCAAGACCTAAGAGGTGAAGATCAAGCAATCCCAGCCTTAGGAAGTGGTTTATCCTAGGTCTCCAAAGGGAAGACTTCAGCATAGCAAAGTTAAGGATAGGGATAAATTGGAGCTGCTCATCTAAAGTGGGGCTAGCAGATTATTGGTTTCTATGGTGCAGAATTTTAAGAAGTTTTAATGAATATTTATGAGGTAGATAGCATATTTACAGGTGTGAGACTTTTGACACTTTTTTTTAACACTTTAAAAAAGTCATAGGGAATTGGCTCTCCTTTTAGGGTAATCCTTCCTATAGGCATCTTGAACTATCTCACAAGGTCAAATACCCAACACTAACCATACTATAATCTTTGGCACATGAGCAGCAGCTGGAAAAGCTGCAGAACCTAACTGCAGCTTCAAGGGTATTAACCACAAAAGGGCATTCTGCCCATAGATGCAGCTCTAAGACACAGCTGCACTCTCTTCAGTCATCCATGTCCAGCTCCTTGTCAACAGGAGACAGAGCCACCAGGGTCAAGGTAAAGGTTTCTATGGTCACTTCGTATCTTTGTCTACTTGGTTTTACCAGGTTTAAAATAAATAAATGGGGAGTAAAAAAGTGCATGGTCTAAGTGTTGAAAGAACATTCAACAAAATACAAATGGCATTAGCAATATTAATTGGTCAGCATCAAAATTAAGGGCTTGTTGCTCTTGTAGAGAACCCAGTTAGAGTCTCAGAACCCATGTGATGATTCACAGTTATCTGTAACCAGTCCCAGGGCATGTGATGCCCTCTTTTAGACTCTGAGGACATCAGGCAATCACATGGCACACTTTCATCCCTTACATCCATGAGAGCATCCATGTTCATACACATAAAATAATAAAATAAATATAACTTTTTAAACTTAAAAAGACCCCCACATACAGTAAAAGATTCAATAATGTTAAAAGAAAACATTTTGAAAAAAGTTTATTTTTTTAAATCATGTCTTTGGTTATTTTGCCTACATGCATGCTTATCTTACACACCTCAATCATGCCTGGTGACCAAAGGGGCCAGAGGAGGGCATTGGTTCTTCTGTAACTAGAATTATAGAGTTATGAGCAGCAAGGTGGGTGCTTGGAATTGAACTTGAATCTCCTGAAAGAATAGTCAGTGCCCTTAAGCTCTGAGACATTTGTCTAACCCCCAAAGAAAATATTTTTAGTGTTTGACACACCAGGCCAAGGATGTCCTGAATATATAAAGAAACCAATAAATAAACACCATACAAGTACAAGTCACGGGGGGAGGATGGGTTATACGTAGGCAATTCACAACAGAAAATTTTCAAAAAGATAGACAATAAATATATAGAATGATTTCCAAACTTGGCAGGAAAATGAAAACTAAAACTGACAGTGAGCTATAATGTGTCATGCCCAACAGACTGTAAAAATTCTGAAAGTGTGCTAATATCAAACTTTGGCTAGGAATGAATCAAAAGACACTTTCTATGCATCAGTAAGAGTGACTTGATCAAGCACAATAGAGTACAAATGTACAGGTACCATCACATTTTAAAATATAGATGCATAGTGATGCCAAATTCTACTTCTTAGGCTATACTCAGAAGAAACCCTTGTACTTGTGCAAGAATGGCCCTTAACAAAGATACTCACTACTTGTGTAACTAGAAAAAAAAACTAACAAACAAAATGCCCATCAGAAGAACTGGATATACTCTGGCCTATACACATAAAGAATATTTGTGGGGAGAGTATGAGTGTCTCAACATGTGCCAGCATGAAAATGTGTGTAACAAACCACTGAGGCAAACCAGCAAGACTGCTTCTTGGGCACAGAACTATGCATGTGTGTGGAGAGTGGGCACACACACTCACCAAACAAGGCTACACATTCCCACTGCTGATGCCATTTGCAAACAGATTGGTGAGCAGGGATAAGACTGGGTCCCAGCATCTCAGCATCAATATGAGAAAGTCTATTTACATCATCCAAGTCTAATTTTCAATAAATTTCAATGAATTTAAGAATATGGGAGATAACCTTTTCTCCTAATATAATATTCTCCACCAGAGAGTTTGGAATCTTTAAAAATGTAATCCATTTACAATTTTTTTTTATTTAAGTGTATATGTATGTCTGTGTGTGTGCCTACAGAGGCCAGAAGAGAACATTGGATCTCCTGAAACCAGAGGCACAGGCAGTTAATGAGCTGTCTGACTTGGGTGCTGAGAAATTCCAGTCCTCTGGAAAAAAGACAAATTCTCTTAACTCTAGAGCCATCTCTCCATCATTTGTAGTCTCTTTGGAATCTTACAAAACCCAAAGGAGTAACACAGGAAACAAATCAATACTAGAGTAGAAGTCATGAAGCAGGAGAAAGGGAAGCTGTGCATGGGAAAGCCACGACAGGGCTGCAGAGTGCGCTGGCTGAGGCCCAGCCCTACTCTGCTGCCCTCATTCTCTAGGGTATAACTTGAGTGAGTAAATAATGCAGGCATTTAACTCAAACTGCTATGTAAAGAGACAGCTAAATAAAGGCAACAGAGTCCCACCTAGTTGTAAGTGTGGGCAGCTAGCCTTATACACTGCCAGGTGTGCTATAATTATTATGGGAAAAGGAGAGAAAAGGGAAATGATTCTGCAAGGACCAGAATGAGAAGCTGTAGATATACTTATCTTTTTTCAAGGGTTTCTGTAAGACATGGGTATCTTTTCACATGGTTAGGTGTGCTCTGTTCCAAAAACAAGATCCTGGTTTTGTGATTGCCTATGTTAATCGAGAGAGTGAACAAAAGGCCACAGCACTGACAAGTAGGTGGGTAAAGGGGGCCACAGGCTCTCCAGGAAGCAAAAGGGTTACATGAAGCCAGAGTCCTAACACACAGTCCAGCCTGGCCACTTGTAGGCAATACACATCCTCTATAGACTTAAGTCACTGGATTTGAAACTCTACAAAAATGAATGAATGAATGAATGAATGAATGAATGAATGAATGAATGAATGAATAAGTAAATATTGCGTTGTTGTTGTTTTCTTTCTAATTAAAAATGTAAAAGAGAGTAGTGATTTCCAGGAAGTTGCACAGAACTGCTAATCCCTGTTGAGGAGTCAAACAGAGGGACTGAATACAGCGGTCTAATGGACATTATTTTAAAGATCCTGCTCCCTTTTCTCTTTACAAGCTGGCATTTTTCCATGGGCCATGTCTGTCTCCTCTCACTAAAAGGCAGTCCTTCGACATCCTCAGCCCCCATCCCCACCCCTGGGACAAACAGCCCTCTACCCTCTCCCTTGTTCCTCTTCTTTCTGGACCTCTATCTCCTGTCTTTGTCTCTTACTCCCTGCCCTTTGTCCCTTTGGGGCAAATAATAAATCTCCTTTGTGCTGAGAACTTGGTCTTGGGGTATCTTATGCCAAATATCAGTCCCTTCATGATCGACATCAATGATAGCTTCAACAACCAGGTAAAGAACCATAGCAAAGGACTCACTCTGTCCTAGACAATGGGCATAGGGAGCCTCTTGGATATCCAGTATCAGGTCAGAAAGACCTGAGTGGCATTTCCTTCTCTCATCCCATCCCTCTAGAAGGCATAATTTAGTACAGATAGGAAGTTAGCACGCTTTGGGAGGAACAGTAACTGGGCTTAAACTTTTTTCTGGTGTCCAGGATATTAAGATATTCTCCCTGCAAAAGTATGAACCAGCAAGATTGTGAAGACATAGACCAGAACATCTTTGCATTTGGGATGTAATATTCCAGGGAAAAATTACTCCTCTCTACCATATGACATCATACTCAACTATACATTACTAAGTTCAGTTTTCAGAATTAGTTACACATATTCCCAATGATCGAAGTGGCAGCAAACCCCAACCCTAGAATTCATTCCTACAGAGAATTTTCTCCATTCACTCAAGCTAGATCTCTCTCTCTCTCTCTCCCCCATTCTCTCTTTCTGTCACACACACTCACACACAGAGACATGCACACACACACTCACACACACACACCATCTTTCTTCAATGGATGATTCAGAATACACCAAGATACACCAATTACAACAACACAAAGAAACCAGAGGATGTTTCATTTACCAAAGTCAGGATTTATATGGACTGGATCAGCCACCAGGGGAGTCTAACAGGCCTATAGCAAATGATAGGAATGGTAGAAAAGAGAAAAGGAATAATGCTGTTTCCTTACAACCTGCCCCTCATCCCACCCACTCCTGTGGCATCCCTCCCAGAGCTGCCTTGACTAAGCACTCTCCACCTAACTCATCCTGGGCCTTTCCTGGGCTGCTCCTGGGGTAAATGTTTCCAATTCCCAATAACTCTGTTGATTCCTCCTTACGGAAGGAAGCCAACACAAGCCTTCCATATTCAACAGAAGGCACAGAATCTTCTTACCACCACTGCTCAAATTTACTAACCATCCAGGGCTACCAACCAAATTTTTGAGACCCGTCCTAGGTAAAAAGTATTTGTTGTTGCTGTTTTTCACCAGCAGTCTCAAACTCAGAACATCCCTCCAATAGGTGGTGGTCCTAAGTGTGACTAATTTAGAACATTTCTTACCATGCAATTAACCTCTTTCCTCTTAAAATGTTGCTGTTTTAAGTGTCTGTTGCCACAAATAGGCCCTAAATGAGTATCATTTCCCAGCACCTTTTAGCAAAAATTATCTATCATTTCACACCTCATAGATGTAGATTACAACAATTCCTAGGCAGGAGCTAGAAGAGAAGCCGAACTTTTCAATTTGTTGTTGTGTGTGTGTGTGTTTTTTCCTCCCTCCTCCCTCCCTCAGTTTTTAACATCTTGGCTAGAACAGAAATGAAGTAGCTTGGCTTCTTGGGTCTGGCTGGGGGCTGCATACGAGGTAAATGAAAGAATAGCCTGGGCCATAACACCATCCTTCTTTCCACAGGAAACTACTCTGAGGATGTCTGGCCCTACCTCAGTGGCTTTGAGTGGTCAAAGAAGTCTGAGATAGCTTTTCCAGAGAAGCGGTTACCTGCCCACTCCAACTTCACATATCACGTGGCCTCTAGGAAACCCTAAGCTCACATCGATGATCTCAACCAAAGAGACCCTTCTTCGTCTTCCAGAGCCATGCTACAAAGGTGGATTACTTAAGAAACAATTAGGTGCATACACAAAGCAATTTGCAGGCAGGCGCGCTCCCTCAGCTCTCTAAGTGAAGGGCCTTTCAAGGCTGATTTATAACGCTGTCGTCTTCAGAAGGCAAAATAATTAATAGGAGCATGGACTTCTAATTTCAGCGACTTCCAGAGAAAGTGGATTTCATTTGATTTATGATGGCCGGTGACTTTGCATTTTATCAGTTCATTCCCTCATTATTTATGCTGATGGCCAATTTCAATGGGTCGCTATCATCTAACTCGCTACTAATCAAAGAGAATTAGGGTTCACTGCATTATTTAGAAGTCGCTAATTTATCTTCAGAACAAGTAGTGGGAAGAGTTTGGGGCCTTCCAATGAGGAAAGGGGATGTGGGGAGAGGGGACAGCTGGCTGAAGCCAGAAAATTTAGTCAGCATTATAAATGAGTTTTATCAGGGGCATTGTGAGTTGATGAGTTGTGAGTTGGGAGGAAAGAAGAGAGGAGGAAAAAAAATTTAAAGGGGGGAAGTGAGGATAAAAGGAAAGAAAGAAAGAAAGAAAGAAAGAAAGAAAGAAAGAAAGAAAGAAAGAAAGAAAGAAAGAAAGGTAAGAAGCCTTGAGTGGCCTCTGTGGTCTGCAGGTCCCAGCTATCACGGAGGGCAGATTTCTTCTCTGTCTCTGAGGGCTGAGTGTCTATATCATCTTAGTATTGACAGATCCCAGCAGCATCTCTGCAGCTCAGTAAATAAGTGTGTTTTCTCTGAAGCAACTCGAGCTCCTTTGCTTCTTGTTTCAAACTCATTTTAATATGTTCTAGACACAAGATAATGCATCACATTTAAGCATGAGAAAATTAAGTCCCATCAGCCAGTGATAATAGCCAATCATATTCAATCATGTTGAACAGGCACCACACAATGATCCTCTTCTGAGTCAAGAAAACAACAGTTAAAAACAAAAAGCTGATGATTTCTACTTTGAAAGAGACCCACCTTTAACACAGGTCTGTGTTGTTTCCTGTAAGAAGGCATACTGTCTGTATCCATGCTTCCTGACCATTATAGACTCTGGAGCCTTGACCCAGAACATTCTGGTCCAAGTCTTTACCAAGTAAGTTCCTGTCTTTCAGATTTTCCTCAGAGGAAGGCCCTCAGACTTCCAGGCAGGGCCCTACTTATCTGTATTCCCCAGTAAGTGACAAACTGAGAATCCAGGCACTGAGGGAGGGTAACTGTTCAGACCCGGAGTACTACATGGATCAATATTGCTGATGACGCTACTGTATTGACTTTGATGTTTCCTATGCCACTCAAGAGCCATTCTCTCTCAGCCCGGATGCAATTACACGAGTAATCATAAAACATTAGATTATGACCCACACAGGGAGTCTTGGCAGCTTAAGAACTAAAAACAGAGCTGGGCATGGTGGCACTCAGTTTTAATCCCAGCACTCAGAAAGCAGAGGCAGAAGCACGCTGAGCCCTGTGAGTGTATGACCGGCCTGGTCCACTTAGTGAGTTACAGGCATCCTGGGCAACATAGTGAGGCCCCATCTTAGGACAACAAAAACTAAAAGGGGTTAGAAAGTGGAAAATACTGATTTTTTAATACCACATATGCATGGGAGGATCCTTTCAAAGCATCCATTACTTAAAATTCTCATAACAGCCCTTCTACTCTCTCTAAATTCTCAAGTGCTTACAGATTGATGCGTATACAATCTGTAGGTGAGGTTTTATTCTTTGCATTTCCTATCTAAAGAGCTCTTTTTAGCTTACCCTGGGATTTCCTTTTGCCTTGTGTCTGGCCTTATGCCAGGCTGTCAAGGTGATCATATAATAAATATGTCCTTATGAAACTGTACAGAGTGGCCATGTTGAGTTATGATTATAGGAGTCCCTATGATACAAACCACCATGTTTATCATATTTATGATCTAAAATAAAGTCAGAGATTCCAGCATCTATTTTCTTCTTACTTCACAATTTATATGAACCCACAAGTAAAACCACACTTAGGAAACCCAAGTCACTTCACCTGTACATTGCTGATAGTTGCTGTCACCCTGCTACAGGACCAGCTGACGGTGCGCTCCTGCAGGTCATCTGGAAGTGGGAGGTCACAATACTGTCTGTTTCCAATCTTGTTTTGCATTAATGAAATATCTTCTCAACTGAATTTAGGGCTTTATGAAGGCCTTTAAAACTGCTCAGTTAGGGTCAAGTCTAGACAACAGGAACT
This sequence comes from Psammomys obesus, assembly GCF_907164565.1. Lineage (NCBI taxonomy): Eukaryota > Metazoa > Chordata > Mammalia > Rodentia > Muridae > Psammomys > Psammomys obesus. The sequence goes on from NW_026590062.1 coordinate 28,021,850, forward strand.
GCTTCAAATAGACAAAACAGAAGGGATTGAATGCAGCAAACTGGACACATGACAGAGATCCCTGCCATGGAGAAGCGAGAGTACAAGCTGCTACCATCCTCAGGCTGAAAAGACAGCAGGTGAGAACTCTAAATCTTCAGGCGTCGGTACACATCCTGGGGTGAACTGCACAAACCAGGGAGGTAGAAAAGTAACATCACGGGGATGACAATGCAAAGGGGTAGCAGTGTACAGGTGATCTACTCAGGGAAATGGGGAAAAGAAAAGTTTCTAATTAGAAAAGAGGGAGATAAATGTAGAACTGGATGGAGGAAGGCTAAAAATTATAAAAATAAAATGCCTAAAAATCATAAGAAATCATACTATTAACTATTCACCTTAAAATCTTATAATACACATAACTGTGTGTGCATATATATATATGTGTGTGTGTGTGTGTGTGTGTGTGTGTGTGTGTGTGTGTGTGTGTGTATGTGTATATGGTTTAAACAATACTTTCTCATCTGGACTGACAATGCTTCCTCCAAAATCCAAATACCACCTAACAAAAACCCTAACACCAGGCGAAAGAAGCTTTCTTTTGAATTGTTGGTCAAGGTTGTCCACGAGACTCATAAACTATTACAGTCTGTTGCTATTGCCTTTGATTGCTCACCGAGAAGGAAGTAAGCACCAAATGCTGGAGACATCATGCACTTCAGATGCAATGCAGTATCTAGAGGCCCTTGATCTAAAACTCACCTTCTCCCTGAGAATTACCTTTTATGGTACCAGAACATATCATGCAAGCATCTATTGGACAGAAGTAACCAACAATTGTACCCAGCTATGATGCCCATGAACAATAACAATAATCAACATAGCATAATAACCCCAAAGGTGAAATAGTGGCACATATACATTGTCAATAACCAATAGTTCTCTCATTGGATTTAAGACATATTCAACAACAGGAAAACTATGGCTGGTACTAGAAACCTTACCAATACCCAGCTCTAGTAAGTCATAGATCTCTGAGGGGAACCTGCAACCAACACTTTATTAAAACTACATAATCGCTAACTACACCCTAGGAATGTGTCCTTAGACACTTATATACATAGTCCTCATCCCTCGTCAAGGAAACTTCTTTTTGCAACAAACGAAGACCATTACAGAAAACCACAACTAATCAAAATGCAGAGTTATGAAGACCAGTCCCAATTAAGACCAGTCCCAATTATGACCAGTCCCAATGGAATTCTGTATGTACAAAACACTCTTGCACACAAGGCTCAGGGAACATGGCAGAACAGGGTGTGAAAATATTGTAAGAGCCAAAGGATCAAAGAGTTTGCTCTGAGAGTGTGTTCCCTAGTAACATCAGAAGCTACTCACCCATAAAGTCCCCCCAACATAACTGCCTAGATATGAGCTGAACAAAGACAAAATCAGACATGTCATGTAGATGGGGAAAAAACCATGGAGCCTCAACCCAATACATGTGGATGAGGGAAGACATCATGCAGCCTCAGTCCTATACAAAAAACTATGGGCAGTTAATGCCAAGAGTGAGAGAAATAGTCTTTCCCAAAAAAGAACACACCAATTGGTTGTCTAATACCAAATTGCCAACCCTGAAAGCATACATACAATAACATTATTCAGACTGAGTAGAATATATTTAGGACTAAATATGTACATATGACATGCATAGTCATAAATATATTTAGTATACATTTATGCACAAGTTTATGAACTTGAAAGAGAGCAAGAATATGGGAGGATTTGGAGGAAGAAGAGAAAAGGAGAAATATTGTAATTGTATCATAATCGCAAAAGTAAGTGAAATAAATTTAAAAGACAGTAGGGAAGGGTCACCACACAGTAGTTCTCTTACATCTCTGAGTCACCTTTCGGGAATTACCTTTCCAAAGTTGACCTTCTTAGCGTAAGCTCTCCTGTGTCTCCGTATTCTCACTAACATGGTAATTATTTCTTCTTTGATACTGCCTATCCTAATGAACCATCCTATTGGGTTCAAGGTGATAGCTCCTGTTTAGAATTTCTACTTGGCTTTATGGTTAGTGATAATGAAAAACTTTTAATATGCCTATTAGCAACCTCTGTATCTTCTTTGGAAAATGTCTACTCAAGTCCTTTGTCCACTTTTTCTTTTTTCTTTATTATTTTTATATTAATTACAGTTTATTTACTTTGTAGCCAAGCTGTAGCCCCCTCCCTCTCTCCCTCCTAAGTCCACCCTCTCTCCCTCATCTCCTTCCTGCCAGTCTCTAAGTCCACTGATGGGAGAGGTCCTCCTCCCCTTCTATCTGCTCCTAGCTTATCAGATCTCTTCAGGGCTGGCTACAATGTCCTTTTCTGTGGCCTAGCAAGCCTGCTCCTCCCTGGGGTGAGGAAGGTCAAAGAGCCAGCCATCATGTCCCTGTTCATGAGACAGTCCCTTTTCCCCTAAGTAGGGATCCCACTTGGATACTGAGCAGCGATGGGCTATATCTGGGCAGGGATTGTAGGTTATATCCATTCATGGTCCTTGGTTGGAGAAACAGTCTCAGAAAAGACCCCTGGGACCAGATATATTTGGTCCTTGTGGAGCTCCTGTCCTCTCTAGGTCATGCTAACTGCCCCTTCTTTCATATGATTCCCTGCACTCTGCCCAAGGTTTGGTTATGAGTCGCAGCATCTGTTTTGATATCCTGCTAGGAAGAGTCTTTCAGGGGTCCTCTGTGGTAGGCTCCTGTCTTATTACTTGTTTTCTCCTATTTCCAAGTCCATCCCATTTGAATTTCTAAATGAGGATTAATCATCTTACCCCGGGTCCTCTTTCTTGTTTATCTTCTTTAGGTGTACAGATTTTAGTATGTTTATCCTATCATATAGGTCTAGTACTCAATTGTAAGTGAGTACATACCATGTGTGTCTTTCTACTTCTGGGATACCTCACTCAGGATGATCTTTTCTAGGTCCCACCATTTGCCTGCAAAGTTAATGATTTCCTTGTTTTTAATTGCTGAGTAGTATTCCATTGTGTAAATGTACCACAATTGCTGTATCCATTCCTCAAATGAGGAACATCTGGGTTGTTTCCAGGTTCTGGCTATTACGAATAAAGCTGCTATAAACATGGTTGAGCAAATGTCCTTGCCATCAGAGATATGCAAATCAAAATAACCCTGAAATTTCACCTGACACCCATCAGAATGGCTAAGATCAAAAACTCAAGTGATAACACATGCTGGAGAGGTTGTGGAGAAAGGGGAACCCTCCTCCACTTCTGGTGGGAATGTAAACTGGTACAACCACTTTGGAAGTCAATCTTGTGCTTTCTCAGACAATTAGGAATAGCGCTTCCTCAAGATCCAGCTATACCACTCCTAGGCATATATCCAAAAGATGCTCAAGTACACAGCAAGGACATTTGCTCAACCATGTTTGTAGCAGCTTTGCCCACTTTTTAAATTGAGTCGATTTTTGTTGCAGGACTTCCTTGTGCATTCTCAGTTTAATCTCACAAGTAAATTGTTTTAAGATACAGTTTCTTATACATACTTTTACTAAAAATTTAAAGCATTTAATATGTTAAGTATAAATGAACACATTATCATTTTATATAAAATATATCAAGATTAAACTTAGACTTAGTAGTTCCTACAACTCAACAACTAAAACGTATTATTTAAAAATAACAGCTGGAAACAAGAAATAAAGTGAATAAAGCAATTGTTGTGCAATTGCTCATGGAGATGTGAGTTCAGCAACCACACAAAACCCAGGCACAGCATCCGTAAGGCCAGTGTTAGGAGGACACAGGTGGATCCCAGGGTCTCATTGGCCAGATAGTCAAGCTCAAAAGCAAGTTCTAGGTTGAGTGAGAAATCTCATCTCTAAGAGTAATGTGGAGAGTGTAGAAGCCTCATAATATCGACCTCTGACCTCCACGCGTGCCCATTTACATGGGTGTTCATACCACGCACGTATGCATACACCACACACAAACATACCATATACTTACGATAGACTATGCATTGTGTGCAGATATTTTCTTCCATGACATAAGCTGCCTTTTCATTCTGTTGCCTGTAATCTTCATGATACTCAAGTTTCAGTTGTGTAATTGATTTTTACTATCTATGCTGCTGGTATCAGAGGCAAGAATCCATCTCCAAATGGGCCGCACTGTAACTTCTCTTCAGTGTTTCCTTTTAGGGCGTTTATAATTGATTTTTGTTGTTATTGTTGTTGTTTTGGTGTTTTGTTCTTGTTTGGGGGTTTTCTGTTAATCTCTAATTAATTATTGTGTATGGTGTAAAGTAGGCTTCACTTTTCCATATGGCTATCCAGTTTTGACAAACACCATCCATTAAGTAAGCAATCCTTGTCCAGCTGCAATCCTCTTGCAGAAAGTCATATGAGCACATATATAGGTTTATTTCTTGACTCCGGCTGGTTCCACAGTTCTTTAGGACACCACACCATCTCCCTTACTGTTGCTTTATTCTACATTTTAAAATCAGGGAGGGGACATCCTTTAGCTCTGTCCTCATTTAAATATTGTTTTAGCCATTTAACGTTAATTTAAAATACCATATAAATTTTAGGATTTCTTTTCCTATTTCTGCAAAAAAAAGGGGGGGTGGATTTTCATTAGAATCATATTCTATCTGTGGTAACAGGAATATTTTTAACAATATTAAATCATCCAGTTCACATACAAAGGATGCCATCTATTTCTTTTCATTTGTAATTTCTTGCTGTAATGTTTAGTGGTTTTTAGGGTAGCAGTCTCCCGCTGACTTTGCTCAGTTTTTCCCTTCATGCTTTATGATTGCTGGTGGCTGCTGCCGAGGACAGTGCTGCTCTGGCTTGTCTGGGTTTTGCTCTCTGGGTGCTGAGTACAAAGCTTTCACTGCACAGTTGCACGGGCCATCCCACGCCCCAGACACGTGTGGAATGAATGGAAGATGGAAAGAAAGAATGGCCCCACCTCCAACCAAAAGCAACCATTAAGGTGAAGGCTCTCTTCCCCTTACAACAGTCGTTCTCAATCTTCCTCACACTGCTACCCTTTAACACAGTTTCTTACATGGTGGTGACCCACAACCATAAAATTATTTAGTTGCTAATTCATAACTGTAAATTTGCTACTAGTATAGGTCCCAATATAAATATCTGATCTTTCTGATAGGCTACCCCTGTGAAAGGGTCATTTGAGCTCCCCAGCAAGGGTCACGACCCACAGGTTGAGATCTGCTGTTACTAGACTACCATTGTTACAGGCTGGTCCTCCTGAGCATCTGGCTTTCACCTTTGGCTTGTTTATGTTGGGAAAAACAATTTCTTCAAATGTAACAAAAATGAACCCCAAACTCTTATTATTTGACCTTTCTTCTTCAGATCTCTTTTGTTTTATAATTTCTGTCTTTGTTCTTGATGCCTGGTATGACCTTGATAAGCCAGGTGGGGGCTGTTTGTACTGTCCAAGTTTAAGGAGAAAAATGCCCAACCAAAGCACATAAACAGAAGCAACAAACATGGAGGCACTTCCACTGAAGTGGGTGACTACATAGCATTGTCCAGCATGTTCCACGGAGGCCTCATGACCCTCACACAGAGATACAAAAACGTTAGAGCATGAAAGTAAATCAACAGAAATTTCAGGGCTGGGCTCCCAAGTACATAGAGGGATGTATTAGAGATCTTTTTATTGGGATGCAGAAGCAGGATGATTCCAAGTTTGAAGCCAACCTGAGTTACATAATTAGACCCTAGGGAAAGAGGGGACAGGAAAAGGAGAAGAGATGGTACTTTAAAATTCTGCTAGCTTCGTTTCCTCCTTTTCCTTCTTCCCTGTCTGCCCCCATGTGGTTCTTTCATTTAAGAAAGCAGTGCAGAGGCCTTCCCCATTTCTTTCCCTCTGTATCAAGCTACAGGAGATCAAGGAATCTTCTCTGTGACACAGTGAGCACTGCCTCACCAAATGGAGGTGTATCCGGAAGCCCACAGTCAGGAACTCAAGAGAGAGATGGCCCTAGGGAAAACGGATGAACTGCATCCCAAAAGAAGGACTCACAGTTCTAAGCCCTGTAGCTATCTGGGCCATGACCATCTCCACAAATGAGAGGTAAGAGTATGGCCTCATAGCTGCTGCTTTCCGAAAGTGGGACTGAGCCCAATACTGCCAAAGGTACGGGAGGGACAAGGAAGCCAGAGGAACAGAAGATTTGTTGCTGGCATATCATGACAGCCAGGCAAGAGCTGAAGAGTGGGAGTTTTTGAAACAAATGCCAGTTAAATGATCCATTCAGACATACTTGATATGTCTGGTATAATATAGCTTGTTCCAGATGTCAAATAATCCTGCCAACCCATGCTCACTAATGTGAAAACCACTGTTGCTGAGAAGCCTAAGTGTTGTTGAACTTGTGCAGCAGCCCACCCATCTGCAAACAAAATATTACATTAAAAAAGTGACTCATAATTTAAGCTGACAAAGGGATTGACTGGAAAATGTAATTTATAAAAAGCAGTTTTCCCCGAGAAACTTTTTTTTCAAAAATAATATTTCACATTTACACGTTTAAGTTATATTCAATTTTATACAAAAATTATAGTAATTGTCCTTCACCTCACATGAATGTTATAATTATACTTTCAGCGTTGGAGCACTTCAACACACAGCCAGAAGAAAAGTACGGCATGTTCACAACCAATAAGAAGGAACAAACAGATCAGCAGGTTTGCCGTGACCCCTTACAGCCACGGCTCTAAAACACCCATTGTTCATCAGATGCATAAAGGGCCGCATATGCGCATCCCACTCCCTTTCCATTCAATATATATGAAAATGCAATTCACTGTATGTCAAATGAAAAATGCAGTTTTCAAAGGAATTGACAACAGGTGCTAGTTAAATGATCAGGCACGATTTGTTACCGAGTCCCCTACTCTCATTTGCAGTGAGATAAATTGCATTTTAGGAGAGTGGTGCGAGCTAAGGGGTCTTGACATGTTTTTATTGATTTGCATAGGTTATATGCATGTATTCCTGTTTGTAGGCAAATAGTGCCACAAGTAAATTCAAGGCACCGTGCCTGTGCTTCGAGAAAATTGGAGTCATCACGGGGGAGCCAAGATAGAGTGAGCCTGGGTAAAAGAGACACATCCAGCTTGCTGGAATCTCAGAACCTCTATTAAGATTTATAGGTTGTAGGATTCTTTTGGGCTTCAACATTATTCTTAGTAAACCCTTTCTGTCTTCTGTTGTTTATAAAAACTGGCAGCTTTAGCAAAGACAGAAGCTTAAGTTGTAGGTAGCGCAATTTAACATAATGGTTCTCGCCTGTCCTCCAAATAGCCTAATGCTGATTTTGCAAAAGGAAAAAGAGAAAGGGAGCAGGCAAGCCAGGCGACATCACCCACTCCAGGCCGCTGCTCTGACGTGGATAGATTTGGCTGTCACTGCAGAAAAGCAGTGGTGAAATTTGATTTTATTTCTAATGTCAAATTTTACTAACTTTTTAGGCTCCCGGGTTCCATTCCTCATTTGCTTTTTCATTTTGTTAGCTCAGCACCATCAGGCCCATCACAGAGAGTAATGCACCAATTAGCTTGGGAGAGTCACTCACTCCAAGGGGACTTTTCATCCCTAGAGCTTCCCCTCCCCGCTGCCACTGTCACAGCAAGGCAAGCCTTCCTTCCCTTCTGTGTCAGAGTCAATAGGCCTCTTGCTAGAACCCACCCTCCTTGTGTAACCAGAGCCCTTGTCTCAGGATGGCGGTGTGGAAGCACAAAGGCCCCGCTAACCTTACGACACCCCTTATTTTACAGTCTGTGTTTACATTTCACCATCTTTAACTTGGGGACTTTCTAGTTTAAGCACAAGGGGTTTGACATCCCCCTGTGGCACTGGGCAATGCACGGGCCTGTCATACTCCAGGATCCATTTCCTGATCTAATAACAACATTTTCTTGATATAATAATGAGCACCACATCTTTGGATGGGGATTCACATGTAGACGTGTCCCACTTGCATTTCCTTGTCCGGTTCTCACAGAACAGGGGTGAGAATCACTGTCATCATTCCCATCTTCCCTGGGAGGAAGGATCTTGGCAGAAGAGGAAAGAGTTTGATCCAAGTTTCCCAGCAGATCTGGACAGAGTGGCAGGAGAACATCAGACCCCCAGTCCAGAGCACATCTCCTGTGCACTCCATCCAACTCATAGCCTGGCCTGTTTATCCTTCGGAATTAATGCAAGCTCAGCTTCTTGGGTGACAGCTTCCCTAATGGGCCAACTGACTTATATGTCCACAGTGTGTGTGTGTGTGTGTGTGTGTGTGTGTGTGTGTGTGTGTGTGTGCCCTTATTCCAGGTGACTATTTGCACTGAGTGGAATAAATGAAGATATGTTCAGATTTTTTCTAACACTGGTCCAAAAGTCCAATAATCATGCTCTTCTACTCACTGCTTCAAATTCTTATGAAAACATATTTTTAGGGCTGGAAAGAAGGCTCAGAATGTAAAATGTTTGCTGCTTAAATAGAAAGACTGGATTTGGATCCTCCGCGCTCATATAAGAAACACACAGATGCAACAGCACATGTCGGTAATCCCAGTGTTTGAGGGACACCAGGCAGATCTGGGGGGAGGTAGCTGGCTAGCCAGTCCAGTTGGAGATTCAGTGAGAGAGTCTGCCTCAAAAAAGAAAATGGAGAGTGATCTGAAAGAGAAAGTCACCTGATCCCAACCTCTGGCCTACACCATACCCAGGTCCTCATATCACCCCCAGCACGCACACGCACACACTGTTTGATTCCAGAGGCATTACCAAAGTAAAACAAGCATAAGACAAGCCGTCTGCTCTAGAAGACATTACTACAGTGGAGCACTGTGGCTCTTAGATCACAAGGCGCTTCGTGGTTGACGTGACGACCAACCCAGCACACATATGCATGCTTCTCTGAGTGCACCATGTCCTTCACAAGGCAGTACTTCACCTTACCATGTGCAATGTGCTAGCACATTCCTATTTTAAAAATTCTTCATTGTTTCCTTTATTTATAAAGGCCCAATTACCAACCTCTAAATTTATTCTTTCATAGATGGTATGAAAATTATGAGAGACTATGAAATGACTTAGAGTTCACATCAGCACACATACTTTTTCTAAAGATTTGGAAGGTAAATATTATGTAGACTGTGTAGGTCAAACAATAAAATGATGTCACACTAAGAACTAATAAGATTTTTTTAATTCACATAATTTTACTAAAAATCTCTAAAATATAAGTAAAATTTTTGGTATCATATCGTTATTAAAAAAAAGAATGGGCTTTATTTGTGGACATTACATTTTGAATTTTGTATAATTTTCACCTGTCACCGAGTTTCTTCTTTCTATATTTTTCAACTATTTAAATACAGAAACCACATTTGACTCCTGGTCATATGAAAAGCGGTATCAATCCACAGTTTGCCCCTCCCTAAGTTAAGGCATAGCGAATTTTCATCACAATACTGGATACGGTGAAACGTTTATGGGAAAAAAGTGGTGACGGCAGTAGTGGTCATAGTGACAATGTGGCAGAGGTTATGATGGCGGAAGTTATGGTGGCAGAGGTGATGATAGTGGCGGTTATGATGCTGCTGCTGGCGACGGTGTGATAATGATTGTGGTGATGGTGGTGGTGGTCGTGGTAGTGATGGCAAGGGATGGGTTGGACCCTGAGTCTTGTGAATGCCAGCTAAGAAAGACAATCTTACATTGTCAACAAGCTATGTAAATTTGGTACCATCATCTCCATCTTCCAGACAGCTGTGGCCCTGAGCCTTCCAGCCCAGGGCTAGTTACTCTATAATGCTGGAAATGGCCTTGCGGGGAAGATCAAGTTGTGGAGGTCATGCTGAACTCTGGAACACACAAATCTTCATCACTCCAGAGACACTAGCAGAGATGCACATGAAATTAAATGTATTTTTGTTTTGCCCATACAGGTTACCAAAAAGTAGTCCAACTCTCCCTCCTAGCCACGTAACAGCCAGGCGTGCAGGTGCTTACAGCTCAGCAGTGCTGAACTGGAGTCACCTGCCTGCAAAGCCTCACTCAGATAAGCCTCTATGGCACAGAGAGTTAAGTGGCTAAACCAAACACTACACCCATAAACTCCATATATATACTCTGCCTCCTTGTGTATCTGGTAAAGAAGCCAGAACGAATAACAGGTTCTTAAAATTTGATCAACTGCAAGCAGGAGCTTTAATCTATAACAAGGGCTTCCAGGATTAGCTTAAGTTACTGTGTACACATTCTTTCTTAGCAGAAGATTCAAAAAGATAAAGTAACATTCCAAACTTTCAGTTATGTATATATCAAAAATAAACTATTGGAAGTCCATAGCTACACAAAGCTTCCACGAACAGTGTTGCTGCACGCCATGGAGGGTCTCACGGAAAATGATTATCAAAATGAGAGATCTATTATCTATCTATAATAGATAGATCTAGTATATAGTCCTAGCTCAGGAGTAGAACACTTGCCTAGCAGGCACAACTCCATAGTGCCAACACTGTGTAAACAACCCCAAGCACTGTGTAAACAACAACAACCAGAGGAACTGTTCTCACTGTGCCACTATGTAATGTTACCTTGTAACAGTGATGTGAAGCTTCAGAAACCATCTATAGAAAGAGGAGAATTATCAAGGCAGAATTCCCTGAGCCAGCGAGTAACTGAGCATTGACTCCAAGATATTCAAGCTATTCATAGTGCAGATTTGTATGAAAGTAGTAACTGCAAAAGTCTGTGTTATTTTGCTCTTCACAGGTCATTAATATCAAGATGACACAATGTCTTGTTGCTATTTCTACAGTAGAGTGTTGCCATTTTTTCTTCTTCTTTCTTCTTGTTTTTTTCTTCTTGTTATCTCCTCTAGTCTAGTCTGAAAATGATTAAGTAGATACACACACACATACACACACACACACACACATACACACACACACACACACACACATACACACACATACACACGCAGGAGAGCATGTGATAAACAAGACAAAGCTAAATAGATTCAGTGTCACTGGAAGTATTGATGAAGCTCAGGGCAAAGCCACCCAGACATAAGGACAGGGTAACAATGTCTACGCAAAATTCTACAAAAAGAACGCACTGCTCAGTTCACACAGCTCAACATTGTGTATAGTTCTTTTCAGAGTTGCACAAAATATTTTCACCTGTACCTGAGACAGAAAATGTCTTAAGGTAAGACTGGGATATGGGGGTTGTGGTAGTTTTAATGAGAATGCCCCCCACAGGCATATATATTTGGCTGTTCAGTTGCCAGTGGGTGAAACATTTGAGAGAGATTAGAAGCAGCAGAAGTGTGGCCTTGTTAGAGAAGGTATGGCTTCACTGGATGAGGTGTGTCACTTGGGGTGGGCTTCAAGTTTCAAAGCTCAGGCCAGGACCAGTCTGTTTTTGTCTGTCCGTCTGTCTGTCTATATATCTCTCTCTGATGTCTGTCAATCAAGTAAAAATAGCTCTCAGCTATTTCTCCAGCACCATGCCTGTCTGCTCCCCACCATGATGATAAAGAACTAACTGATATGTATTCTCCCACTGACAAAATGAGCCAATTTAAGCCAAATTAAAGTATAAAGCAAAATTAAAGTTTACTGGGGGCAGCTTTATTGGCTTTGCTGGTCCCAAAGAACAGGGCCAGAGAAGTCACCATACAAATAGGGAAACAGAGACGGTAGAGAGGAGGAAAGAAAGAGCATGCACATGCAGAAAGAGAGGAAAGAGGAATTCCAGCCCCTGAGCTGGAAAATTCAGCTTAGAAGGTGGGGTATACCAGCCAGGCCCTGTAACAGGTAGGAACTGAGGGATGCTGGGAGAATCTGGAGGACAGATGCACTTTGATATGTTAAATAGGCACCTCAGCTGATTGTTCCAGGTCTGAAACCCAGCAGTAACCGTCTGAACCTGTAAGCAAGTTCCAACCAAATACTTTCCTTTGTAAGTTTTCCTGGTCATGGTGTCTCTTCACAGCAACAGAAGAGTAACTAAGACAGAAGTTGGTACCAGGGACTGCTGTATTTGCTGTGACAGGTATGACCATGGTGTTGTTTGGAGAAATGTGCACTTTGGGACTTTGGATTAGAAAAGTCGTTGATTGTTTCAAGCAGTGTTTACTGGTTCAGCCTATTAGGAGCCTGGAAGACAATTGTGCTGAGAGTGATGTAGACTATAGAGGCTCTGCTCATAAGGTTTGAGAGGGGAGAAATATTAGCTTCTGGCTTAGGGAACATTCTTGTAATATTTTGGCAAAGAATGTGGCTGCCTTTTGCACTTGTTCTAAAATTTTGATAGAGGTTAAACTGAAGAGTTTGGATTAATAGTGTTAGCAGAGGAGATTTCAGGACAGTCTAGTATTGACTATATCCATTGTTTATTATTGATTGCTATTATGCAAATCTCTAATGAAAAGGCACAAGTGGAGTAAAAAGAAAAACAAAATGTACAGTTTAAGAAGAAAAAGCACCAGGGAATATAATATTGGAGCCAAGCCTTGTGTTCAAGAAGATAAAGAGTTTAAAGAAAAGGCTGATGCTAATACTTTCAGGGCAAGACCTTAGCCAAATAAGCTTCCAACTTGTGAAAGGATATCAAGGAAAGTTTAAGGTTCAAAGGAAACCATCAACAACAGAAAGCTGATGCAAATGCAAGTCAAGGAAGAACCCAGGTTCCAGCCTGCAAGCAGACAAACTTGGCAGCTTATGCCATGTGGTTTGGCTTAAGAGTAAAGGATACAGGAGAATTAAAGGGGTTATAGAATTTTAAAGAAAGCTCCTAACACCAGGTATTTGGTAGGGCAATTCCTGTATAAAGGTCGAGAAGAGGCCATTGCATGAAGCTGTGAAGGTGAAGCTTACATTCTGTTGAAGAACCCAAGATGTTGGAGATGCCAGAGCCATAAGATACCTGATAAGAAGAGCTGCTAGCAAGGTGTAGAACAAGCCTTAGAGAGAGAGAAGTGTGTTACAGTCAACAAATCTAGAAGGAATGAAAGATATGAAGTCTCATATGGTCCTCGGACATCACACATGGAGATGCAGAATTTGGAGTTTCACATGCTGGTTTTTCGTTTGTCTTTGGTTCAGTATTTCCCCAGTATGCCCCCCTTTCTCCCTATTAGACTGGTAATAGATATCCTGTGCTAATGTATGTTAGAATTATGTGATCTGATTTTTTATTGCAGTTGAGAGATTGCCTTGAGTCTCAGAAAAGACTTTGGACTTTTAAACAATTCTTCAGGCTGTGAAAGACTACAGGGACTTCTGGAGTTGGACTCGGTGCGTTCTGCATTACGATATGGCCATGGGAGCCAAGGAGTGGAATGTGGAGGTTTGAATATGAATGGACCCCATAGGATTCTATATTTAAGTTCTCAGTCACCAGTTGGTGAAACGCTTGAGAAGGATTAGAGAGAGTCAGAGGTATGGCTTTGTGGGAGTATATGTGGCTTCTTTGGAAGAGTTGTGTCAGTAGGGGTGGGCTTTGAAGTTTCAAAAGCCCATGCCAGGCCATTTCTTTCTCTGTCTGCTCCCTGTGGATCAAGATATAAAGCTCTCAGCTATTTCTCCAGCACAAGACCTGTCTGTGTGCCACCACACTTGGCTCCATGATGATAATTGATTAACCTTTTGAAACTATAAGCAAAGCCCAATTAAATATGTTCCTTTATAAGCTGCCTTGGTCATGGTGTCTCTTCACAGAAACGGAACAGTAATGAAGACGGGGTTATGCTAGAGTGGAATCCCTACTCTTTCTCAGGGAACAAGGGACTGAGGCACTAAGATCAGAAACTCAGACTCTTCAAAGAGGGAAAAGAGGCTGTAAGTCTCTGTGAGACATAGGCTTGCAAAGGCCTCGGTGAGTGAAAACAGAGAGAAGCAAAGAAAAGAAGTAGACATGTGTGACACAGGTAGAGATTATGACACTTTTCCAGCAGGAAAGTAGAAGTTTGTAGCTACCACATGTCAAGAGATAAATTGAACTGTGCTATTACAAAAGTTGGGTACAACCTAGGAGGTAGAGTTGGAAGGTAGCCAAGTCATAGAAGTTAAATGTACCCTCAGGAATAAAATTGAAATGTGAGGTCAAAAGAAATAAAGGTTTTGTTCTGTGGCCATTACATTTAATCAGTTGGGGGAAAACAATAAGGTAGTTAAATACACTAAAGAATGAGTGGAAAAGAAAAATATGAGAGCTACCCAGCTATAGCTATAGTCCCAAGACTAACACCACATTGCAGGCACACAGGGGGCTGTCTGTCTACACAGCTTCCCATCCCTGGATGTCTTACGTCCATGGGAAAAGAAGTGTGTTCAGCAGAATCTCAGCACACATACCTTGTTTGTGCTTATTAAATAAGAAGAAAGGATCACCTTCAACTATATTAATGATAGACTGGTGGATGAAGGATGCCTGTGAAAATTCACAACATCTGTTTGCTCCACTCTCTTCTCAGCATGCTGCACCTATTTCTCATGCTTAATGATGCTCAGCCACTCTGCAAGTTTTACGAACAAATGTGTGTTTAGCCACATTCATCATCCTGAATGAGTGTTCTTGATGAAGCCTCCACTGGCCTGTTTCGCTCTTTCTGCTACACTTTAACAAATGACAACTGCTCTACGTATTTTTCATTTGTTAAAAATAAAAAGCTAAGTGAAAGATAGGCCTGGAGGATTTCTCCCCTTCTATTTGGCTCACTCCCCCACTTAAAAAAAATTCTTTAGGACACCATTCATTGTATTTCTCTAGCCACAGCCACAGCCACGGCAGGGACATGCCGCGAGCGCCTGTGTACTGGTGGTCTGCCACCAGCCATGTCAAGGGATACTGTGCTACCTACCGGAAGCCTGAATTGGCAATGGATTTTTTTCTCTTTTCTTTAATCACCTATGAGCTGTTGCAAGATATTTGATCACACTGTGAACCCCGAGATTGTGTTGTTTACTGAAAAACCCTGTTTCTAGTTGTGGTGTGGCTCTTTTCTAGCTCAGTACTTTAATCCAATAGCTTTCTGCTTGAATTAAATAAAATCAACCATAGATCAAAAGGTAGAGCAAGCAACCAGTTGACAGGGAGTGAACATAGCAAAAAAAAAACAAAGAGAGTAACAGGAAGCCAGGAGGATGGATAGAAGGACATACAGGAAGTAAAAGGAATGGACATTCAGTTCAAACTGTGTGGAGAAGGCACTCTACTATCTTCTTTTGGGATCAGCTGAGGAGAAAGGTCAGCTGGGTACTTTCTTTGCCTCTCTGAGCTAGCAGGCTTTTCCCACAACATCTGGCTCCTGAGTCTTTATTGGTAAAATTGAATGACTAAGATTTTGCTTAAAACAACATAAGGCTCCTGGACTTTCTACCACCCAGAATCTTACTCTTCAGGGTGCAAAATTTATAAGCAACAAGGAGGCAAGGAATCAGAAAATGAATAAATACCTATTTGAATTGAGGGCTTTTCTTGAGATATCCAAGAAAAAATCCAAAAGGCCTTCTTAGTTTTGACAAACAAGACAGTATTTGGAGGACTCTTAAGTTAGAAACATTGACTATTATAATAAGAAGGTTGACGTTTTCATCCATCAATACCCTGAATTCAGTTTGAATGACCCACATAAATCAGTCCCCGCCACTGGGATCCAAGAGTTCAAAGTGGCAAAGGCATTATGCGATGTTAAGAAATAATCTTTCAGAATTCACTTTCAAGTGATTGCTCCTATTTTAATCATTACAACAGAAGCATGAAAAGCAAAAACAAAATCAGATATTTTTCTCTATTAAATATTCATAATCATCAAAAATCAGCTTAAATTCTATTTCCTAAGATAACACATTTTCTCTATATTTGCAGTGCTGGATATTGCATTAGTATTTGTATTGCAACTGACTCAGCATGCATTGCAAAGCACTTTACATATGAAATAATCACATCATAGACTCAATAAGACTGTAGTGTTGTAGCATTAGTTTTGACCACAGTACTTTCTAGCTTTTCTTCCTCATCAGGTTGTGAACATCTCCAACAGAGAATGTTACAATTGTCAAATTTATAGAAACCACACTTGCTAAGGGTTTTGCTTTGAGCTGTTGGGTCTCTATCGGGTCCAGTATGACCAGAACAATGGGAGGCTAGAGGCCCAGTTCACCATCACTTTGGCCAATTCACCACAGCTGACTGACAATTAGAACTCAGATCTTTCATTTCTATAAAAGTGCTTATGTGAGAACCAAAGAGCTATAACAGGAAATCCTAAAGGGCCTGAAACTCAATCAGTTCAATCCCTTCATTTTATGGATGATGAAGTTGAAGTTGAAAAAACAATAGCTTGATCATTTTTTTTAACAACCAAATAGATGCTGAAATTCATGTTTCTGGCTTCTAAATTATTTTCTCCTATCACTATATGCTATTTTCAAACTTCTAAAAATTATGGAAACAGAAAAATCAGCTATGTAGGAGAGTGAATAATGCCACCCACCAAACAGCCACACGCCAAGTCTTAGGACTGTGACTGGCACCTCATGTGGCAAGGGGGCTTTGTAGAGGTGACTAAATATCATGAGATATAAACATTATCCTGGATGACCTGGGTTGGCCACAACTGGCCACCACAATGTTCCATATAAGAATATAAGCAAGTCTGTAAGTCAAAGAGGGTACATGATACTGAAAAGAGATCAGAGTGTTGTGATTTTAACAAAGAGGACAAGGACACAAGAAAAGAATTACAGGTGCTTTGTGGGAACCAGAAAAGGCAGGAAAGAGATTGCCCTTACAAAGCCTCCTACATGTAGACTTATTTAGACTTTTGACTTTCAGAAATTTATGAGGGATCTGGGGTGATGGGTGAGTGAGTAAGAGTACTTGTTCTCAAAGCATGGAGATCTGAGTTCAAATCCCTAGCACTCAGATTAAGTCAGACTTGGCCACATATACCTGTAACGAGAGGTAGAGACAGATAGATCCCAAGAGCTTCTTGGTCAGTCAGTGTAGCTTAAATGGTAAACCCTTGGCTCCGAGAGACATTGTCTCAGGATAATAACGCAGAGAATTGAAGAGGAAGACACCCAGTGTCCTCCAGAACATGTACATAACGTGTGTACCTACCCACAGATTTGTACCGCACATGCACAACATATCACCTCTCTCTGTCTCTTTCTCAATAAGTAGATTAAGTAATCTACAAAATTTTATGACAATTAATGTGTATTGTTTAAACTATTATCTTTTTAATAACTTTGCCTGTGGCAGTAAGAAACTAGTATAGACTAGCTACCTAAAATATGATGCTACTATAAAAATATCTAAAACCATGGAAGTGGTACGGAGAATTCAGTATGGGGAAGAGGTTAGAGGAATGTTGAGGAGCCTGACAGAAGAAACTTACATTATTAGGAGGACTATTAGTATAATATTAGTAATAATGTTGGCATTAATAATGGTGCTGCTGAAGAGTCTGAAGACAATAGAGTGTGGTGTAGAAAGCCAATAGTGTCTTGGAAAGCACCCAACCCCCCTTTCATTAGGGCAAATGCAGATTTTCAAAATCCTCATGATGACATCCAGGAAAAAAAAAAGAGAAACAGTTTATTATGGCAAAAATATGAGCTACAAGGTATACCAGTTGTACAAAAACACAACCTGCAAAAACGGAGTCAGGTATTTGGTTGAGGAGATTTCCAAGCAGAGAGTTGAAAAGAGGTTCATACCAGTTACTCACTGTGCTGCTTACATTAATAGGAAAGAACAAAGAGATAAATCGAGAAAGCACCAAGTAACCAAAAGAACCCAAAAGTCAATAATTTTGGAATATTCCAATATACTCATATTGCAAAGGATGCTACAGTCTGAAGGTCACTGTCAATCAAAATGCACCACATCGAAATCCATATGTATAAATGGACAATTTGGTAAAGAATCTCAGAAAGACTAAAAAAAAAAAAAAAAAGTGCAGTCACTCACATAGAGATCTATTTGAGAGCAGGCAGGTGACTGATAAATCCCTTACCCTTCTAAATACAAGCCAAAAACAAGAGACAGAATTGTCCAGGAAGATTGTGGGATACTCCTTTGGCTCCTGAAATGAGTTCCCATTATCTTAACTGGAAACCACTGAAGTTTTTAGAATGCTGTACCAGCACAGATGCTGCCAGATTGGACTAAATGGGAAAAGAGAGAAATGCAAGGAAGCTAGGAGGCAATGAAAACTCTCCAGATAAGCAACTGATCCACAAAACTACTCAGCTGCAAGCATCTGCCTCCATTCTTGAAGAGGGAAGGAGTGCCCCCATTGGAATTCCTGGTGTAAGAAGATTCACACTTACTCCTAGGCAGCCCTCACACAGTCCACACTCTCAGGTCCTGATACCTGAAGAACTTGTCAAACCCCAGGCTAAATTGCTTGAGATTAGTGACAGCACCACTTTTCCCTCTCACTTTCTTCACTGTTGACTGGAAAACCTAGCACCGATCTTCTAAGCCTGTCCCAGGTTTGAGCTTGGGAGAAGATAAGTGTTTTCTAGTGTCATAGATGCAGGGTGGAGAGTGATCTTCCCCTGTATTAGAACTTACTCAGCTCTCATCAGCACTGAATGCACTCATAAGATCTGGCATTCTTGAACTGATGAAAAGTAATGCTTTGAACTTAAGAGTGTCATAGTTGAAATTTCTGAAGATCCTGGGATGGATGATGTGCTTTGGACTGGTTACCAATCTGTGGGATTGGTAACAGAAGGAGAATGTTTCTGTGCTAATTTAGCACACTAAGTTTGTAAACTAATCTAAACAGAGAGACAATCAAAGGAAAAAGAGCCCCTTCTATCCCCAACACAAATAATCTCAGGTGTGGAGAGATCTCAGCTTGAAGGCAGCAATAAAGAAGTTGTATCTTCCTGATATATCAGCAGAAAACTTCAAATATGAGATGGTCATTGGAGTTTCTTTCATGCCTAAAAATCTAGACACATTGCTCCTAAGAAATTATTTGGGGCTGGGGAGATGGCTTAGCAGATAAACTTGTTTTCTATGCAAGCCTTAGAATCTGAGTTCAGTTCCTGGAACCCATGTAAAGGTGTAGGGAAAGGACTCACAAAGCATTAGGCAATGACTTATGCACTATTTTCAGGTCCAAGGTGGTGTCTAGGACATTCTAAAACTAGATATCAAAATCTTGCAATCTTCCAAGTGTTCCAGTCACTTAGAGGACAATTTGACAATATATTTCAAAATGAGATTGCCACAGAAAACCTGTGCTATGTGACCACCTCATTTAGGCAGGAAATTAAAGAGCATATGATGATGTTCACGGGATGTCAGAATCAAAGTCTAGACAAGTGAAGGTACCCAGAGACAGAATTCAAATCCTCAAACCACAAAGATCAACAAGAGATGGGGGAGGAGGTGGTGGGCAGCAGAGAGAAGGCCTCATGATGATCTCTACCCAGTATGTACCTTAGAGGCTTCTAAGACCTCACATAGATGACTTCACCCAGAACATGCCAGAGAGAAGCAAAGATGAGGAAATGATAATTTCAAAAGGTGAGGCACATCTTTTCAAATAATTTTCATACACACACACACACACACACACACACACACACACACACACACACATATTGGTCTTCCAACTGAGGCCACAAAATGCTCCCCATTTTCCCATGTTCTCCATAACTGGATTTAGTGATAATTAATCATGGACATGGTCTCAACCGGATTCCTACCCTTGGATGGAAGGCTGGAAGAAGTGATCCCACTCAAGCCCCAGCATCTGATTCCTGAGCATCTTCTGAGCCATCTCTCATGCCAAGAACTCAGCAGACCTTGGAGAATCCTTTCCTTAGAGCGTCTTCAAAGAACACTCACAGTGCCTGAACCAACTTTAAAAATTCAAGCTCAGAGCCCTCTGACCAAAAAACTCTAGGGGACACACAATCTCTAACTTCAAGTGAGCCTTGGTGCTAAAGGGCAGAACTGGAAAGGCTGCCCCGAGTTTCTACAATTCCATATCTCATTTACCTGTCTGGCTGAGTAAATGACCAAGAGAAATGCCTCTTTCAAAGATGAACAATAAAATGGAGACTCGGAGGACAACCCAGAAGTGGAGCTGCGTTTGTGAGAACCACACTATGAGAATTCCCAGCAGCCTTAACGCTGGAAAATTTACTTTAGGATGTAAAACTAACACACACTGCTGTATCTCTTCACTTTGTTTGCTGTTCTCTGTGGAGATTACTGCTGTGTGTGCAGCATCATAGACGTGGAGAAGGTCAGGTTGACAAAACTTGTTGGTAGGGAATAATCTTTAGTCTTCCAAATATATAAGCTGAACAACCTCCAGGCCACAAAAGCAAAAACTGGTTTGGAATATGCCAATTTCCACTTCTAAGGAAACTCAATAGCTCCCAAATGGACCCACGATCAATCACATTTGTGTGGTTATAAGAAACCATTAAAACCATTAAGAAATAATTTGGATTGAGAGAGCTTTTAGGGTCCCCCAAGTTTTGGCAAAGACAATGCAAACCTCATTGAAGAAAATGTCTATTAAAGCAAACAGGATAGGGGCGGGACATGGCCCCATGGATCAAGCTCTTGCAATGCAAGCAGAAGAACTGGACTCAGATCCCCAGAACCCATGGAAATGCCATGTAAATGTAAATCCCAGCACTTGGGAGGCAGAAACAGAGAATCCTCTGAAACCAGCCAGTAACAGTAAGCTCTGGCTTCACTTGAGAAACTCTGTCTCAATAAATAGAGAGCAATCAAGAAAAACCCCTAGTGCCAACCTCAGGCCTCTGTATTCATATGCACATGCTCAAACACGCATTCACATGCAAACACATCTGTACATATGCATACCAAATACATACACATGAAAAATACTGGATAAATCTAAAATTAGACCGAATGGAACCTGCCTTTAACCTACTAGCAACCCTGTAACAAAATAGTAACAGTTACACACCTTAAAAGCTCTTTCTCAGCTTCTCTAGAAAGGATAGCAAACCCATTCCCAAGCATGAAGTAGTGTGAAATGATCTGGCATAATCACTTTTTTTTTTTTTTTTACTGAAGAATGGTGCCTTCTTAAAACAAACATATAAATGTTTTGAAAGTTGGGCCATGTTTCAAAGGAAGCAGCATAGGGCATGCAAGGAGAACTATTCAACACACAGTTATGAAGAGAACATTTGAGCACCAAAATGGATTATAGGAATGCATGAGCAAAATTCTGTGCTCCCCAAGAATAGATGCCCAACTAACAGTGGCACATCTCACACTACAGCTGTAAAGAAAGCCCAAGCTGTCTAAAAATCCAGTGCCTCCTAGAATGAAGGCCTCACTGCAGAGTGTTACAACAGCTGGGACACCAAAGATCACCATCTTTTCAGACCTCATATGAAGCCACAGCATGAGAAACAAATTCAATAAAATTACGAATTGGCAAACTGTTTGCAACAAATGTTATTTCCTGGATAACAAGATGGATAACGTACATTCTGCAGCATATGTGAGGAATTATTGAAAACAGATGTAAATGTTCTCAAACTCAAGTCTTTCTCTGGCACAAGTCTGAATACATTGACTTTTTTTTTTTTTAAGACTTTGTTTCGCAGCAAGGCCCCGAGCCCCTCAAATGCTAACCACCAAACTGAACAGAGAACAGTGAGAAGAAAACCTCATAGTCCTCCCCCTGCTATTTCATAAAATTCAACAAAGGAGGAGAGCACTGATCCCCAAAGCACCTCCATCAGATGCCAAATAAAACTTTGAATTGCTGTACTCCAAAAGCACAGATGAGGAAAACTGCAAACAGAGGAAGACTCCAGTGCTGAAAGGACTTCAAGCGTGAATTCACCTGCAAACACACACCTCAAGAACACAGACACCTGGGCATCAATGGCTGGAGCCTCAGCCCTGGCTCAGTTCCACATCTCAGGTCTCCTGTGCTCCCCTTCACTCTCCTGACTCACCCACGTGACACACAGCACCATGTCGCCAGGGCCTGCCTGCCATACAATCAAGATTTCCGTCACTGTAAGGTAAGAAGTCTCCTAAGCGTGCACAGAAACACAGAGTGTGTGCCATCATCACATTTTGAAAATGGGGCCCAGAGAGGTATTTTCCATGAAAAGTAATTTACATTTTTCAGCTACAAGTGCATCTTTTCTTCTAAGAAGAATCATCTGTACAACAGATTTGTATCTGAAAATAGAAGGCTGGATTTATGCAAAAATGATCTCAGGGGATCATCACAGAAATACAAAAAGTAATTTCCTGCCAAAATTATACAGAGTGTTGTTCACAAGAGATATTTTTTAAATATGACCAGTAAACATATAAAATACACAAATGAAATAGAATTAATACAAACCGAGAGTTTGTCAGTGATCTTAAATTAAAGACTTGGGGATGTCACATGAAACATCAGAATAAAATTCTTGAGAGTTTAAAAATTACAAAAATGTCAAACTCTATATATTTCATATTGAGAAGAACATCTTTTGGTTTTGCAGAGATTAGCCTCTCTGGTTTTTACGCCACAAATGCAGTGGGCAGCAGTTCCTTCTCAAAAATCCCCAAACTGTTAATCTTCCTCAATATGAAGTTATTTACTAACACTAATGTGAGATGAAATGTAAAACCTTAGAAATAATAATCAGACAAAAAGATTCAGTTGACTGTGACTGCACACACCCGCAATGCCAGCACTCGGGGGGTGGAGGCAGAAGGATTGCCTGGAGTTAGGGGTCAGGTTGGGCTACACAGAGGCCTGTCTAGGTTTTATGGTAAGATCCTGTCTCAAACCACTGAAAAATGTAGAGAGAAAGAGAGAGGAGGTCAGAGGGAGGGAGGGAGAGAAGGGAATGAAGAGGGAAAGGGACAGAGAAGGAGTGAAGGGGGGAGGGAAAGCCTGGGGAGAAAGAAGAGGAAAGGGAGGAGAGCAAGGAAGGAAGAGACTCTACAGGATGAGAAACTGAGAACCATAAAACCAATTAGGAGAGTCTTCCCTGAGGTGGGTTCTTAACATGAACCCAAATATGCAAATCAAATTAAAAAAGAGATAAGGGTCATTTTTAATTAGTCTATCTGAAAACTATCCACAGAGAGTTCATGCATAAGAGCATGAGAGCCTGAGTTCAGTTAGCTATGTGTGTGTGCACACGGGAACATGCACCCACATGCACGAGCAAAGAAAACTGAAAGCACTTCTGAGCAAGGCGTGAGAGGTTTGGCCTCTCAGCATCGTCCCTGTTGGTAACTAGCATCTAGCACAGGCAGTCCACAAACCCTCTGAGGGCTGAATCTCCAACATTCCAGTTCCTTCCTGTGTGTACAAGCTTCCACCAACAAGGTCTCCCTCACTCCTTAGAGCTCCAGCATCCAACATGAAGCAGATAAACCACTGCGGGGTCGAGCAGGAGTCACTCTTGAGTCCTTTTTGAGGAGGTCAAATTCTACCTTAGAACAAATCAAGAAGCATTTCTGTGGCCCCTGAGAACCATAAGGAACTTTTTTTCTCCTCCTAGAAGATAGGAAATAAGCTTCCTTTTATAGATGAAAAAGGGAGCAGGAGACAGAGCAAGCTCCGCCCCCATCTGCCTTGCGTTTGACGTTCCACATGTGGCCACTGTTTATGTTGCCTGTCACCCTTTGATTTTCCGCTGTAGTTTGCAGCATGGGGTCATGGGGTAACCTCTGCCTTCCAGTCTTATGAGCTCGCAACCCCCAGGCCAAGAGTGCCTATGTATCTGGCGGGCTTTCTCTGACAGTTTCCAGTACTTGGCAAGAGAAGATGGAAAAGATGCAGAATAATGTCAAGTCGAATAGTAATCCATTAGGTGAATGGTTGTGTGCTTACTACACAAGAGTGGGTTATAGTTTCATATATCACATTCAATGTGCAATAGATATTTTCCCCAACCATTCATATTAAACTGGTGTAAATGTTTTTATTCCTTGCCACCTTTCTGAGTGGGAAGCTCAGTCTCTCCCAGGGATCTGTTTGCTTTAAAATGCCATGTATCTCCTGGCAGCCTTACCTCATAAAAAATGGGCACATCTTCTAAATGAATGTCTCCCATTTTTGCAGTTAGTAACTCACCAACCTAGCACAAATGCACCATGTGTGGAGGCCTGCTTACCTCAGGTGGTAAATCCCACGCCTGGCCTCACAGCATCCATTCATCTAAGTCCTGGACTCCAGCCGCCATAACCTGCACTGCCCTGTCCTGGCATACCACGCCCAGTGAAGGGAACTTGATGCCAATGAAGGGTCTGGACCTACAAGGTGCATTTAACTAATAGAAGAATGTGGGAAGGGCATTTAAGAAGGCATCCCACCAAAGTCTCTGGTCACATCCCAGAAGTCTCTGCCCCCCTGGGTACATAGGGAATGAGTTTCCATCTAGGCAAAGTGAATTCTGGCTTCTAGTATCACCTTCAACCTCTTTTTTTCTTTCCTGCTTTCTGAGCACTAGTACTTGTTCTTATCCAGCACAAAATGAGTGAGGCCAGCTAATGAGGAAGGGTTAGGTCCAGATGCCTAGTTGCACCAGGCCCTCTTACAGGAGTTGTAGGGTCTGAAACTACCCATAGGATCAATAATTATTAAAATGCACTTCAGCTGTTCAGTGGCACGGGCGAACCTTTAAGTCACTCCACACAGCAACCCCACCCCATGTAACCCGACATCTCGAGTAGGAAGATACATATAAACTAGCAGCAGTATCCTACCACACAGCTCTACGGGACCCTAGAGGCTCCAGACCTTTTGTCCATGTAGAGCTGGCTTGTCACCCTGCAACCCTTCCTTCCAGGTTCCCAGGAGCAAAAAACTGAAGAATTACCATTCGAAATGGTTCATTTTATCGTCATCATCTCATCATCATTATCATCATTACCACGACCATTATCATTATCATCCTTATTTTGGTGTGTGTGTGTGTGTGTGTGTGTGTGTGTGTGTGTGTGTGTGTGTGTGTGTGTTGTAGAATGTACACGAGTGCAATTTTCAGCAGAGGTCCCTCAAGCTGGAGTTACAGACACACTGACAGCTCTTGGCTGCCCAGCTTGAGTGCTAAGGAAGCAAATCTGGTTCCTCAGAATGAGCAGGCTGTGCTTTTATATGCTGTATCATTTCCCCGGCCCTTGATAGTTACATCTTGTTTAGCAAAAATAGGAAGAAATAAAAAGAATCATGTGCCTGAAGCATCTTTAAAAACTTGGGGAAACCCTAGATTCCATCTCTAGAGCCCACAAAGACACACCTACAGAAATAAATATCGGGGTATCTTGGATTCATTCTAGTTTCTGTCAAGCCATCCAGAATCCCTTAGACCAGAGATTAGCTAACTCCTGAAAAGATGCTGATAATTATTTTATGTTTCATGACCCACACGGTCTAGTTATAGCAATCACCCTTGCCAGTAAAGCAAAAAATAAAAAATAAAAATAAAAAATAAAAACAAACACCAACCACACACACAGATAGCTACATACTGCAGCCTGGACACAGACTGTCACTAAGATAATTTATACTTTTTCTAGTAATCACACAAAAAAGGGTAAACCACAATGAGTGAAAGTAATTTAATAATATACCATAGTTAACTTATCCAAGCCATGACTATTTTAATATATGACGATGTTACCAAAATAAAATTTATAAGATAGTGGTGGGCTACTCTGTGATCTTTTTGTTTTTTGTTTCTTTTTTGCTAACTCTTAGTATGTGTTTTAAACTTCCACACTGTTTAGATTTGCTTCCTTCCTAGTGTTTTACGGTCCCATGTGACACTGTCTGCCACGTGGCAGTGTAAGTCACCCTCCATGACCTTGCCTGTATTAGAACCGTAACGGCTAATTTCTAGAGTCTTGACAGACTCTAGAATCACCGGGGATGCAAACCTCTGCACAAGCCTGTGAGAAGATATCTAGGGTAGGCAGGCCTCTGGGTAGACCTGGGAGGAGTTAGCTAGTGTAGGTCAATAGAGGTAGAAAGACACATCCACTCCAGGCAGCACCATCCTCTAGGCTAGGGTCCTGGACCAAATAAAAGGAAAACACAAGCTGAGAATTCGCTGTTCTCTGCTCCCTGACTACAGACGCTACGTGACCAGCCGCATCAAATGCCTGTCTCCATGGACTCCATGCCCTGACAGACTACACTCTCAACTGTGAGCCAAAATAAAGCCTTTCTTTCTCAGTTTGCTTTTGCAAGGTATTTTGTCACAGGAAGGAAACAAGTGATGCACACAGGAGCTACATGGAGGAAAGTGGAGTCCTGCTGGCCAACAGAGGGCCACATGCACCATCCCCGCCAGAGAGTCATCCCAAACTACTGACATGCCTAGACACCAGCAGAGGCCCAGCTGCCAGCACAGTGACCGGTCATCACCAAACTCCTCCAGAGAAGGACTATAGGGGAACGTTAGATACATCATTGGTACATGTCTCTACACAGCCCCTTCTGATGGCCAGAAACTTTAAGGTGAATTCATAGGCACTTGAAGAGACAACTGAAAACTACAAGCATTTCCCAAAAAAAACCACAAACAAAAAACATCTCACTGCTGAGTACAGCTTCTCTCACTGTCCTTCCGCTCCTCCAGATCTTGGTGACACTCTTGAAACCTTTTCCCAGTGGGTTTGTGGGGAACCCCTCCCTACCCCACCAACAGTAATGGACTGGCTCTACAAGTGCCCCATTCAGAGAGTCGGTGGTGGTGGCCTTATAGGTACTGAACAGTGTCAATTGCTCATCTCTGCCCCTGCTCGTGAAGCACACCCCTTCTCCCTTAGACAGACAAAGGCTTGTCCGCTAGGCTGGGAGGAGGGAGGGACTGAGAGAGCTTTCACTGCAGTCTTTATTATAATAAAAAGCCACGGCGGCATTTACTTTCTTTTCCTCTGTTTTCAACTTGCACAGGATTCTTTTTAAAAGCATTTTCTAAAATGTGCCTAAAGTAATCTTTTCCACAGGGAAACACAAACCCAACAAAACAGCCCTTTGTTTCAACTAACAGTTAGCAAATAGAAAATAGAAATACCTGGCACAGGAACTTAGGCTTAAGGAAGTTGGAACAGCCAAGCCAACCTTTTCACGTGGCCCCCACTTCACCCAGGAGGGGAGCTGAGCACCCACTAATGGATCTCAGCATGCCCTGCAGTGCCAGCTGCCATGATGTCACCACTGTGGCCGCCAGCATCTATAAAAGATCTCTCCTGGAGGCACCCCAGAAGAAAGCCAGGCATTCTCTTATCCCATGACAGGTCTGCATTCTTCCAGCATTGCAGACTGCAAAGCATGCTGGACCAGTAGTCTGGAAACTTCCATCTCTGTGAGTGAGTATTGAAGGATCAGCTCCATTTGCTGCTTGGCAAGGATACTGAAGACAGGGTGAACACTTTTGGAAAAACAGGTAGTCGGCCCCAGCCCTCTTTCAATATACAAATTATAATCCTGTGATTAGGGAAGCTCTAATGCCTCTAGATACTGACTATCTGAGACTCCATTGGTGCTCCCCTGGTACTCAGTTTCCTTATCTGAAAGGGTACTATCTACATGGAAAGGCTGCCAAAACAAACAAACAAGTAAAACCTATTACTTTGAGTAAAAACATTTACAGTGCATACAATTGCCAGCTATTGTGTCTTACTGTGAAATCAGGTGATGATACAAGATGGCCACCAAGGGACAGCTTGTAAGAATCCCACTGGCAACTTACCCCACAACTCTTCCCTTCAGAGCCCCCGTACTTCTCCCATCACCTACACTCCTAGTCTATGGTGTAAGTGTGTGATGAATTGTGGCCCCTGGAACACAGGAGATGCTTTCTGAAGAATGTGTAAAACATTTTCACATTGATAGTGCAACTAAAAAGGGATACAACAAAGACAGGTGTGGTGGCACACACTTTCAATAGCAATGCAGGTGAGCAGAGACAGGTGACCTTGGGCTTCTTGGCCGCCAGTCCTAGTCTTTTTTGGTGAGATCCGGGACAGTAAGAGAGATTCTACCTCAAAAAGCCAGATGGATAGCCCTTGGGGAATGACATCCGAAGCTGGCCTCCGGTCTCCATGTGTACACAGATACAAGCACACACACACAAACAGATTCACAGGAAGAGTCATTCCTTCCTCTTCTTCAGCAAGAGTTTATTATGGCCACCTATGACTTGTGCCACCATCACACTCGGGCCTAAGAACTTGACTTTTTAACACCTAAAAATATGGAACTATGCAAGCAGCCAGAGACACCCAGGAGAGATGATACCAAGTAAGTGATACTCTTGATGATGTCACACAAAAGACAAACGTGCCTCGATAAGCCTATGCCAGCCATTTGCCATTCATTGCAAATTTTTGAGACATACTGAGTTAAAATCTCAGGTCAGCTGGAATCAGAGATCTGACTTCAGCCCTATGACATCATACAGCACCCAAATAGCCTCACCTGATGATGAAGATAACAGCAATATCTTTTTTCAAAGAATTATAGTGATGATTAAGTGATTGACATAAGTTACCTTAAGCACACAATACTAAGTAAATATTAGTTAGCTCACCGCCAAAATAAGTGAATGCTGCTGTACTAACAAGCCTTAAATTTCAGTGGCTTAGAACAAAATAACAACAACAACAAAAAAAAGGTTATTTCTCTTAAGTTATGTATGACCAATGTAGGCCGTCTGTTGGGGAGGTGGATCTAGTCAGCACAGTTGTTTAGAGATCTAAATGAACAGTTTCTATGTTTTAGAATGTTGTTCTTCCAATACAGGGCATTAAGAGATCGTGACAGCAGAAGAAACGCTATACTTAATAAGTCTTAAATATTTGAACCAGAAATGATCCAGACACCTTCTCCCCCACCACCACTGAATTGACAAAGCATAGCATACACAATTTCCAGACTAACAGGAAGTATGGTGACAGACAGACAGACAGACAGGCAGGCAGAAGGAGACAAGAAATGGAAACAGTGAAGAAGTAACACTTCCACAACTTCACACAACTCTCATCATCACAAACATCCTGCTCTGATACTGGATACAAGAGATTCAAAACTCATCAATCTCGCCTCCCACACACACACCAAAGCCTACAAACGAGCAGGTCAGACATGTAAATACTGCTGATACAACACTTTCCTATCACTCATCCCTGTTTGGTTTATGTCCCTGGTGAATGTCTGACGTGAATCTCTTGGGATGTCTGTGTGGATCCTGAAAGAAGAATTCATTTTTAATGCTTAGTCTGGTGAACATCAAAGCACCATCTTGTTGAAGAATCGCATCAAACCAAGTTCCTTGGTAGCCAGCTAAAGAGGCTACCTAGAGAGCAGTCTAGCCCGAGACAAAGAAACTTAGAATAACTGATGAACTAGTCTCCTTCCACTTGGAAAAACCAATAGGCAAAAAGCAGGTGTTTGTGTGTGTGTGTGTGTGTGTGTGTGTGTGTGTGTGTGTGTGTGTGT